>NW_027532723.1:15587-22483 GCF_008692635.1 Crocuta crocuta | reverse complement strand
CCCTGAGACAAAAATTAAGAGACCTGAGTTTTAATCCTAATTCCACTAATAATTTAGGGTGTGATCTTATACAATTCAGTTAACTTTGATGTTGTTTAGTTTCCACATCTTCAAAATGGGGTAATTGGCCTGTGTAGTTCATATGGTTAATATGAGAATTAAATAAAATAAGAAATTTATAAGTCCTATGAGATTAAAAATACTCTAAAAATATAAGTTAAAGGGGTATCTGGGTGGTTCAGTAAGTTATGCATCCGACTCTTGATTTCAGCTCAGGTCATGATATCATGGTTATGAGATTAAGCCCTGCATCAGGCTCTGTGATGGGATTCTCTCTCTCTCTCTCTCTCTGCCCCTCTCCACTTCAAAATAAATAAATAAACTTAAAAAATAAAAATAAGATGATAATCAATAAAGTGGAAGATGTCTTCCTTAAGTTACAACTTCAACCAATGCATCCAGGAGTTATAGTAGTCTTATGCCATTCTTAGAGGCCCCTTAGAAGGAATTCTACAGGACCATTTTCTTTGTTTTTTCCATGTTTTAAAAAGTTTTGCCAACATGGCATTGTATTTAATGTCTAGTGTAAATTTATCTAACTGCAATGAAAAGCTACATTTACTGAAGAAAAGGAAGAAGCATCAACTATTTCTTGAAAATATAATATGTAACACTAATACGGTATTACTATAAGTCAGGTACTATTCCATGGACTTAATGGATATTAATTCATTTAACACAACAATTCTACGTATGGAGTACATATTATTATTATATTCATTTTACAGATAAATAACTTAGACATCAAGAAATTATGTGACCTGTCTGAGGCTACATAGCTAGAAAAAACAGAACTGAGATTTAAATTTATGTAGTCTAGCTCCAGAGTCCTTGTTAAGTATAAGCTTAACAAATCCTGATCAATTTGTATCATTTCAACAAGCATTTAGCCCCACAAAATCATAACTGGAAAGACTCTAGTTCTCCTAATACATGAATTCCCTCTAAAGAGTGCCCAACATTCATCCTTGGCTTGATAGATTTTTTTGCAATAGGCTCACTACCTCACAAAATTGATTGTTTCAATTTTTAATAAATGTTAAGAATGGTTTCCTTACATCAAGCAAATATTTGTTTCTTTTGCATATTTTATCTGTTGCTCTTATATCTTCTCTTTGGAATAACACATAAGAAACTAAAACATCTTCTATATTGCAATGCCTAATAAAGACAGGTTTCTTGATCTTTTTCACCCCCTGCCCTTCCGAAAATCATCCCCTTTCCAGGCTAAATACTCCCAGTTTCTTCAATTGTCCATTGTCTTTCAGGTGACACATATTCCAAAACCTTTTACCAACCTAGACATCCTTTTTTTTGGGCACAGTCTAGTCTGTCAATGGGCCCCTTAAATATGGCACAATAAACTGAACACACAATTTCAGATGTCATCTAAAGTGCAGTGGAAATAATACTTTTATTGTTCTGGACACTACCCCCCTGTGATACAGACTGAGACTGAATTAGCATTTTTGGCAAACTAGTCACCCTTCATGTGNTAAGAATCATATCTTAGAAAGAATTAACTGTCCCTCCCAACTTCCTCTCATCTGCAAATGTGATAAGTATAATTTATATATCATCTAAGACACTGATAAAGAATGCAGAACCGGACAGCACCCTGAGAGAGGGTTCTCCTGTGGTCAACAACATTGGTTCATTAATCAATACTTCTGAAGTACAGTACCTGCTGAATGCTTAAAGCTCCCCACCAATTCATATTTTTCTGGCCTTGCCTGATTCTCTGGGACATTCTTTCTCAAACTGGACTAACTAATTTGTGGAGTCTAGTGCAAAATGAAAACATGGGGCCCTCATTCAAAAGATATTAAGAATTTCAAGATAGTAACAGTAGATCATTAAACCAAGTGTGGAACTCTTCTGGGCATGGAGCCCTGTGTGACTATACAGTTCACATGTCCATAGAGCCAGCTTTGTGCCCAAACTCTCCTGTGAAAGAGACTGCTACTTGCTCTGCAAAATTGTCTTTCCTTTCTTTCTGAACATGTAACTGGACTACATGTGCCAACCTCCATTGCAGTTAAGTGTGACCAGGAGTCTGAGTTCTAGCCAGTGCAATGTGAATGGAGTTGATGTGTACTCCAGACCTGGCCCATAAAAATATCCCAAATAGTTTTTTTTTTAACACCATTTTCTCTTCCATCAGTTTGAAACAAATGATAATGAATATCTTGGAAATTAAATGCTATATGGTAAAAATTTAAGAATAAAGGAACCTAGGACTTTGAATTAAGAATACTTTTTTAGGACTTTGAGCAAAGAATATATTTCTATTATGGTTAAACCGTTATACATCTTTTTGTTTGCTTTTTATTTCTATTCATGTCACTCTAGATAATACATTACCTGATTATTAGAAGTACATAAAGGGCTAGTTGAAAGTCCTATTCCCAGGGCCTGCTACTAGAGAATACAATCCAGTAAGTCTGAGATAGGGAGTGTGAATCTATATTTTTAAGAAACCCTCTACAGCCCTACAGCTGATCCTGATGATAAGGCAAGTTTGGAGACCTACTCTTGTAGGCTTTCCCTTTCATTATTTCCTATCACAATGTCCTTCACCCTGTGCTCATTTTTTCCCTGATTCTTGTTTCCCAAGTGATATCTATCTGATGTCTCTAATTACTCTGCTTTTTGGAATAGTTTTGATGTCTGGAGCTCCAGCCACCATCTTGTAATCTGAGGGTGGAAGTTATATGCAAAATATGGAAGAGCAGAAAGAGAGTATTAGCCTAGACTCTTGATGACTTCTTGCAGCTTCCATACCAACCCTGGACTAACTCCTGATTCTTTTTGCTTGAGAGAATAAATTATTACGTATTTGAAAAACTATTAAGTAGGATTTTCTGTTAGTAGCAGAATCTAATCTTAACCCAAAAGGAATTATGTTAAAATATGATGCTTTTTCAGACTCCCTACTATATGATTCCATATGCAGATGGTTTTTCTCTGCCTTCATATAAAGCCAGGCCTTCCCTGAGGAAACTATCTAAGCAATTGAGTGGCATGGTGAAATCAATGAACACCGATACTTCATTTCACTAGGACATTAAATCAGATTGTAGTTCTCTTTTGTTATCAAGAAATATCTCATACAAGGCTAAAGGTTAAAGTGTTTAAAATCTCTGAGACAACATCTTGTGTTTTGACATTTTTCAGTGAATAAATATTCACCTTATACAAGCTTGCCACGGTCTGAATGTTTGTGTCCCCTCAAAATTCATATGTTGAAACCTAATGCTCAAGTGATAATATTAGGAGGTGGGACATTTAAGAGGTGTTTAGGTCATGATGGTGGAGCCCTCAAGAATGTGATGAGTAAGACTCCAGAGATTTCCCTTGCCCCTTCTGCCATGTGAGGTTACAGTGAGAAGGCATCTGCCAATGAGGAAGTAGGCCCTCACCGGACACTGAACCTGCCAGTGCCTTAAATTTGGACTTCCCAGCTTCAAGGATTATAGAAAATTTCTGCTGTTTATGAGCTTCTAAGTCTATGGTATTTTGGTTATAGCAGTCCAAACAGGCTAAGACACAGACCATACCCTTCCTAATCTGATGTAAAGAAAATTTGCATAATTTTCTCATACACTATTGGTGAGGATGTAAATTGGTGAAGCCACTATGGAAAATAGTATGAAAGTTCCTCAAAAAAATAAGAATAGAAATATCACATGATCCAATAATTCCACTACTGGGTATTTACCCAACGAAAACTAAAACACGATTTCAAAATATACATACACCTCCTATGTTTATTGCAGCATTATTTATAATAGCCAAGATATGGAAGCAGCCCCAGTAGCTATTAATAGATGGATGGATAAAAAAGATGTCACACGCACACACACACACACACACACACACACACACACACGAATATCACGCAGTCATAAAAAATGATGAGATCTTGCCATTTGAAACAACATGAATGGACCTAGAGGGTATTCTGCTAAGTTAATGCTANGTCTATGGTATTTTGGTTATAGCAGTCCAAACAGGCTAAGACACAGACCATACCCTTCCTAATCTGATGTAAAGAAAATTTGCATAATTTTCTCATACACTATTGGTGAGGATGTAAATTGGTGAAGCCACTATGGAAAATAGTATGAAAGTTCCTCAAAAAAATAAGAATAGAAATATCACATGATCCAATAATTCCACTACTGGGTATTTACCCAACGAAAACTAAAACACGATTTCAAAATATACATACACCTCCTATGTTTATTGCAGCATTATTTATAATAGCCAAGATATGGAAGCAGCCCCAGTAGCTATTAATAGATGGATGGATAAAAAAGATGTCACACGCACACACACACACACACACACACACACACACACGAATATCACGCAGTCATAAAAAATGATGAGATCTTGCCATTTGAAACAACATGAATGGACCTAGAGGGTATTCTGCTAAGTTAATGCTAAGTGAAGTTGAGAAAGACAAATATCACATAATTTTGAAGTCTAAAAACAAAAAAAATGAATAAAAAAATTAATTAAAAGCAGAAACAGACTTATAAATACAGTGAACAAATTGATGGTTGCCAGAGAGGGGGTGTGGAGAGATGGGCAAAATAGGAGAGGAGGAGTGGGAAAATACAGGCTTCCAGTTGTGGAATGAATAAATCATGGGAAATAAATGTATAGCATATGGAATATAGTCAGTGGTATTGTAATAGAATAGTATGGTGTCAGATGGTAGCTACACTTGTGAGCATAGCATAATATGTAGAGGTGTTGAATCACTATTTTGTATACCTGAAACTAATGTAACATTGTGTGTCAACTATATTCAAATAAAACAATTAAAAAGAAAATGTGCTTTTGAGAAGAATATGATTGAGGCACGCTATTTGATTCAAGGTGATTTTGCAAGGTTCTATCTTTCATTCTCCTTTCTTTTTCACCTATTAAAAAGTAAAGAAAGAGTGACAGATGAAGCAGAATCCAATCATCAATCTTGAAGGGACAGTTGGAGTTTTTACATACAAATGAAAGCTATCATTCTTGTCATCCTTAAGTTGGAGCTCTAAAACTATGTCTGCAGCCAATTAATATTCCATGACCAATCAGAGCATTCATGTCGATTGTTTTTCCATCCTGAAACATAATTCCAGTGCCAAAAATTATTATCTAGAGAAGATAAAGCAGTTTTAACTTGTGATTTCCAAACAACATGAGTGAATATATTATTCATTTATGCTAAAAGCATGTATTTTCCAACAATATTTTGATTGACTATGTCATGACAATGAAAAGCAGCTAAATAAAAGTCTTAATTTATTTGACATTAGGTACCCTGTAAACTCACCAAGAAGTCTAGCCCCCAAAAAGCCAACTTTTTAAGGACCATACTCATGGCTGAGGACTTGTAGAATTCTGATTTCTGATTCCAGAGACAAGGTCGTCACTTGGCTGGGTGACTCAGACCATCAATTCTGGCTTTTAGTGACACTACTTTGGAAATCCTTGGAATATGTCAATTTGGACGGTGTAGGAAGATATATATGCAGCATCAATAATGTCAGGGATAAAGTATGCCTATTCAGATTGCTCATCGGATCATGTGCTCTTAAAAGATTAAAAAAGGTAGAGAACAAACATAACAGGCAGTCACAAGCAGCTTGAAAACTAAACTGAGTCAGAGAAGCATTTTCTTAAAAGCTCATTGTCCTTGAACAAAGTGAGAAAGTCCCTTGCACAGAAAAGGCAGGTTAACCTTCCCATTCTGACATGTTGACAGCACTTTCCTTGTTGGGTTTGCAGTACTAAGTAGGAGAATGGATGATTTCCTTACTCCTTAAATTTGCAAATATATCTATGGGTGTTGACTCCTGGCTATCCAGAGTCACGTTAAAATTCAGCGGTAGGTAAAGTAGTTCTCATTAGGATGGATTGATTAGTTACCTACAAATGTAGTGTCCATCTCTATAAAAAGTTGAATTTTGAGAAGAATATTAATATGCATGTACACTTAACGTCTTTAATGTAAAAGTAAATCTATCTTTAAGTAATAACAGGTATAAATAAATCAACAATAGTTTACAACTAATAATCTATTTTAGAAATAAGAAACAGCTCTCAAGTCCATAATTATTCACTTCCATGGCTTGATAGTACAAAATGAGAATGTGTCATCCCATTCAAAGAGATTTTTTTAATGTTTTATTTATTTTTGAGAAAGAGAGCTCAAGTTGGGGAGGGGCAGAGAGAGAAAGGGAGACAGAGGATCTGAAGTGGGCTCTGCACTGACAGCAGTAAGTCTAATGCGGGGCTGGAACTCAGGAACCATGAGATCATGACCTAAGCCGAAGTCGGATGTGGATGCCCAACCAGGTGCTCCTCAAAGAGACTTAAATATTTTTGAAGTTTACTTATTTTGAGAGAGAGAGAGAGCGAGAGAGAGAAGAGGAGGGGCAGAGAGAGAGGGAGGGCAGGAGAGAGAGAGAGAGAGAGAGAGAATCCTGATGCAGGGCTCAAACTCACAAACCACAAGATCATGACCTGAGATGAAATCAAGAGTTCAACGCCTAGCAGACTGAGCTGTCCAACACCCCTACTTGAAGAGATTTTTGATGCTAAGTTTACTTGCTGAAAATAAAGCCTTTTACACAATCAATTTCTAAAAGGGGAAAAATGCATGCCTCTCAGAATTGAAGCCTGAAAAGAAGTGAATGCTATGTTGTCTTCTTTCTAGATGAGAGGAGAACTGAAAACTATAGAATTAGATAAGTGACAGCTCACAGTACCTGTTAAAAGGTTTTTCTTTAATGTAAAGAAATCAATACAACAGTAAATAAAGTTTT
>NW_027532723.1:7892-14481 GCF_008692635.1 Crocuta crocuta | reverse complement strand
AAAACGATGCAACCACTCTGTGCCTTAGTTTATCCACAAGTAAAAATATTAGAATTTTTCTTATAGGATTGCTGTAAAGATTAAATGAGATAATATATGTGAAATGCCGGGCACATAGGCAGCACTTGATAAATTGCAGCTGATGTGATTTTGATTATTACCACAGTCTTAGTCTGTCAAATCAATTTATAATTTTTACAAAATTCAAATAGGAATGCCGAAACATTCGTGCTACACCTCAGTGTCATTTCCCAAAGATATCTGACCAAAAGTTATTACTGATATTTGTTATGTGCTTTACATTATGCTAGATACTATAAAGAAACAGAAGATTTTATAACTCCTGCCTTCAAGGAATATACTGTCAATTTGGAGATGCAAACTAGATTTGGCAGAATGCTTTTAATGGTCTCTGGCAGAAGCTAGAAATGCTTAATCTATAATGAGTGGGATATTCCCAGGACTAGAATACAAAACTATCCTAGATTGCTTTCTGCATGCAGAACTAAAGTGGGAGGACAAATACTAAAATCATGTTTAAAGGGATTTATTCACAGATTTTAGATAAAACTGTAAACTTTAGTTGAGGCTAAATTTCTCAGCACAGCCATTTCTCTGTATACTCAAGGCACAAAATCAAATTTAAGACTTATAACCTAGAAGGAATTTTCTTTAACTCATTATTGTCTCTACTGACTGCATATTTTTCATGTATTCTAGGTGTGTGTGTGTGTGTGTGTGTGTGTGTATGAAAGAGAGATATTAAGCATCTAGTCAATCCCCTATTTTTACATAAATGTGAACCCAAAGAGATAAAAATAACTTTGCCTATAGTCAAATGCCTGTTTATTAGCAAAACCAGAATGAGAACACCGAGCTGGAGCTAGTTAGTACCTCTCTTGGCTCTAGAAGGATTATCAAATCAATAACTCAGTTCCTGCAAAGGAAGTTAAAAAACTTATTCCGCTTTATGAGTAGGGCATACATCTCCAACATCCTTTGCCTCCACCCACTCTCTCACCTCTTACTGTCCATTGGATGGCTGGCACATTGAGTGTTCATTAGATGCTTATCAAAGTAAAGGGAAAGCAGTATAACTTAACTGATGAAAAAAATCCATGCACTTGCCTACCCTATAGAGGGTAAATGTACTGTTGCTCAAGAAAAAGCTAGTGATCCTTTCTCCTATCCCAAACATCAAATTAATGAGATTCTTATCTGTTGTTATATCAAATAATCACATTTCATAGAGGAAACTATTCAACTAAGTGAATTAACCAGTGATTTCAAGGTAGGGATTTCATGAGACAGAATACTGAATCTGTATTTTTTAATGTTTATTTATTTATTTTGAGAGAGAGAAAGACAGAGAGAGAGAGAGAGAAAGAGAGCAAGCATGAGCTGGAGAGGGGCAGAGAGAGAGAGAGAGAGGGAGAAAATCCCAAGAAGGCTTTGCACTGTCAGCACAAAGCTTGATGCAAGGCTCGAACTCACAAACCATGAGATCATGACCTGAGCCGAAATCAAGAGTCAGATGCTTAACCGACTGAATAACCCATGCACTCCCTGAATCTATCTTTCTGACACTTAATACAGGGAAGAGAAAATGGGAGTCAGGCCACAGATGGCAGATCAGGAGAGTGTTCTAAGGATTTGAAGCAAAGGTGAGTACTGCGGACTGACTACACTGGGAAAAACGCCATGTATGCTTGGGCAAAAGAATTTGACCTCTTAATTTTGATGCCAAACTGAAGAATTATATTGGAAAAGAGTGGGGGGGGGAATGAGGGAATGCACTGATTCTAAAACAACTGGGCTGCCTCTCTCAGAGGACCTGGTTTGATGAATTGCCAGGTAGAAAAAGAATTCATAGATTTATCTCTGCAAACAATCATTCTAATCTTAACTTTTTCAATACTATTTAACAAACTACTCCTTAAAAGTCATAAACTGATAACAAATAACTAAATGCAAGAAGACAATTTTTTTCTCTCTTCACACAATGGCAAAGCATAATTATAACCAGCTACTATTTCAAGAGCCTTCTTGAATAAATAAGGCCAAAATACAGTGTTGTTTATGAATAAATTCCAAACATTCCTCATTTTAACTAAAATGACAAAGGGAATGCAAATTCATAGCTTTAGCAAATTTTCTCTTTCTAAAAGTGATTAATCATCATCAGATTACTTTGCAATTTCATGAAATGGGCTTTAGTGACATTTTGAAAAATTAAGAAGGGGGACTGCAACTGGAATGGAATAAAGAAACTATTACATAACCCCAACTGAGATATTAATCTTCATGCAGACGGCCACTGTGCTTTTATAATCAGGAAACAAGGCCTCACACATCTCCTTAATAATCCAACGTTTGATAGCACTAAGCATCCCAGTAATGAGATAATTTGGGGACTATCTCCAGGCAGGAGGAATTAATGATACTCTATGAAAGATTTATTTCGGGGTGGCAAGGAGGAAGGGCTATGGAAACCAAGAGTACAGTTGAAGGTAGATGTTTCCCAGTGTACTTTTTGTTTAGGAACTAAAAGAGCAACATCTCTAACAAGATACTTATTTCCTATGGGGCTGCACTTTATAAGTTATGAACATAAACACTCTCACACATATTCACCCACATTTTTAGATATTGCTTCCTTCCTCTATGTCTTGCTTTAAGCATTCACATGCTTAGGGGCACCTGGGTGAGTCAGTAGGTTGAACCTCTGACTTAGTTTGTGAGTTCGAGCCCTGCATGGGGCTCGCTGCTGTTAGCACAGAACCCACTCTGAATCCTCTGTCATCCTCTCTCTACCCCTCCCCCGGTCTCTCTCTCTCTCAAAAATAAATAAATATTAAAAAAGGCATTCACATACTTACCTACAATTCACCTCAGCCTCCTTTCTTGCTTCTAAATTATACTATTACTCACTTTATTTCTATTACACTGGATTTATGACAGGATAGTATTATTCTGCATAATGAAAGGAACTGCTTATGAAGGAAGGTTTAGTGATTTTCTTAAATATAGATTGCTTAAGAAATTCTAGAAGGTTTCTACTTAGATTGCCTGAGCATTCAGGGGTAAAGAAAAACAGGCTGAGATTAATTCACACAGATGTGTATGGATTTGTGCTCAGATTTTTTTTAGAGCCTAATATACTCAATTAAGAAGTGCATTAACCCTTTTTAAGACATTTAGTAAGATACAAATTTTAACTCAGATTTTGTTGATGAAAAGACTTAAAGAAAAGTGTCCATGAAGAAAAATAAAATCATTAGCACTAGCTTCTTCTTGCCCCAGTCTCTAACAGTCTCCTCCTTACACTGAATCTGAAGGGAACTATGTTCTCCTGCTAAAAGGCACTAAGGACAACTGACACTACGGAAAAATTTCTAAAACGTATACAGCAGCTTCATTTGGAGCTCCACAGAACTTGAGGTTGTGGAGATTTTCCTTGAATGTTGGAAGCAATGAATAATAATCACTGAGTGCTTACTATGTGCCAGACACATTTCTGGGCACTTTGCATATATTATTTCATTTAATCTTGTCAACCTCAAACATTTCAACCCCTAATATAACAAAGGAAATCCATATTTTATATATAAGGAAACTAGCAAGTACATAACAGAACATAGGTTAAAAGCTATGTTTGTCAAGCAATTATCAGGGAATACTATGAAAAATTATATGCCAAATAATTAGACAATTTAGAAGAAATGACCAAATTCCTAAACACACACTCACTACCAAAATCACACGGAAAGAGATAGAAAATCTGAACAGACCCATAACTAGTGAAGAAATCGATTCAGTGATCAAAAATCTCCCAACAAATAAGAGCCCTGGTCCAGATGGCTTCCACGGGGAATACTACCAGACATTTAAAACAGAATTAATACCCATTCTTCTCAGGCTATTCCAAAAATTAGAAATCGAAGGGAAACTTCCATACTCATTTCATGAAGCCAGCATCACTTTGATTCCCAACAACAACAAGCCAATATCGCTGATGAATACAGACGCAAAAATCCTCAACAAGATACTTGCAAATCGAATTCAACAACACATAAAGAGAGTTATCCACCAAGATCAAGTGGAATTCATTCCTGGGTTACAGGGCTGGTTCAATATTAGAAATTCAATCAATGTGATACATCACATCAACAAAATATAAAAACCATATGATCCTGTCGATAGATGCAGAAAAAGCATTTGACAAGATACAGCATCCCGTCTTAGAAAAGACCCTCAATAAAGTTGGGATAAAAGGACCTTACTTAAACATCATAAAAACCATCTATGAGAAGCCCTCAGCTAACATCATCCTCAATGGGGAAAAAATGAGAACGTTCCCCCTGAGATCAGGAACACGACAGGGATGTCCACTCTCATCACTGTTGATTAACATAGTGCTGGAAGTCCTAGCATCAGCCATCAGACAACAAAAGGAAATCAAAGGCATCAGAACTGGCAAAGCCGAAATCAAACTCTCACTTTTCGGAGATGACATGATACTCTACATAGAAAACCCAACAGCCTCCACCAGAAGCCTAGTAGAACTGATTCATGAATTCAACAAAGTTGCAGGATACAAAATCAACGTACAGAAATCGGTTGCATTTTTATACACCAACAATGAAGCAACAGAAAGAGAAATCAACAAACTGATCCCATTCACAATTGCACAAAAAACCATAAAGTACCTAGGAAAAAACCTATCCAAAGATGGAAAAGATATGTACACTGAAAACTATAGAAACCTCATGAAGGAAATTGAAGAAGATGCAAAGAAATTGAAATACATTCCATGCTTGTGGATTGGAAGAATAAATATTGTTAAAATGTCATTACTACCCAAAGCAATNGAGGAACTTAACGGAGGACCATGGGGGAGAAGAAGGGGAAAAATTGTTGGGGAGAGGGAGGGAGTTAAACCATGAGAAACTCTTGAATGCCGAGAACAAACTGAGGGCAGATGGGGTGGGGGGCGGGTGATGGGCATGGAGGAGGGCACTTGCGGGGATAAGCACTGGGTGTTATATAGAAACCAACTTGACAATAAAATATTAAAAAATATAAAGCCATGCTTGTCTGACTCAAGTGCCTGTGTCCCTTTAATGTTCTTTCTGAAGTGACAAACTGACATGACCCATTTTAACTACACTGCCTTTGTATTGCACAGAGATATGCCATTATTCCAAGTAAATGAATCAATTGCTGCCTGCTATTTGGTCTGTGTTGATGACTGCATTTTAGCATGTATCTTTATAACAGCTCATTATTTGCTGAATATAGATGGTCTTCCAGGAGGAGACTATTTTTTAATGATGAAGAAAGAGAGGGGCGCCTGGGTGGCTTAGTCGGTTAAGCGTCCGACTTTCGCTTAGGTTATGATCTCGCGGTTCGTGGGTTCGAGCCCCGCGTCGGGCTCTGTGCTAACTGCCAGCTCAGAGCCTGGAGCCTGTTTCAGAATCTGTGTCTCCCTCTCTCTCTGACCCACCCTTGTTCACGCTGTCTCTCTCTCTCTCTCCTAGAAATAAATAAAAAATAAAAAAAATGATGAAGAAAGAGACTAGGGGAACTCTTCTTGCCCACCAGTAATTAAATAATATCAGATGTTCTGGCCTGTTTAGCATTGTAATTTTCTAATCACAAATCCCGCTATTTCATCTCAGAAGGAAGAAAGAGTGGGAGTTACAGCAAACTCCATATATAGCTTACTAAGCCTCCATTGCTTGGAAAAATTATTTATGCACTTATGTGATTAATATTCCATATTTGAGAGATACCATGTTTAAAAAAGTGTTTCATATATGTGTGGAAGAAAACAAGGAAGAGAGGGAGGGGAGAAGGTGAAGAGAAAATATGAGAGGGATACAGGGAGGGGTGGAGGTGGGAGAAAAGAGACATCAGAGCATCAGCAGCTTTTGTTTAATGAGATGGTGAGATTCTTCAGGTTAGAGATGCATTCCTTCTTGTAGATTTGTCTACTTTCTTAAATGAAAATGACCATTCTTAAACCATGTTTGTGGTCACCTGGAGAGCTTCATATAGAGAAGAATTACCTGCTTCCCTGTGTACTATGGCAGAAGAAACACAAGGAACTGAATCTGGGGGATTTGTCAGTGCTGAAGATAGAAGTTTGCCTGCTGTACCATTTTGTCAAAATAGGCGCTGAAAAAAAAATGATTAGCTGTTGGACCCATCTGATAACAAAAATTTGTTTGACATTCCAAGGGCTAATTGTGGCACTTCAACTTAATATGGCCAAAGTAACTAAAGTACAGGACCATATTGGTAAATTGGATATGTTCACACTTAGGTTAGTATAATTTTCTTACCAACTAAATCTTCTCTATGGTAATTTAATGAATGTATATTTCTTTTTGCCTATATTTGAAATTTGGATAATAGATTTGGATCATAATCCTGGCTGGGATAGCCAAGAAAACTGGAAAAAGTAACTTAGAGGACATTTGTAATAGTTTTATTTAATTTTTTAATAGAAAACATACACTCACAACATCCCAAATACTCATGCTATTTATGTAGAATTGTCCTTCCTTTCTACATGACAGATTGT
>NW_027532723.1:7414-7872 GCF_008692635.1 Crocuta crocuta | reverse complement strand
TGGGTGGCTCAGTCAGTTAAGTGTTCAACTCTTGGTTTCAGCTCAGGTCGTGATCTCACAGTTTCGTGGGTTCAAGCCCAGCGTTGGCCTCTGCACTGCCAGCAAGGAACCTGCTTGGGATTCTCTGTCTCCTCTCTCTCTGACCCTCTTCCACTCACGCTGTCACTGTCTCTCTCAAAATAAATGAAGTTTTAAATATGATGGGGGCGCCTGGGTGGTGCAGGCGGTTATGCATCCATCTCTTGATCTCAGCTCAGGTCATGATCTCATGGTTCGTGAGTTTGAGCCCCACATTGGTCTCTGCACTGATGGTGTAGAACCTGCTTGGAATTCTGTCTTTACTTCCCTCTGCCCCTCCACATGCACATATGCTCTCTCTCTCGCGCTCTCTCTCTCAAAATAAATTTTTAAAAATTAAATAATAAAATAAATATTTCAGAACCAAAACAGAAGTTATA
>NW_027532723.1:4472-7340 GCF_008692635.1 Crocuta crocuta | reverse complement strand
TATACATTTTAAGTAGATTAATAGAAAAAAAGTTACACACACATACACACACACATATGAGAGAGAGAGAGATTAATACATAAATAGACACAAACACACATGCATACACACATATTCATTTTATGTTGAACTATTTTAATTATTTTTTAATTTTTAATTTTTTCTTTTTGAGAGAGAGAGAGAGACAGACAGAGAGACAGACAGAGAATCTCAAGCAGGCTCCACGCTATCAACGCAGAGTCTGATGTGGGGCTCGAACCCATGATCAGTGAGATCATGACCTGAGCCAAGATCAAGAGTTGGATATTAAACCAACTGAGCCACCCAGGCACCCCTCAACTATTTTAAAACTATTCACACAAGAGGGGAACTTCTGAAATGGTAATTGAAAAACCCCCCAAATCTAAACCTCTATAAAAGCAATGGCAACAGTGGCAAAAATGGTCAAAGTNTAACAGTGGAAATTAATTAAAGGATTGCAGCAATTCAAGGAGTTTTTTATTAAAGAAAAATAACTGAATCTCAGTAATACCAATGAACTTTGTGACATTTTAACTTGCCCTAATCCCAAGCTCCATCACAGCTTTAAGAACCAACAGTTTCACAATCATGGTAGCTTTACAATCAGCTGTCTACTAGCTACTAGAGTGGAGAAAGCAGAACAGATTTCCAAAAGCAATCCAAAAGTCTCTTCCCCAGATAACTGTTACTATTTGACATGTCTGGAATCTTCATGAAAAACTCCATTCGTAGGGATTGAATTCTTTGACTAGACACAGAGTTTACTCTGTGTAAATCATCTGATATATAGAGACTTTATAAAAAATGATATGTGGTGATTTATAAAAATTATCTGTTTAACACCTCAGCTGTCTAGGGTGATATTAATAGCTGGACTTAACAAAAATCTGATCAAAAAATATAAATGGAAAAAATGGAGAATAAGATGTCCAAAGGGGGATTTGAAAAGCTCTGAAATATTTCTGAATAAGTGAAGGTCACAAGCATGAACAAGACTGTGTGCACAAGAGCAGGAAAAAACTGAGAAGATTTGCTGATAAAAATGGTTTCTTTTTGGAGTGCTGAACGTATCTTAATATTGATTGTTTTGATAGTTGCACAACTCTTTTCATATAATAGCATACTGTTTTAAAGTTTATCCATGCATTAGTGCTTCATTCCACCTTATTGCTGAAAAATGCTTCATTGTATGGCTATCCTGTTTTTATCATCCATTAATCTAGTTGATGAACATTTAAGTTATTTCCACTTCTTAGCTATTCTAAGTATCCATGTACATTTTTGTATATACATATAGCTTCATTTCAGCAACACCAGATGAACCAAGCAGACTAAAATAGCTCCATAGAGGCTCTAAAATTCAAATAGTTATTGAAAATACAGCCTGCAAAGTTAGGTCACAGCTTAGGGACTGTCTCTAAACAGGTAACTGTTAAAGGTTTTATTTTATTTTTTAAAAAGTATGTAGAGTTATTTTTAAATTCCAGTATAGTTAACCTACAGTGTTGTATTAGTTTCAGGTGTACAATGCAGTTGTGCAACAATTTTATACATTACTCAGTGCTCATCATGATAAGCATAATGTTAATCCTTTTCACTGATTTTGCCCATCCCCACACCCACCTCCTTTCTGGTAACCATCCTTTTGTTGTCTATAGTTAAGAGTCTGTTTCTTGGTTTGTCTCTCTCTCTCTCTTTTTTCTCTTTCTTCATTAGTTTTGTTTCTTAAACTGTACATATGAGTAAAACCATATGGCATTTGTTCTTCTCTGACTTATTTCATTTAGCATTATACCCTCTACATCCATCCAAGTTGTTGCATGGATAGATCATTTTGTTGTTGTTGTTGTTGAGTAATGTTCCATTTATATATACATATTAAATATGTATATGTATCCTTTTATTCTAGTTATACACACACATACCACTTCTTTATCCATTCTTCGTTCAATGGAGACTTGAGTTGCTTCCATAGTATCTAGGCTAGTGTTGATAATGCTATTATAAACATTGGGGTACATGTATCCCTTTGAATTGATATTTTTTGTATTCTTTGGGTAAATACCCAGTTGTATGACTGGTGGATCAGAGGATGGTTCTATTTTTGACTTTTTGAGTAACCTCCATACCATTTCCCACAATGGCTGCACCAGTTTGGAAACCCACCAACAATGCATAAGGGTTCCTTTTTCTCCAATTCCATGCCAATACTTGTTGTTTCCTGTGGTTTTGATTTTACCCATTCTAACAGGTGTAAGGTGATAGCTCATTGTGATTTTGATTTACATTTCCCTTATGATTAGTGTTGTTGAGCATCTTTTCATGTGTTTGTTGGTGATCTGTATGTTTTCTTCAGAGAAATATCCATTCATGCCTTCTGCCCATTTTTTAATTGGATTATTTGGGATTTTTTGGTGTTGAGTTGTATGAGTTCTTTATATATTTTGGATACTAACCCTCATTGGATAAGTCATTTGCAAACATCTTCTCCCAATCAGTAGGTTATCTTTTTGTTTTGCTCATTGTTTCCTTTTCTATGCAAAAGCAACAAGCCTAGGGTTCTACTAATATAACAGACACAATGTCTAGGAAATGATAAAAAATCACCCACCATACCAAGAACCAGGGAAATCACAACTTGAATGACAAAATGCAATAAATTGACATAAACACTGGGATGAATTAGATGTTGGAATTATCTGCAAAGAACTTCAAAGCAGGCATCGTAAAAATACTTGAACATTCAATTATAAATTATCATGAAAAAAATGGAAAAATAATAAAAATTCAGTAGGTAGAAATTATTTATATGTTTATTTACTTTATTTTCTTAATATTTTATTTTTA
>NW_027532723.1:0-4228 GCF_008692635.1 Crocuta crocuta | reverse complement strand
CCAGCCACTGTGGGAATATAAATCATTTAAAAGTGAAAATTATAGAACTGACAAATATAACAAAAGAAATTATAAAAACTATGGATAGACTGGTAGAATGGAAATAGTACCTGATAAAATCAGTGAACTTGAGGACAAAGTAATATAATTCACACAACAAAGAATAAATAGACTAATAATGAACAGAGCCTCAAAGACCTGTGGGGTAATAACAAAAGATCTGATATTTGTATCATCAGAGTGTCAGAATGAGGGAAGAAAAAAAGCAGGGCTGAAAGAGCATTTAAAGAAATACTTGAAAATTTTCCCCAAATGGGAAAACTTTCTAATTGTATATCCAGCAAAAGTGTTCTTGAGTAATGAAAGGTAAATACAGACATTCTCAGATGAAGAACTAAAAGAATTGGTTGATAACAAACCTACTCTTAAAGCTTGGTTAAAGGATGTTCTTCAAACAAAGAAAATGATAAATGAAAGAATCCTATAGCATTGGGAAGGAAGAAGGCACAACAGAAAAAGAAAAATATGAGTGCATACAATAGACAATCTTTTTATCTATGAGTTTCTGTATCATATTTGATGGTAGGAAAAATAATATTATTTGATACTAAAAACAATGATATTTAAAAGTGGAAAAATTATAGAACTCTAAGTGGAGGTAAAGTTTCTGTACTTCATTCAAAGTCGTAAAACACTGGGGCACCTGGATGGCTCAGTTGGTTAACATGTAGCATCCAACAGTTGATTTCAGTTCAGGTCATGATCTCACTGTTCATGGGATCAAGCCCTGTGTCAGGCTCCATGCTGATAGCGCAGAGCCTTCTTGAGATTCTCTCTCTCCCTCTCTCTATGTCCTTCTGCTCTCTCTCTCTCAAAATAAATTAAACCTTTAAAGAAAAGTGACAAAACACTGATACCAGTAAATGGTCATAAGTCACATATCTGTATCATGATACACAAAGTAACCAGGAACAAAAGTTGTATAAAGAGATACACTCAAAAACACTATAAATAAACCAAGATGTAATCTTTAAAAAATATTCAAGTAACCCACAGGAAGACAAGAAAAGAGACATATTGACTAATAAAATAGAATAGAGCCCAGAAATAAGCCTTCACATATATAGTCAACTGATTTTCAATGAGGGTATCAAGACCACTCAATGGAGAAAGGACAATCTTTTCAACAAATTATGCTGGGAACAATAATTATCCAGATTCAAAAGGTAGAAACTTACATTATACTATATATACAAAGTAAATCAAAGTTGATCAAAGCTATAAATTTAAGAAGTAAAATTATATGGGTGCTTGTGTGGTTCAGTTAGTTAAGCCTGAGTCTCAATTTCAGCTCAGGTCATGGTCTCATGGTTCGTGAATTCAAGTCCTTCATTGGGCTCTGCACTTGCAGTGTGGGGCCTGCTTGGGATTCTCTCTCTTTGCCCCTCCTCTGTTTGCACTCTCTATATATCTCTCAAAAATAAATAAGCATTTAAAAAAGAGGTAGAATTATAAAGCCATTAACAGAAAACACTGGAGAAAATTTTCATGGCATTGTTTGGCAATGATTTATTCTATATGGCACCAAAAGCATAGTCAAAAAGAAAAAAGAAAAAGGAAAAGTATATAAATAGGACTTTATGAAAATTAAGAACGGAGGGGGGGCAAGATGGCAGAGAGGTAGGGAGCTCCGTACTTGCACTCGCGCCCATGCCTCACACGGAAAAAGATCTGAAGCCATAAGAAACCTTGCGAAACCCAAGAAATTGGGAGAAAAAGGACGCAGAATCCACTGAGAAAGCCTTTTAACGTGAGTGCGAACTGGAGAAGATAAAATCGGGCCAGAATCTAAGACTCCAGGAACAGGGACGATCCCCCTCTGCGGGGAGTGAGAGGGGAAAGAGAGACAGTCTGAAACAGAAAAACCTCCGCTTGGGGGGGAAAAAACCTCAGCTCGGGGCATAGAAAGACTTGCGCACAAAATACCTGTGCGTCAGGTCCCTGCGCGCCAGGTCCCCACGCTCCAACTCTCCCTGGAGGGGCTGCACTCGCGAACTGCTTCTTTGTGCTTGATATTGCCTAGTAGGACTTCTAGAGAAGCTGTGCGCCTGCCGCCATTGCCCTCCTGGTGGGCTTGGATCCCTGGAGGAGCCGCGCGCAGGCACCAGGCGTCCGCACTCCTGGCTGACTGGAGCTCTAGAGGGAAGGCAAAGAGCTAAAAACTGGGAGACTTGCCCGCGAGTTCGTGTTCTGAGTGACGAGACACAGAGGGACCTGGTTTTCCTCACTCCAGCAGGCTCAGCGCACCTGGCAGGCAAGGCCCCCGCCCCACCCAGGCCCCCCAGCCCGACCCAGAGGAGAAGGGAGCAGCGGCTTCTGGCTCCACCCCCAGAGCTAGGCAGGAGGCACGGAATTGCCCTGAGAGGACTGACTGCAGCAATTTCAGCGGGGCTCTTGGACTGGCATTTGGAGGCTGGGACTGGCCTGGGTTGAAGAGCGCAACCAACTTTGGCTGTGCCCCCGGTACGGGGAGTTTACACGCCCAAAAAAGCGAAGTGGAGTGCTTGGTTCAAGAAGGGACTGGAGCTCCGCCACTCTCCTCCCCACAACCTCCAAGGCAGAACTCCCGCCTGAGGCATTGGATCACATCACGCCCATCCCTGCTTGATAGCTGCCCTCCTCCCTTTTTTTTTTCTTTTTTTTCTTTTTTTCCCCAGAACACTGACCTGATTAACTCTGGTCACCGGCTTCCTTAAACAATCACATTTAGTCCATTCTGTAGATGTAAATGCTACACCTACCGACATTTTCATCTCTTTCTCTCAGGAGTAATTAGACTAGATCGTTTCTCTGGGTAACACCAGTGTCCTTCTCTCACCTATCCAACCATATTCCACCATTTAACTCTTTGAAAAAAGCTTCTCATCCCTCTCCCTGTTCATTCGATTTCCAATTTTGCCTAATCCCCGCCCTGCCTTCTCTCTCTTTCTCTATTGCTCTTCAACCAGCACTGCATATACACGGCTATTTAACTGTAGCTGGGAAATCCGGTTATATGCTTTAAACCGTTCTTTGTCCATCGGTTTTCTTCTTTTTTCCTTTTCTTTTCTCCTTTTTGACCCTTTTATATATTTTATACTGTCTATTATACGCCCTCCCTCATCCATCTTTTCTCTTAACTTTTTTGTTTTCCCTCTCGCTTTGCATTTTAGTTGAATTAGTCTGTGCGTTTGTGTGCTCCTGCTCCCTGTGTGTTTGTCTGTCTGTTTTCTTCTCCAGGGCTACCTCAAGAAACAAGCCAGAGTACACATGGTAGAGAGTCCCAAATATCACTACGAGTAGGAAAATAAAATGACCAAGGTCTCAACAAGAGAGACCAAGAGATACCATTCAGAAAACACTCTCTAAAAGGATAGGCCCTGGAAAGTCAAAGAGTCTTCCTGGATACAGCAGCACTCACAGGTGCAGAGAGCGTAACAGGTCTTAAAAACTAACAAGAGCTAGAAAACTAACTAAAATGACGAAATGAAAAAGCTCTCCCCCAGAGAAACTCCCAGAAGAATTGACAGCTAATGAACGGCTCAAAACAGATATAAGCAGCATAAATGAACAAGATTTTAGATTAATAATCATAAAATTAATAGCTGAGCTTGAAAAAAGCATAGGGGACATCAAATAAACAATGGCTACAGACAAAATGGAGAATAAAAATAGCCATGAAGAATTAAAAAATGCGGTAAATGAGATACATAATAAATTAGAGGCCTCCAATGCACGGATTGAAGAGGCAGAAAGGAGAATAAGTGATTTAGAAGACACCATGATAGAAAAATAAGAAGCTGACAAAAAAAGAGACAAACTGATCCAGGAACATGAAAGAAGAGTTCGAGAGCTCAGCGATACGGTCAACCGCAACAATAACCGTATCATAGGAATCCCAGAAGAGGAAGAGAGAGGGAAAGGTTCTGAAGGAGTCCTGGAACAAATTATAGCAGAGAACTTCCCCGACCTGGTGAAAGAAGTAAACGTTGAAATACAAGAGGCTCAGAGGACTCCCCTCAGACATAATTTGAATTGACCTTTTGCAAGGCATATCATAGTAAAAATGGCAAAATATAGGGACAAAGAAAATTTTGAAAGCAGCCAGGGAGGAAAGGGCCCTAACATACAAGGGGAAACCTACCAGGGTGGTGACAAACCTATCTACTGAAACTTGGCAGGCCAGAAA
>NW_027532722.1:542-743 GCF_008692635.1 Crocuta crocuta | reverse complement strand
ATGGGTCTGTTCAGATTTCCTATCTCTTCCCGTGTGAATTTTGGTTGTGAGTGTGCGTTTAGGAATGTGTCCATTTCTTCTAGACAATAACAAGAGATGAAGAAGGGCATTACATAATAGTTACAGGGTCTATCCATTAGGAAGAACTAACAATCATAAATGTCTATGCACCGGATATGGGAGCACCTAAATATATAAAAC
>NW_027532722.1:0-504 GCF_008692635.1 Crocuta crocuta | reverse complement strand
CAGGGGACTTCAATACTCCACTTACAGCAATGGACAGGTCAACCAGACAGAAAATCACTAAAGAAATAATGGACTTGAAAGACACTTTGGACCAGATGGATCTGACAGATATATTTAGAACTTTACATCCTGAGGCCAGGGAGTTTACTTTCTTCTCAAGTGTGCATGGCATATTCTCCAAGATAGGTCACATACTGGGACATAAAGGAGCTCTTAATAAATATAAAAGCATCGAGATCACTCAGATCACTCACTATGATCACTCTCAGATCATAATGCTTTGAAACTTGAACTCAATCACAGGAAGAAGCCTGGAAAACCCCCAAAAACATGGAGGTTAACGACCACCCTACTAACAATGAATGGGCCAATCAGGCAATTAGGAATGAAATTAGAAAATATATGGAAACAAATGAAAATGAAAACACAAGAATCCAAGATCTATGGGATGCGGCAAACGCAGTCCTAAGAGGAAAGTACATTGTACTCCAGGCCTACTTCAAG
>NW_027532721.1:0-4917 GCF_008692635.1 Crocuta crocuta | reverse complement strand
GGTTCATGTTTGTGGTGGTGTCTCTGGTTTCTTTGTACCTTGCAATCTTTCCTTCAGAGCGTCCCCCTCAGGATTTCTTGCTGGGATTGGCTTAGTGTTGACAAATTCTTTCAATTTCTGTTTATTTGGAAAGACTTTTTCTTTCCTTCTATTTTGAATGACAGGCTTTCTGGATAGGGGAATCTTGGCTGCATATTTTTTCTCGCCATCACATTGAAGGTCTCCTGCCATTGCTTTCTGGCCTGCCAGGTTTCAGTAGATAGGTCTGTCACCACTCTGATAGGTTTCTTTTTGTATGTGAGGACCCTTTTCTCCCTAGTTGCTTTCAAACTTCTCTCTTTGTCCTTGTATTTTGCCATTTTTACTATGATATGCCATGCAGAAGATAGATTCAAGTTACGTCTGAGGGGAGTCCTCTGAGCCTCTTGTATTTCAACGTTTACTTCCTTCCCCAGGTTGGCAAAGTTCTCTGCTATAATTTGTTCCAGGACTCCTTCAGCACCTTTCCCTCTCTCTTCCTTTTCTGGGATTCCTATGCTACAGATATTGTTGCCTTTAACCGTATCGCTGAGCTCTCGAACTCTTCTTTTATGTTCCTGGATCAGTTTGTCTCGTTTTTAGTCAGCTTCTTGTTTTTCTATAATGGTGTCTTCTAAATCACTTATTCTCCTTTCTGTCTCTTCAATCCGTGCATTGGAGGCCTCTAATTTATTATGTATCTCATTTATCGCATTTTTTAATTCTTCATGCCTATTTTTATTTTCCATTCTGTCTGTAGCCATAGTTTCTTTGATGTCCCCTATGTTTTTTTCAAGCCCAGCTATTAATTTTACCATTATTATTCTAAAATCTTGTTCAGTTATGCTGCTGATATCTGTTTTGAGCAGTTCATTAGCTGTCATTTCTTCTTGGAGTTTCTTTGGAGGAGAGGTCTTTCGTTTCGTCATTTTAGTTAGCTTTCCGGCTCTTGTTGGTTTTAAAGACCTGTTATGCTCTCTGTTTCTATGAGCGCTGCTATATCCAAGAAGACTCTTTGACTTTCCAGGGCCTATCCTTTCAGAGAGTGTTTTTTGAATGGTATCCCCTGGTCTCTCTTGTTGGGACCTTGGTTATTTTATTTTCCTATTCGTAGTGATATTTGGGACTCTCCACCTTGTGTACTCTGGCTTGTTTCTTGAGGTAGCCCTGGAGAAGAAAACAGACAGACAAACATACAGGGAGCAGGAGCACACAAACGCACAGGCTAATTCAACTAACATGCAAAGCGAGAGGGAAAACGAAAAAGTTAAGAGAAAAGACGGAGAAGTGAGGGCGAATAATATAAAGTATAAAATACATAAAAGGGTCAAAAAGGAGAAAAGGAAAGGAAAAAAGAAGAAAACCAATGGACAACGAACGGTTTAAAGCATATCACTGGATTTCCCAGCTACAGTTAAATAGGCGTCTGTATGCAGTGCTGGTTGAAGAGTATAGAGAAAGACAGAGAAGAAAGGGCGGGGATGAGGCAAAATTGGAAATAGAATGAACAGGCAGAAGGGATAAGAAGCTTTTTTCAAAGAGGTAAAGGGTGGAATATGGTTGGATAGGTGAGAGAAGTAAGTTGGTGTCATCCAGAGAAACTATATAGCCTAATTACTCCTGAGAAAAAGAGATGAAAATGTCGGCAGGTGTAGAATTTACATCTACAGAATGGACTAAATGTGATTGTTTAAGTAAGCTGGTGACCAGAGTTAATCAGGTCAGTGTTCTGGGGAAAAAAGAAAGAAAAGAAAAGAAAAGAAAAGAAAAGTGAAAAAAAGGGAGGAGGGCAGTTCTCAAGCAGGTATGGCTGTGGTGTGATCCAATGCGTCATGGGGGAGTTCTGCCTTGGCCGTTGTGGGGAGGAGAGTGGCGGTGCTCCAGTCCCTTCTTGAACCAAGCGCTGCACCTCGCTATTTTGGGCGTGTAAACTCCCCGTACCGGGGGCGCAGCCAAAGTCAGTTGCGCTCTTCATCCCAGGCCAGT
The DNA here is from genome assembly GCF_008692635.1 of Crocuta crocuta. NCBI lineage: Eukaryota > Metazoa > Chordata > Mammalia > Carnivora > Hyaenidae > Crocuta > Crocuta crocuta. Next base: position 2,913 of record NW_027532721.1, on the reverse strand, counting down.
CCTAGTCTCCAAATCCCAGTCCGTGCACCCAGCTGAAATTGCCTTAGACACAACTTCGCAAGCAATCCTTCAGGGCAATTCCAAGCCTCCTGCCTAGCTTTGGGAGTGGAGTCAGAATTGCTGTTTCCTTCTCTGGGTTGGGCTGGCGAGCATGGGCGGGGCTTGCCTGACGTGTGCTAGGAGCCTCCTGGAGTGAGGAAAACCAGGTCCCTCTGTGTCTCGTCACCCGAAACACAAACTCGCAGGAAATCTCCCAGTTTTTAGCTCTTTGCCTTCCCTCTAGAGTTCCAGCCAGCAAAATGCCCGGATGCCCAGTGCTGACGTGCGGCTCTTCCAGGGGCTGAATCCCGCCAGAAGAGCAGTGGCAGCAGGCACGCAGCTACTCTAAAAGTCCAGCCAGCCAGGAGCAAGCATAAAGTAACAGTCCACGAGCTCAGTCCCTCCGGGACGAGTTGGCATGTGGGGACCTGGCACGCAGGTATTTGGCGCACATGGTCTTTCTATGCCCCGAGCGGAGGTTTTTCTGTTTCGGACTCTCTTTCTTTCCCCTCTCACTCCCCGCAGAGGGGGATCGCCCCCATCCCTCTGAGTCTCCGATCCCTGCCCGATTTTATCTTCCCCAGTTCGCACTCTCGTTAGAAGTCTTTCTCAGTGGATTCTGTGTCCTTTTTCTCCCAATCTCTCGGGTTTCATAAGGTCTCCTATGGCTTCGGATCTTTTCCGTGTGAGGTATGGGCGCGAGTGCAAGTATGGAGGTCCCTACTTCTCTGCCATCTTGCCCCGCCTCTCACAGGCAATTTCTACCAAACGTTTAAAGAAAATTTGATACCTATTCTCAAACTATTCCAAAAAATATACAAGGAAGAAAGGTTTCCAAATTCATTGTATGAGGCCAGAATTNCTCCCCTCCTCACACTCTATCTCTCGCTCTCAAAAATAAATGAACATTAAAAATTTTTAACAAAATTATTCACCATGATCAAGTGGGATTTCTTCATTCCTGGGATGCAAGGGTGTTTCAATATTTACAACACAGTCAACGCAATACATCACACCAATAAGAGGATAAAAGCCACATGTTTATTTCAATAAATGCAGAAAAAGCACTTGTCAATATAAAACATCAATTCACAAAGAACATGGTAAAAAAGATTGTGATTCTCATATTATTTCCAAGGTATTTGAGCAAGGAGAGAAGGTAATCCACCATTTTATCCTTGTGACAGGCTTAATTCTTTTGGGTTTTCTTCTTTTGTTATTAGGAGATGTATTATTTCCCCCCTCATTTCCGTTAAAAAACAAAAGCTAACAACCAATAACAACAACAATAAAAATACCCCTTAAACTTGCATTTAAACTTCAGTGAGAAAAACTATTTTAACAAAGTTAGCATTTTCCTAGTATTGCCTCATCTCAGGATTTGTGTTTTTCAAAGGCCATTGGCAATACATATCTTTGTAGAGACTTAGTAGTCTTTGCTGAATGTCATTTTGTTCAACTATATCACAAGAACCTCTGCATTGTGAAATTTTATTTATCAAGGAGTATCATTTCTAATCTATATTCAGTCTAGAGGATTTGATTGCACAGAAATGATCTAATTTTCTTAACGCAGAATGAATTATTTGAATTCATACTTTTTCTTTTATTTCTAGTAGAGAGAGACAGCGTGAGCAGGGGAGGGTCAGAGAGAGAGGGAGATACAGACTCTGAAACAGGCTCCAGGCTCTGAGCTGGCAGTCAGCACAGAGCCCAACGCGGGGCCCGAACCCACAAACCGCGAGATCATGACCTAAGCGAAAGTCGGACGCTTAAGGGACTAAGCCACCCAGGCGCCCCAATCTGAACTCATTCTAAATGCTCCTTACAATTGTATGATCAATACGACACTAAAGGAAGTCTCTCCATGACCTGGACTCTGGCTTGTGTTTTACAGTTAACTATGTACAACCTTGGGATAATTTTAGAAGTCTCTTACATTCTCTTGAAAGCTGTTGTTCTTTTATCTCCATGAAAATAATGCATGATTACTGATGTCTAAGGTTTTGAATGAGCCTTTCAAATTAATTGTCTATCTTCCTCCTTTGGCATTCCAAATTCTATATTAAATTTTGCCTTATTTATTTACTTACAAACTTGTTATTTGGAACAATTTGAGAATGAAGAAATAGCACAAAAGATCCCATATTTCCTAAACCAGGAGTCTGTACATGTTAATATTTTATTAGATTTATTTATGTTACTGGTTTTAACAAAGCAGTGATCTCTAGGGCAGATTACGGAACATGGGTTAATCAAGTGACAGGGAATTAGTTAACACTAAATGTAAAGTGCTAACAAACAGCTTTGTTGCTATTCAAAACTCATTTCCATTTTTCTTGTCTTTTTAATGTTCATTTATTTATTTTCAGAGAGAGAGAGCGAGAGAGACAGAGAGCAAGCTGTGGAGGGACAGAGAGAGGAGAGGGGATACCAAGCAGACTTCACAGTGTCACCAATGTGTTCTAAAATTCTTGTGTGTAATTCCAGAGACGTGAGATGTTTATATACATACAAGCAAATATGTATTATGTGTGGTCTTTACTCACCATTTTTTTTTTTTTTTTTTTTACTGAAAGCATACTACACACATTTCTTCACGTTTACAATGCTCTCATCGGGGAACGCGTTGTTAGTGTAAAACAGGGTTCTCCGCAGTGTCCTTTCACAGAGATGAGTGTATAAATGTTACCTGATCCTTCCCCAATATGTTTTCCTACATTACTCACTCAGTGAAAACTGACGGTCACCGAAACCTACGCGTTTCCAAGGTATTTAAACTAAATTCAGTAAAGCATCCATATATAATACGTCCAACAAAGGTTTTACACATGATGCTCTACGAGAGACGAGGAGGTCACTGAATACTGCTCT
>NW_027532720.1:0-503 GCF_008692635.1 Crocuta crocuta | reverse complement strand
TTATGATGTTTAAGTAAGTTACTTCTATCCCGACTTTCTCGAGGGCCTTTATTAAAAAGGGATATAATATTTTTTCAAATGCTTTTTCTTCATCTATTGACAGGATCATATGGTTTTTATCTTTTCTTNTGTGATGTATCACACTGATTGATTTGTGAATGTTGAACCAGCTCTGTAACCCAGGAATGAATCCCACTTGATCTTGGTGGATAATTCTTTTTATGTACTGTTGAATTCGATTTGCAAGTAACTTGTTGAGATTTTTTTTGCATCTGTATTCATCAAGGATATTGGCCTGTATTCTCTTTTTTGACAAGTCACTGTCTGGCTTGGGAATCAAAGTGATGCTGGCTTCAAAAAATGAGTCTGTAAGTTTTCCTTCGATTTCTATTTTTTTGGAATAGCTTGAGAAGAATGGGTATTAACTCTGATTTACACACTGGTAGAATTCCCCAGGAAAGCCATCTGGCCCAAGGCTCTTATTTGTTGGGAAATTTTTGATA
>NW_027532719.1:0-549 GCF_008692635.1 Crocuta crocuta | reverse complement strand
GGTGTGGTCTTGACCTGGGAGGGGGTGGGGGGCTCTTGGCCACGCATTACCATCTTTCGGAAGAACGGTCACACCATCCGGGAGCTCCAGAATCTCACATATGTCTACGAATTTTTTCAGGCTCGGGAAGCTGGACGTGTTCTGTCTGCCTGCAGGCGGGGACAGTCACCCCAGAGTCACTGGTTCCGGCCGCGCACCCGACCCCCACAGGCCCCGCGCGGCCCTCGGGCTCGCAGGACAGAGAGGCGAGGGCGCNGGGAGGCGGCTGCAGACGGGCGACCGGGAACTGTCCTTCTGTCCCCTCTGTGCCCCGAGGCCGGCGGGCGTCCCCGGCGAGGCCCTGGAGGCCGGCCACCACGCAGGCCACCGGGTTGCCCCATCGGCTCGCACAAGCCCTGCGGCCGCAGCCCAGCACCCTCCCGCTGCCTTCCTGGCTGCGTCCCCTCCTTACCTGCCCGTGGCCCCTGCGTCCCCTCCTTACCTTCCCCCTGCACAACCCCTCCCAGAGTCACTCACTGAAGAGCAGCAGGACCCTGGAGGTCCGGGCGG
>NW_027532718.1:280-465 GCF_008692635.1 Crocuta crocuta | reverse complement strand
CATTCAGTGTATTCTAAAGAATGAGGAAAAGTAAGGAACCCCAGAAAAAAATGAATCCATAATATATGGTCAATTAATTTGCAACAAAGAAGTAAGTATATACTATGGAGAAAACACAGACTATTCAATAAATGAATATTTTATATAATTCCCAGTTGGGAAATCTGAATGGTCACATGCAAAAA
>NW_027532718.1:0-271 GCF_008692635.1 Crocuta crocuta | reverse complement strand
AAAAAAAAAAAAAAAAAAAAGAATATTATCTTAAACAATACACAAAAAAGAGTTTAAAATGGATGAAAGATAAATGTAAGAAGGGCACCTGAGTGGCTCAGTCAGTTAAGCGTCCGACTTCAGCTCAGGTCATGATCTCACAGCTTGTGGGTTCGAGCCCCGCATCAGGCTCTGTGCTGACAGCTAGCTCAGAGCCTGCAGCCTGATTCGAATTCTGTATCTCCCGCTCTCTCTGACCTTCCCCTGCTCTCTCTCTCTCTCAGAAATAAAT
>NW_027532717.1:550-780 GCF_008692635.1 Crocuta crocuta | reverse complement strand
CTTTGTATCTTTTGTAGGGTTCATGTTTGTGGTGGTGTCTCTGGCGTCTTTGTTCCTTGCAACCTTTCCTTCAGAGCGTCTACCTCAGGACTTCTTGTAGAACTGGCTTAATGGTGACAAATTCTTTCAATTTCTGTTTATTTGGAAAGACTTTTATCTCTCCTTCTATTTTGAATGACAGGCTTGCTGGATAGAGGATTCTTGGCTGCATATTTTTACTGTTCATCACC
>NW_027532717.1:0-328 GCF_008692635.1 Crocuta crocuta | reverse complement strand
ACATTTACTTCCTTCCCCAGGTCGGGGAAGTTCTCTGCTATAATTTGTTCCAGGACTCCTTCAGCACCTTTCCCTCTCTCTTCCTCTTCTGGGATTCCTATAATATGGATATTGTTGCGTTTGACCGTATCCCTGAGCTCTTGAACTTTTCTTTCATGTTGATGGATCACTTTGTCTCTTTTTTTTGTCAGCTTCTTGTTTTTCTATATGGTGTCTTCTAAATCACTTATTCTCCTTACTGCCTCTTCAATCCGTGCATTGGCGGCCTCTAATTTATTCTGTGTCTCATTTATAACATTTTTTAATTCTTCATGCCTATTTTTATTTT
>NW_027532716.1:0-512 GCF_008692635.1 Crocuta crocuta | reverse complement strand
TTTCTATAGTTTTCATCATACAGATCTCTCATATCTTTGGTTAGGCTTATTCCTAAGTATTTTATGGTTTCTTGTGTAGTTGTGAATGGGATCAGTTTCTTCATTTCTCTTTCTGTTGCTTCATTATTGGTGTATGAAAATGCAATGTTTCTGTATGTTGATTTTGTACCCTGCAGCTTTGTTGAATTCATGGATCAGCTCTAGTAGGATTCTGGTGGAGTCTGTCGGGTTTTCTCTATAGAGTATCATGTCATCTGGGAAAAGTGAAAGTTTGACTTCTCCTTTGCCAATTCTGATGNCTGATCCCTTTGATTTCCTTTTGTTGTCTGAATGCTGATGCTAGGACTTCCAGCGCTATGTTAAACAACAGTGGTGAGAGTGGACATCCCTGTCGTGTTCCTGATCTCAGGGGGAAAGCTCTCAGTTTTTCCCCATTGAAGATGATGTGAGCTGAGGGTTTCTCATACATGGATTTTATGATGTTTAAGTAAGTTCCTTCTATCCCGACTTTC
>NW_027532715.1:0-550 GCF_008692635.1 Crocuta crocuta | reverse complement strand
TTATCAGGGAATACTATGAAAAATTATATGCCAACAAATTGAAGAACTTAGAAGATACGGACAAATTCCTAAACATACACTAATTACCAAAATTCACACGGGAACAAATAGAAAATCTGAACAGACCCTTAACAAGTGAAGAAATTGAATCAGTTCTCAAAAATCTCCCACCAAATAAGAGCCGTGGATCTAATGGTTTCCCTGGAGAATTCTACCAGACATTTAAAACAGAATTAATCCCAATTCTTCTCAAGCTATTCCAAAAAATAGAAATCGAAGTAAAACTCCCAGACTTATTTTATGAAGCCAGCATCACTCTGATTCCNCAGACAGAGATTCAGCTAAAAAAGAGAACTACAGGCCAATATCCTTGATGAATTCGGATGCAAAAATCCTCAACAAGAACCTTGCAAATCGAATCCAGCAGCACATAAAAAGAATCATCCACCAAGATCAAGTGGGATTCATTCCTCGGTTACAGGGCTAGTTCAGCATTCGCAAATCGATCAATGTGATACACCACATCAATAAAAGAAAAGATAAAAACCAT
>NW_027532714.1:0-919 GCF_008692635.1 Crocuta crocuta | reverse complement strand
TCCCTGATAATTGTTTGTATTTCTGAGGGATTGGTTGTAATAAGTTCTTTATCATTTGTACTTTTGTCTATTTGAGTGTTCTTTCTTTCCTTTTTGAGAAGCCTGGCTAGAGGTTTGTCAATTTTGTTTATTTTTTCAAAAAACCAACTCTTGCTTTCATTGATCTGTTCAACTGTTTTTTTGGTTTCTATATTGTTTATTTCTGCCCTGATTTTTATTATTTCTCTTCTCCTACTGGGTTTGGGGTGCTCCTGTTTCTCTCTCTCTCTAGTTCCTTTAGGTGCACTGTTAGATTTTGTATTTGCACTTTTTCTAATTTCTTGAAGTAGGCCTGGAGTGCAAGGTACTTTCCTCTTAGGACTGCCTTTGCCACATCCCGTAGAGTTTGGATTGTATTTTCGTTTTCATTTATTTCTATATATTTTTAAATTTCTTCCCTAATTACCTGATTGGCCCATTCATTCTTTAGTAGGGTGTTCTTTAACCTCCATGTTTTTGGAGGTTTTCCAGACTTCTTCCTGTGATTGATTTCAACTACCATAGCATTGTGATCTGAAAGTGTGCATGGTATGATCTCCATTCTTTATATTTNCTGCTTTATGTCCCAGTATGTGATCTATCTTGGAGAATGTACCATGTGCACTTGAGAAGAAAGTGAATTCCATGGCCTCAGGATGTAGAGTTCTAAATATATCTGTCAAATCCATCTGGTCCAATGTATCATTCAAGTCCATTGTTTCTTTAATGATTTTCTGTCTAGTTGATCTACCCATTGCTGTAAGTGGAGTGTTAAAGTCCCCTGCTACCAGCACAGTCTTATCCATAAGACTGTTTCTGTTTGTGATTGTTTTATACGTTTAGGTGCTTCCATATTCCGTGCATAGACATTTATAATTGTTAGCTCTTCCTGATGGATAGA
>NW_027532713.1:518-757 GCF_008692635.1 Crocuta crocuta | reverse complement strand
TTATCTTGTCTTTTGTTGATGTGATGTATCACATTGATTGATTTGAGAACCAGCCTGTAACCCAGGAATGAATCCCATCTGATCTTGGTGGATAATTCTTTTTATGTGCTGTTGGATTCGATTTGCAAGAATCTTGTTGAGGATTTTTGCATCCGTATTCATCAAGGATATTGGCCTGTAGTTCTCTTTTTTTTTTCTTGATCTCTGTCTGGCTTGGGAATCAAAGTGATGCTAGCTTC
>NW_027532713.1:0-359 GCF_008692635.1 Crocuta crocuta | reverse complement strand
ATTTCTTCACTCGTTATGGGTCTGTTCAGGTTTTCTATTTCTTCCCGTGTGAATTTTGGTAGTGAGTGTGTGTTTAGGAATTTGTCCATTTCTTCTAAGTTGTCCTATTTGTTGGCATATAATTTTTCATAGTATTCCCTGATAATTGCTTGTGTTTCTGAGAGGTTGGTTGGTATCAGTCCATTTTCATTCATGATTTTGTCTGTTTGGGTGCTCTCTCTTTTCTTCTTGAGAAGCCTGGCTAGAGGTTTGTCAATTTTGTTTATTTTTTCAAAAAACCAACTCCTGGTTTCACTGATTTGTTCAATTTTTAATTTGGTCTCTATGTTGTTTATTTCTGCTCTGAGTTTTACTATTTC
>NW_027532712.1:0-599 GCF_008692635.1 Crocuta crocuta | reverse complement strand
ATAGTGAAGGAAGGGGGGAGGGACTCTAAGGAATTCAGGGCCTGCTTGCAGCTCACTCTGTGAGCACCTGCATTCTACTACCTCCCAGGAAGGGGAGCGGGGTCTAGAAAGAATAACTTCACACCTCCAGGCTTCTCCGGACGCTCTGGGTTTGAGAGAAAGCAAGTTCAGAAGAAGCGGTGAGCATCTTCTCCAGCCTTCCTCCTGCCCGCTCCTCGCCTAGTCAGAAAGGGCTTGAGGGGCGGGACACGCTGGAGAAGGCTGCAGACCACCCNCCCCCCCCCCCCCCCCCAGGGCACCTGCAGCAAAGGAGAAAGATATTTCTGAGGACAAACGAGCCTAACCTCAGAACACATCACAAAGTGGAAATCGTGTCTGCGAGCTGTCCCCGCTCACACACTCCACCCCCTCAGCCCTGTGTGCCCCAGGGACTTGCAGGAGCCACCGACAGTTATGAACTTGGCCTTCAGACCTTTGCAGCACACCTGCTTGTGTGTGCTCGTACATCCCTGCCCCCGCCCAAGCTGCCCAGGGTCCTGGGGGCTGGGAGCCTTCTTCTTCATACCGGCACACTGGCTATAATGAAGGGCTTGGACAGG
>NW_027532711.1:0-472 GCF_008692635.1 Crocuta crocuta | reverse complement strand
TAACTCTAAACAGGCAGAAGACATGAAGAGACCTTTCTCTAAAGACATACAGATAGCCAAGAGACACCTACAAAAATGCTCAATATCACTCCTCATCAGGAAANCAAAATCACAGTAAGCTATCACCTTATAACTTTCAGAATGGCTAAGTGTAAAAACGGAGGAAGCAACAAGTGTTGGTGACAATGTGGAGAACACAGGAAACCTCTTGCACTATTGGTGAGAACGCAAACTCACGCAACCACTGTAGAAGACAGTATGGAGTTTCCTCAAAAAATTTTAAAATAAAAACTACCTTTGGGGCACCTGGGTGGCTCAGTCAGTTAAGTGTCTCTTTACTTCAGTTCAGGTCATGATCTCACAGTTCATGAGTTCAAGCCCTGCATCGGGCTCTGTGATGGCAGCTTGGAGTCTGACTCCGATTCTGTCTCTCTCTCTCTCTTTCTGTCTCTCCCCTGCTTGTTCTCTATCT
>NW_027532710.1:0-512 GCF_008692635.1 Crocuta crocuta | reverse complement strand
TGAAGACTCTGTTTCCTGGTTGGCTTGCCTTTATCCCCCCGCATTAATCTCTTTTGTTTTTAAAGTCCACATATCACTGAAATCACAGGGATTTTGTCTTTCTCTGACTGACTTATTTTCCTTAGCATAACACTCTCTAGTTCCATCCATATTGTTTCAAATGGTAAGATTTCATTCCTTTTCATGGCTGAGTAATATTCCANATGATATATGTTCAATTTTGGGTGTTGAGTTTATATATATACACACATCCCATATTCTTTATCCACTCATTTGTCCGTGGATATTTGAGCTCTCTCCATATTTGGCTATTGTTGATAATGTAGCTATAAACATCAGGTTGTGTGTATCCCTTTGTTGTTGTTGTTGTTGTTGTTTATAGTTTATTGTCAAGTTGGTTTCCACATAACACCCAGTTCTCATCCCAACAAGTGCCCTCCTCCATGCCCGTTACCCCTTTTCCCCTGTCCACCACCCCCATCAACCCTCAGTTTGTTCTCAGTATTTAAGAG
>NW_027532709.1:0-960 GCF_008692635.1 Crocuta crocuta | reverse complement strand
AAGCCTGGCTAGAGGTTTGTCAGTTTTGTTTATTTTTTTCAAAAAGCAAACTCTTGCTTGCATTGATCTCTTCAACTGTTACTTTGGTTTCTATACTGTTTATTTTTGCCCTTGTATTTATTATTTTTCTTCTTCTACTGGGTTTGGGGTGCTCTTGTTTTGCTGCCTCTACTTCCGTAGGCGAGCTGTTAGATTTTGCACTTCTGCTTTTTCTAACTTCTTGAAATAGGCCTGGAGTGCAATGTACTTTCCTCTTAAGACTGCCTTCTCCGCATCCCATAGCNAGACTGCCTTCTCCGCATCCCATAGCGTTTGGATTGTTGTATTTTCATTTTCCTTTGTTTCCATATATTTTTAAATTTCTTCTTTAAATGCCTAATAGGTACATTCATTCTTTAGTAGGGTGTTCTTCAATCTCCATGTTTTTGGAGGATTTCCAGACTTCTTCCTGTGATTGATTTCGAGTTTCATAACATTGTGATTTGAAAGTGTGCATGGTATGATCAATTCTTTTATATTTTTTGAGGGCTGCTTTATGTCCCAGTATGTGATCTATCTTGGAGAATGTGTCATGTGCACTTGAGAAGAAAATTAATTCCATAGCCTCGGGATGTAGAGTTCTAAATATATCTCTCAAAACCATCTGGTCCAAAGTGTCATTTGATTCCATTGTGTCTTTAATGATTTTCTGTCAAGTTGGTCTATCCATTTCTGTTAAGTGGAGTATTAAAGTCCCATGTTGTTAGCACGTTCTTATCGATAAGATTGTTTCTGTTTGTGATTAATTGTTTTATGTATTTAGGTGCTGCCATATTTGGTGCATAGACATTTATAATTGTTAGCTTTCCTGATGGATACACCTTATAATTATCATATAATGCCCTTTTATATCCCTTGTTACTGTCTTTACTCTAAAGTCTAGGTTGTCTGATATAAGTATAGCTACTCCAGCTTTCTTTT
>NW_027532708.1:0-503 GCF_008692635.1 Crocuta crocuta | reverse complement strand
TTTCCATTGGATATTCTTTCCTGCTTTCTCAAAGATTAGTTGGTTGTATACGTTTGGGTCCACTTTTGAGTTATCAATTCTGTTCTATTGGTCTATGTGTCTGTTTTTGTGCCAANTTTTGTGCCAATACCATACTGTCTTGATGATGACAACTTTGTAGTAGAGGTTAAAGTCTGGGATGGTGATACCTCCCGTTTTGGTTTTATTTTTCCGTATTACTTTGGCTATTCGGGGTCTTTTGTGGTTCCATACAAATTTTAGGGTAGTTTGCTCTAGCTTTGAGAAGTATGCTGGTGCAATTTTGATTGGAATTGCATTGAATGTGTAGATAGCTTTGGGTAGTAATGACATCTTAACTGTATTTATTCTTCGTATCCATGAGCATCGGATGTTTTTCCATTTATTTGTGTCTTCAATTTCCTTCATAAGTTTTCTGTAAGTTTCATCATACAGAAATTTTGTATCCTTGGTTAGGTTTATTCCTAGGTATTTTTTGTTTTTTT
>NW_027532707.1:0-476 GCF_008692635.1 Crocuta crocuta | reverse complement strand
CTAGAAATAAATAAAACATTTTAAAAATAAATAAATAAATAAATTCTGTCTCCTAGTCTAGCACATAACAGAGTTAAAGCCCTTCATGTTTAAAACACACTCATTCTTCACAACTTCATCTGTTTCTTTCTTTTTTTTTAATGTTTATTTATTTTTGAGAGAGAGACAGAGCAGGGGAGGGGCNAGAGAGAGAGGGAGACACAGAATCTGAAGCAGGCTCCAGGTTTGAGCCTGACATGGGGCTCAAACTCATGAACTATAAGATCGTGACCTGACCCGAAGCCAGATACTCAACCGACTGAGCCACCCAGGTGCCCCCTTCATCTGTTCTTAAAAGTTAACAGTAGGGGTGTCTGGGTGGCTCAGTCGATTAAGCGTCCGACTTCGGCTCAGGTCATGATCTCACAGCTCATTCGTGACTTGAGCCCAGAGTTGGGCTCTGTGCTGACAGCTAGCTCAGAGGCTGGAGCCTGCTT
>NW_027532706.1:49602-57134 GCF_008692635.1 Crocuta crocuta | reverse complement strand
ACAGGAAACCATCAAAACCCTAGAGGAGAAAGCAGGATACAACCTTCTTGACCTCAAACGCACTAATTTTTTACTTGACACTTCCCCAAAAGCAAGGGAATCAAGAGCAAAAATAAACTGTTGTGACCTCATCAAGATTAAAAGCTTCTGCACGGCAAAGGAAACAACCCACAAAACTAATAGGCAACCAACGGAATGGGAAAAGATAGTTGCAAATGACATATCAGATAAAGGGTTAATATCCAGAATCTATAAGGAACTCACCAAACTCCACACCCGAAAAACAAACAACCCAGTGAAGAAATGGGCAGAAGATATGAACAGACACTTCTCCAAAGAGGACATCCAGATGGCCAACAGACACATGAAACGATGCTCAGCATCCCTCCTCATCAGGGAAATACAAATCAAAACCACACTGAGATACCACCTCACGCCAGTCAGAGTGGCTAAAATGAGCAAATCAGAGAACTCTAGATGCTGGCGAGGATGTGGAGAAACGGGCACCCTCCTACACTGTTGGTGGGAATGTAAACTGGTACAGCCCCTCTGGAAAACAGTGTGGAGGTTCCTCAGGAAACTAACAATAGAACTCCCCTATGACCCAGCAATAGCACTGCTAGGAATTTACCCAAGGGATATAGGAGTGCTGATACATAGGAGCACATGGACCCCAATATTCATAGCAGCACTCTCCACAATAGCCAAAACATGGAAGGAGCCTAAGTGTCCATCAACGGACGAATGGATCAAGAAGATGTGGTTAATCTGTACGATGGAATATGTACATGGCAATGAGGAAGAATGAAATCTGGCCATGTGTAGCAACATGGATGGACCTTGAGGGTGTTATGCTGAGCAAAATAAATGAGGTAAAGAAGGACAAGTAACATATGTTTGCACATATAGGAGGATTAGGAGGAACTTAACGAAGGACCATGGGGGAGAAGAAGGGGAAAAATAGTTGGGGAGAGGGAGGGAGGCAAACCATGAGAGACTCTTGAATGCCGAGAACAAACTGAGGGCAGATGATGTGCGGGGATGGGAAGGGGGGTGAGTGTATGGAGGAGGGCATTTGTGGGGATGAGTACTGGGTGTTATATGGAAACCAGCTTGACAGTAAACTATTAAAAAAATAAAAAATAGGAACTCAGTAAGTTCCATTTACAATAGCATGAAAAGTTAGGAATTAAGTTTGCGAAGGAAATTAAATATTTGTACACTAAAAACTACAACAAACATTACTAAAAAAAGACATAAATAAATGGAAACACATTTTGTGTTCATAGATTGGCAGATTTAATGCCATTATGAGGTCAGTACAACCCAGACTGATACAGAGATTCAATGAAATCTCAATCAACATTCCAATGATATTATTTCCAAAAATAGAAAACCCATGCTATAATTGATTTGGTATATCAAAGGACCCAAAATAGGTAAAATAATCTTGAAAAATAACAAAGCTGGAGGACCCACAATTCCTGATTTCAAAACTTGGTGAATAGTTACAGGAATCATAACAACATGGTACTCATATAAAGGCAAACATATAGACCAATGAAAAAAATAGAAAACCCAAAAATAAATTTTTGCATACATGGTCAAATGATTTTTGATAATGGTGCCAAAACCATTCAAGGATAAAAGAACTGTCTTTTCAAGAAAATGTGTTGGAAAAAATTGGATATCCACATGTAAAAGAATGAAATTGTACTTTTACCTAACACCACATATAATAATTCAAAATGGATCAGAAACCTAAATGTAAGACCTAAAACTATAAAATTCTCAGAAGAAAACAAGACAAAAACTTCATGACATTTGATTTGGCAGTGATTTCTTGAGTATAACACTGAAAGCATAAACAACAGAAGAAAAAACAGACAAATTAGATTTCATGAAAATTGTTTTAAAATGTGCATCAAAAGATACTATGAACAGCATAAAGACAACCAACAGAATGGGAGAAAATATTTGCAAATCATGTATATGTTAAGTATTTAATATCCAGAATTAGAGATATCCTAAAATTTAATAAAACAAAATTAAATAACTTGTTTAAAAATGGGCAAAATATTTAAATAGACATTTCTGCAAAGAATATGTAAAAATAGCCAATGAGTCCATGAAAGGATGTTCGAGATCAGTAATCATTAAGGGAATGCAAATCCAAACTTCTTTGTGATACACCATTTCACACTCATTAGGATGGCACCCATTAAAAAAAAAAACAACTAAAAAAACTTAACAGAAGATAACATGTATTGCCCAGGATGTGGAGAAATTGAAACTCTTGTGCACTATCGGTGGGAATGTAAATTGGTACAGCTGCTATGGAAAGCAATAAAGCAGTTCCACATACATACAAAAGGGGACTTACTATATGATGAAGCAATTACACTTCTGGGTATATGCTCAAAAGAATTGAAAGCAGAATCTAGAAGAAATATTAGCACGCCCATGTTTGTAAACAGAATTAGTCATTAAATCTAAAACATGGAAGCAACGCAAGTGTTCCTTGTTGGATGAATGGATAAGCAAAATGTGGTATAAATATACAGTGGAATATTAGCCTTAGAAAGGAAGAAATTTCTGACAAGGTACAACATAGATGAGCCTTGAGGACATTATGCTAAGTGAAAGAAGCCAGTCACAAAAAGACGAATGCTGTATCATTCCACTATATGAGGTACTCAGAGTAGTAAAAATCACAGAGACAGAAAGTAGAATGGTGGTTTCCATGGGCTGTGGAAGGGGGTAGATTTTAAGTTATTGTTTAATTGACATAGAGTTTCTATTTTAAAAGGTAAAGAGAGTTATGAAGGTGGATAGTGATGATGGCTGGATAACATTATGAATATATTTAATAGCACTAAACTGTACACTTAAAATGGTTAAGACGGTAAATTTTATGTTAGGTGCATTTTATCACAATAAAAAATAAGGAGAAAAAAGGNGATTCTGGAAATCAGAGAAATAGAATTTGTTACAAGCATTTTTTTTTCCTGAGCCATGGGCTACTTTCTGGAACCCACCACTGCCATACAAATACAAGTGTTCCAATTCCAAGTTCTTCTTGGAACTTGTATCTTCTTGTATCTTTAGCTTGAGCAACATATTTTGTCTTTTGAAATTTTGTCTCCTTATTTTTATGTACTAAGAAACTACTTTTACATGTGATGATGACTCTAAAGGGTAATTGTTAAGAACAACTATTTTGATAATACTTCATCCAAATGCTAACCCTACATATAAATGCAATTTCAATAAAAATGTTGTTTTCTTCTTCTACATGTGTAGTATGTTAAAGGTCAGGGCTTATCTTAGATGAATTTTGGACATCGGCACCTAATTGTTACTCAGGAATCTCAACCTTCTTTTGTCACAAACTGGTATCATTGCCACCACCTCATCTCTATTCTACTTCTTTATATTTCAACTTGCTTAGTGGCACCACCATCTTCCCACATCAGAAAGCTTGGAGTTGAACTAAACTTTTCCTACTTTCTTTCCTCCTACATCAAACAATCCAGTATTCCAGCCATTTTTGTCTTAATAGATTTCAAATGTGTCCTCTCTCCCCATTCCTACTACTTACTGCTTTATTTGAATCTCTTTTGACTTAGATTCTGGACCACCATAACTGTGTCTTAACAGGTGTTCTATCCTCTTTTCCTTTGTGCCTTCTCCTCAAATCCATCCTCCACACCGCCAGCAGAGTTATTTCTCTAAAGTGCAATCAATCACACTGCTACCATGCTTAAAATCCTTTAAAGGTTACCCATTACCTCTGGGATGAGGTCTAAATTTTCTAATATGGCAAACAAGTTTCTTGCTTATATTTTTAAAAATGTTTTTGTTTATTTTGGAGAGAGAGAGAGAGAAAGAATGAGCTGGGGAGAGATGGAGAAAAAGGGAGGCAGAGGATCTGAAGAAGGTCCCACGGTATTAGCACAGAGCCCCATGTGAAGTTTGAACTCACAAACTGTGAGATCATAACCTGACTTGGTCTGACGTTTAACTGATTGTGCTACCCAGGCACCTCTCTTGCTTACTTTTCCAATCTCACTTCTCATCAGCCCATCACACCATGTATTATACACATGCCAAACTATGGGTAGTTTCCCCAAATGTGCTATAATCTTTCTCAGCTGACTTTAAGAATAGAAACTTGAAAATGGAAGGAGCAATATTGTTCATTGAAATCTGAGGCTTTATGGATGAGATAGATTTTGAGTTGAGGGAAGGTACTAAAAAGAATATGGTGCCTATATATACAAGTAAGGCAATGTAGCAGAAAAGTGGGGAGATTCACCAAGATGGAGCAGAGGGTTGGATTTCGATAATAAAAATGAGGCATACAGAGAGAGTGGTGACAAATAGTGGAGGTATTATAAAAAGGTTTAGTAGGTCATCATGTCTTGATTGCCTACACGTCCCGTAGTCCTCAAAGTGTATCTGGTGATTATTAGTCACAAAAGAGTTTGTTTTTTGTTTTTTGTTTTTCAGTACACCTGGCAACCCAGCCCTTGTTTCTAACTGTAAAGGAAATAAATGTAGGTTTCTTTTAGTTATTTCACTCTATTTTCAGCTCTCTGGCCACAAGCTATAAAAATATCTGCAACATTTTTTTGAGTTACTTTATGGCAGCTCCAGAGATAATTTTATTGTGCACAATTTATCCATATCTAAAACTTCTTGGTAAATGACATATGTTATCAATTTTTCTAGTTTAGAAAGGTTAAATGGGATACATTGTAAGTTGAGTAAAGACTGCAAGGTACTGATGAGTTTCAACTATTTTAATTATGTGCATCACATTCATAAAACAATAACAATAATAAACAACATTAACAATAAAATAGCAATTTATTATGGCTGATGTTAAATCTATATTGGACATTACAATATTAAAAACATCTGTCATGAGATTTCTTAAAAGTAAAGACCATCTTCTTCTGGAAACAGAGACTTATACAAAAGATGAAGAGAATTTCTGGATGGAAAATAGGACTGCACATTTGAGTCATTAACAATACAAAATAATTTTTATATGGTGGCTAGAAAGGACCACAATGTGTCTTTTTCCTTATTTCATAATCTGCCAGAAGCAAATAGGATGAATGGGGCAATTGTCACATGGTATTTTAAAGTAACATTTTTGGCTCTATGGACATGCAATGAGGAGGAGATAAAAGAATAAACATAATAAACATTGCTCAAGGATCTCTGCAATATTTGAAGTTATTTGCTCATATCCTCAAACCTTTCTGCTATGCCTTTGTCCTTTCCATCTCAAGGTATTCTTTTCACTAATCAAGGATCAAGGTTTTATCTGCTACCTGTCTGGAGGTTGAGCTGCAACAATAGGATAAAAAGAAACTTGGAAGTTAAAAGTTGTAATAAAAGAAAAAATATTTTTATTCTTAGACTAATTTAGATTATTGAATAGAAAATATTAGATATCATGAGCCTTGAAAGCTTCAGACCCATGTCCAAAAAACTAATTTGATTTTCTTATAATCACAACTATAACACTGTAGCCTGGGTGTCTGCTAATATTAGGTTAACACAGTAGTTACAACACTGACACCTTTAATTACATGTTATTTTAAACATATAAAGTTAACTCTAAATTTTTCATTATAGACTCTGATTCTTTTTCACTTAGTAGCTGTGTCATCATAAAATGGCTATTTGACCACATAATGTAGTCCTCCTTTGTAAAATAAGGATAATAAGGAAAATGATGTAATTTCATAGGATTATTTCAGAGGTTTAAATGAACAATTACATGTAAAACTCAAGGATCTATGTCAGACATTAAGTGCTACTAAATGTTGGTTATGAAATGGCTGCCTGAAGATTTACACTGAATTTTATGTATTTTTATATATTTTACAATTTCAACATTGATGTCTTTATTATGTCACATCATGTTCTATTTGTAAAATATATTCAAGACTAGTATAAAGCCATGGTAATACTCATACTGAGAATTTATTTTTTTGGAACTTTTGGTTCAAATTCTCACAATTAGCAATCTTATTCTGATTCAGAGCCTTTTGCAACTATCTATAAATTGTCTTTTCAAGGCCTAGAATAAAATTTTCTTTACCTCATTATTTATCACTATGTAGCTACATAAGATGAACTATGCTTCTTGCCTGTGAACGTTATCCATTTGTGGTATAATATTTATGTGATGAAATAAGATAGTGCTGGTGCTTGTTTCTTCTATTGTTTCTACTTCATTTACAACTTGATAGGTTATCCTTTTATTCAGGGAGTACCAAGACAGTAAGTGTGAACAAACAGACTGTTCCCAACTTCTTACAAACATGTTATTTGTAATAAAAATGGCTTTCTTATTAAAATCACTCTAAGAATTCAGATGGCTGTGGTTCTCAAAGTAATCCAAAAGCCGAACAAGTTATCAATGGTGTGTGTGTGCGTGTGTGTGTGCCACACACACACACGTGTATATGTATTTTTACAGGTTCTTTGTGACAAGGTAAAAATGTGGTGGTAGTGGATATATTAGGAGACCCACTTTCAAGAATTAGCAATTAGGTAGTATAGTTAAGGGGCGCCTGGGTGGCTCAGTCGGTTAAGCGTCTGACTTCTGCTCAGGTCATGATCTCACGGTTTGTGGGTTCGAGCCCAGCGTCGTCAGGCTCTGTGCTGACAGCTAGCTCAGAGTCTGGAGCCTGCTTTGGATTCTTTGTCTCCTTCTCCCTCTCTCTCTGCCCCTCCCCCACTCGTGCTCTGTCTTTCTCTGTCTCAAAAATAAGCAAAACAAAACAAAAAAGGAAGTCCACTTAGTTCAGAACAGCTTGACAGCTTTGTTACTTTTTGAATGGAATTAGTAGATCAGGGTGTTAAAGTGACCTCAGAATGGGAAAAACAGAAGCTGGTGGTTAACAAGTGAGCATTTGTTAATGTAGAATGCTTATATTCTTGGTATTTGAAACTTTAAAAAGTCTGCGATTGTGTGTGTGTATGCCTGTGTGTGTGACGAGATAGGGGCAGGTCAGGAAATACAAAGGATGGTGTAGAAGAAAAATATTTTTTACAAATGTACCTGGACCAGCCAGAACACATAGGGATTCAATGATATGATAAAAAAAATAAAGATTATTGTAATCATGTTTATTATTCCACAATATCCCTCTTTCTCTATATAACATTATGTCCTTTGTCTTTACCTCAAATATAACCCTCTCTTGCTACTACCTACTTATCAACATTCTTCATTTTATTGAAGGATTCTATTACAATGGGTCAACAGTTTCTATCCCGAAACATTCCACTTAATGAATCCAGGTAACTTTAGAAATGGATTGGTTGACATGACTCATGAGAGACAAAACCTGAAATTTCATACTTTGCTGATTTATTCATTTCACATTTATTGTCTTTGATACCCAATACATGCAAACTCAGACTTTAAAACTTTGGAAAATGTAGTTTATTAATTATCCCTCAAGGAGAAGGTGAAATAAATTCAGACACGACTGCCTCCGTTT
>NW_027532706.1:48289-49549 GCF_008692635.1 Crocuta crocuta | reverse complement strand
GACTGCCTCCGTTTTTTTTTTTTTTTCAAACCTGGAAAACATGGCATATTGTACAGACCCTGCAGCTGTTGAATGCACCACATCTACACTGGTGTCACTCTAGCAAACATTTCTGAGATTTGAAAACCTAGTGAAATCTTTTTGAGAATAAAATGTCTCTTTAGTCAATTATTTAACATTTATGATGCTGAGTAATAGTCTTAAAGTGTTCCTAAGTTAGTCTATGCCAATTTTTGGACTCAAGTTGATGCTGTCTGTTTTTTTTCTATCTACTCAGATAAGATTTATCATTGATTCTGTGGTTATATTTGAGGATGTCAGGCCAAAGACTCATGAGGCATCAAGGAAAATATATAATTTTGAAATTCCTACAGAAAGAAGGTCACTGGCACAGATTTTCCACAATGGGGGCAGTAATAAAGTCCACTTTACTGGGGATAGCTGGTTTTCCTTTGGATTTCTCACTTGGGTCACTGTACATTTGTGGTTGGCTCAGAAAACTATACATGGTACAGATAAAGGAAGAAGGCTAGATTCAATCTGAGACTTTGATCTTTAAACAAATGAACAATTGTTTTTTCCCCCCAAACTATTCAGAGAACAATGGGCAGATCATATGGTTGGCAGGAGGAACTCTTTTATTTGCTTAATATTATTTATTTTGTTACATTCAATTTAAGATCTTTTACCAATTCACTTCCAAAAGAGATGCCAACTTAGTTCACCATATTTTAATTAAACACTTTCAGGATTCTGTCTTATTTAATAAGGAACTCAGCAATAGGATACCATGGAAGCACTTTAGTATTATGAAGAAATTATCAAATTGATATATAAAAGAGTGACTTTATGGAAAGATTTTGTGCACAGATGACCTCAGTAAAGAAGTTTAACAATTAACAGACCTTGAGCAAGTTGCAGTATATTTGGATAGGAGATGGTTTGTTGTTATTTTAGACTGAAAATTCCCAGAAAGCATGTCTCCCACTGTAACAAAACACAATATATCACTTTTTAAAAAAGCTATAAATAGAAAAAATGTTTATCTATATGTAAATATAATTAAGAAGCTACAAGGCAGGACATTGCTTTNTCTCAATTTTTAAAACTCTGGTTATAGTAGACTATACTATATGAACATTTTCTTCCATATCACTACTGAATCATCTTTGTTTTTTTTATAAAAATATACCATACATCAGAGATTACCATTTCTTTTAAGGATACTAATGCAGGTGTTCTTAAGTACATTGGATGTTG
>NW_027532706.1:46186-48235 GCF_008692635.1 Crocuta crocuta | reverse complement strand
ACATTGGATGATTTCAAGAACTTCAACTAATTAAATCCTTGAATAATTTTTTATAAATAAAATCTATTTTAAAAGTTTCAGATAGGACACTATTTTTATCTATATAATATGGAATGATATTGTTTCTACAGAATTGTAAATGNATAAGAGCCAATGTTAACCTTCACAAAAAGGAAGATAATTTCAGGAGTTGCTGGTTATTTTTGAAAAGTGCAACAAGTATAATAATTAATACACACATATTTCCAACTACTTTAATACACTGGTGACATGTAATCTGAACAACAAAAATGTTTTCTAACCATTCTAGGAACTCAGTGAGATAATATTTTATTTGTCTTCACATACTTTCTATTCTCCAATACCCACTTGTTTTCCTATTAATATAGGAAAAGATTAAAAGCACTTTAAAGGGCACTATGGTTTTTGTTTGTTTGTTTGTTTTTTACAAATAACTTATTGTCAAATTAGTTTCCACANCACAGGCAAATTTCCCAATTTTTAGCTCTTTGCCTTCCCTCCAGAGTTCCAGCCAGCCAGGATCGCGGACGCTAGGTGTCGGCGCGTGGCTCTTTCTGGGGCCCAAGCCGCCCGGGAGGACAATGGCGGCATGCGCGCCGCTATTCTGAAGTCCAGTCCTCTAGGAGCAAGCACAAAGAAGCAGTCTGTGCACTTAGCCCCCCCAGGATGAGTTGGCGCGGGGGGACCTGGCGTGCACGTATTTGGCAAGTACGGTCTTTCTATGCCCTGAGTGGAGGTTTTTCCCCCCGAGTGGAGGTTTTTCTGTTTCGGACTCTCTCTTTTTCCTCTCTCACCCCCTGTAGAGGGTAGAGGGGGATCGCCTCCGACCCTGGAGTCTCCGATCCATGCCCGATTTTATCTGCCTCAGTTCGCACTCACATTAGAAGGCTTTCTCAGTGGATTCTGTATCCT
Organism: Crocuta crocuta; assembly: GCF_008692635.1. Classification (NCBI taxonomy): domain Eukaryota; kingdom Metazoa; phylum Chordata; class Mammalia; order Carnivora; family Hyaenidae; genus Crocuta; species Crocuta crocuta. The sequence continues at coordinate 47,302 of NW_027532706.1, read as the reverse complement.
TTTTCTCCTAATCTCTCAGGTTTTGTAAGGTTTCCAATGGCTTCAGATCTTTTCCGTGTGATGTATGGGTACGATCGCAAGTACGGAGCTCCTTACTTCTCTGTCATCTTGCCCCCTCCCTCTAAAGGGCACTATGTTTTTAACTTAACATATTTTTGAGCCTTCTACACTGCTTAATTATTAAGTGCCAAGTGAAATAATGAATGAAGATGGTACAAATGGCTTGACTCTATATTCTTTTTTTTAATGTTTCATTTATTTTGGAGAGAGAAAGACAGCTTGAGCAGGGGAGGGTCAGAGAAAGGGGGATACGCAGAATCTGAAGACAGGCTTCAGGCTCTGAGCTATCTGTCAGCACATAGCCTGATGCGGGGCTCGAACCTACGAACCATGAGATCCTCACCTGAACCAAAGTCAGACGCCTAACCGACTGAGCCACCCAGGTGCCCCTTGACAATAATATTCTTATGTTAAGTTTGTTGTTTGGTTCATTTATGGTTAGTAGAAAAGTTTTATTCCTTTTAAGTGAGCTTCTCTCACCTCGTAAATTATTTTAATGGGGAACATACCTCCATTATCCTCATTGTAGTTGTATATAATGGAGATATGGACAAGGATGTGATAATCCAGGAAAATGTGGAAATACCAAAGCTCTAAGAGAAGAATGCTTTGTTTGTGTATACCCTTTATTTGAAAATTTTCATTATATTTTGAGGGAAAAGGGAAAATGCCCTGCTTTGAAGGTAATTTTCATCTAAAATTAACTTGCTATTTTTCACATACCCAAACTTAGGAAATATAATTCTTATATACTAGGAGTCAAACTGCAAAGTATTCCTTAACTAGTAAACTAAAACTTATGATAACCATATTCTCATTAATCCAAAAACATAAAAGCCATAAAAGAAACATATTTCAAAAGTTTTAATACTACTATAAAAGTTCATTTGTATAAAACGACTAGGAAAATGTCTTTTTTTCTGGTGTTAAGCCTTGCATCTTAACAATATTATTTTTGTTACTTATTATTGGACATTACCCTTAAATTTATATATGGTGGAAATATAAAACTATACTAGATATTTACAACTATTTTCAGAGAGGTGGTTTTCCTGG
>NW_027532706.1:39328-41260 GCF_008692635.1 Crocuta crocuta | reverse complement strand
GGAGAGTGACGGTGCTCCAGTCCTTTCTTGAACCAAGCGCTGCACCTCGCTTCTTTGGGCGTGTAAACTCCCCGTTCCGGGGGTGCAGCCAAAGTTGGTTGCACTCTTCAACTCAGGCTAGTCCCAATCTCCAAATCCCAGTCCTCGCACCCCACTGAAATTGCTTTAGACACAACTTCCCAGGCAACCCCCTCAGGCAATTCCAGGCCCCCTGCCGAGCTCTGGGGGTGGAGTCAGAATCGCTGCTTCCTTCTCTGGCTCGGGCTGGCGCGCATGGGCGGGGGCTTGCCTGCTGGGTGCGTGGAGCCCGCTGGAGTGAGGAAAACCAGGTCCCTCTATGGCTCATCACCGGAAACACGAACTCACAGGCAAATTTCCCAATTTTTAGCTCTTTGCCTTCCCTCCAGAGTTCCAGCCAGCCAGGATCGCGGACGCTAGGTGTCGGCGCGTGGCTCTTTCTGGGGCCCAAGCCGCCCGGGAGGACAATGGCGGCATGCGCGCCGCTATTCTGAAGTCCAGTCCTCTAGGAGCAAGCACAAAGAAGCAGTCTGTGCACTTAGCCCCCCCAGGATGAGTTGGCGCGGGGGGACCTGGCGTGCACGTATTTGGCAAGTACGGTCTTTCTATGCCCTGAGTGGAGGTTTTTCCCCCCGAGTGGAGGTTTTTCTGTTTCGGACTCTCTCTTTTTCCTCTCTCACCCCCTGTAGAGGGTAGAGGGGGATCGCCTCCGACCCTGGAGTCTCCGATCCATGCCCGATTTTATCTGCCTCAGTTCGCACTCACATTAGAAGGCTTTCTCAGTGGATTCTGTATCCTTTTTCTCCTAATCTCTCAGGTTTTGTAAGGTTTCCAATGGCTTCAGATCTTTTCCGTGTGATGTATGGGTACGATCGCAAGTACGGAGCTCCTTACTTCTCTGTCATCTTGCCCCCTCCCTCTAAAGGGCACTATGTTTTTAACTTAACATATTTTTGAGCCTTCTACACTGCTTAATTATTAAGTGCCAAGTGAAATAATGAATGAAGATGGTACAAATGGCTTGACTCTATATTCTTTTTTTTAATGTTTCATTTATTTTGGAGAGAGAAAGACAGCTTGAGCAGGGGAGGGTCAGAGAAAGGGGGATACGCAGAATCTGAAGACAGGCTTCAGGCTCTGAGCTATCTGTCAGCACATAGCCTGATGCGGGGCTCGAACCTACGAACCATGAGATCCTCACCTGAACCAAAGTCAGACGCCTAACCGACTGAGCCACCCAGGTGCCCCTTGACAATAATATTCTTATGTTAAGTTTGTTGTTTGGTTCATTTATGGTTAGTAGAAAAGTTTTATTCCTTTTAAGTGAGCTTCTCTCACCTCGTAAATTATTTTAATGGGGAACATACCTCCATTATCCTCATTGTAGTTGTATATAATGGAGATATGGACAAGGATGTGATAATCCAGGAAAATGTGGAAATACCAAAGCTCTAAGAGAAGAATGCTTTGTTTGTGTATACCCTTTATTTGAAAATTTTCATTATATTTTGAGGGAAAAGGGAAAATGCCCTGCTTTGAAGGTAATTTTCATCTAAAATTAACTTGCTATTTTTCACATACCCAAACTTAGGAAATATAATTCTTATATACTAGGAGTCAAACTGCAAAGTATTCCTTAACTAGTAAACTAAAACTTATGATAACCATATTCTCATTAATCCAAAAACATAAAAGCCATAAAAGAAACATATTTCAAAAGTTTTAATACTACTATAAAAGTTCATTTGTATAAAACGACTAGGAAAATGTCTTTTTTTCTGGTGTTAAGCCTTGCATCTTAACAATATTATTTTTGTTACTTATTATTGGACATTACCCTTAAATTTATATATGGTGGAAATATAAAACTATACTAGATATTTACAACTATTTTCAGAGAGGTGGTTTTCCTGG
>NW_027532706.1:32080-39316 GCF_008692635.1 Crocuta crocuta | reverse complement strand
TCAGAGAGGTGGTCCTCCTGGAAAAATCACAAAATTTTTCTCTATTAAAGTAAAAGCTTTAGAGAGATACCAATTTTGTACTTTCATCTTGGCTATAGAATATATGCTTTATTTAAAATATACATTTATATTTAATTACACATTCTAGTAGAAAACAAAGTAATGTTTTCAAGTTGCACATTTACGCATACAGACACTACAATCCAAGTTAAATGTATTTGTTTATCATGTCTAATAAGATTAAAATTCAATATGTACCAACTAAATTATGTCTCAATGACAGTATCTTTGTAAAATTTCATCAGAATGANTTACCAAACTTTTAGCAATCTTAGTTTGTACATGCAATTCAGAGTGGTAGAAGTATTTGATAAAATTTAAACATATGTTACTTATTTTCAGGAGAAATAAGATAAAGAAAATTTTAAGTCAAAATTAGAAAAAGTTCAGAGTTCTTTGCTTCTTAATAATTATGTCACCAAACTAATTAAAATTCTATTTTTTAAATTAGAAATTAGAACATAATAATTATTTTCCAGTTTCTTTATAAAATAGGATTTTTGGAGATAGTAGTTTCTTTCTTTTTTTTATAGTTTATTTATTTTTGAGACAGATAATGAGTGGGGGAGGGGCAGAGAGAGAGGGAGACACAGAATCCGAAACAGGCTCCAAGCTCCAAGCTGTCAGCACAGAGCCTGATGCATGGCTCAAACCCACGAACCGTGAGATCTTACCTGAGCTGAAGTCAAACGCTTAACCAACCGACTGAGCCACCCAGGCACCCCATGGAGATAGTAGTTTCAAATGTCTTCATTTATGGTATTTAAGGTTTATTTAACTTTACTCTCTCTGCAAATAGAGGGATGAAACCAATACTTGCACCCTTGATGGAGGTAGTATATGAGCCAGCCACAGTGCAATCAAGGCCATGTTTCTATTTATCAGCTGTACAGCACATGTATCTTTCAAATGGAAAACCATGTTGCTGGCTACAGGAGCCAAAAAGTAAGTAACACTGGACATATTGTCTCCTCTCTTCCATGGCTTGAATATTCAAGTAAATTTTTAAAAGGAAGTTTTTTGGTCCTTTCAGTGACTATGAATTATAGGAAATGGAGAAGAAATTCTAGTCAAAAATCCAAACTTACCTTAAAAATAGATTCACAGCCCCTGATGATACACCAAACTTCACAACATCTGGTGGTTCAGCTTCTATTGTAATGTCAAAACTTGGGAGTGGAATATTTGAATTAGAGTGAAAGTTTAAATCGGCAGGATACTTGATACTAATGGGATTCTGGATCCTGGAGATATCTTTTAAAAAGTCAACTTCTTTGGCATCAAGGACATCCTTGGACTCAGTGGCATGATTAAAGCTAGAAGAATCCATGGAGCCAGCAGAGTCTTTGAGGCAGGTACCAAATTTGTGGTTATCAAAAATTGTGTAATTTATACCAAGCATAGATGAATCAGAAAATTCTGAGGTGATCAAATTTTGGGGAGTGGAAGTATAGTTTGTGCCAGCAGCAAAAGTAGGGGAGTTAGCACAAACCATGTTAGGAATGGAGGAACTGGTACTAATTTCCAATTCAGGCTCAGACAGATTATGAATATTGCTGGTACTGGTAGAATTATGAACATTATGAGTATCTGTGGCATCATAATTGGGGTTGGTGACAAAGTTGGATTCAAAGGCATGAATTAATCTAGGGTCATGGTTAATGCCTGAGGCACAGCTGGTGTCAGCAGCATAGCTAGAGCTAATAGCACCACTACGACTAATTGTATTGCTGGTGTCAATGAAATTGACAGTGGTAGCTGTAGAGCTGTGTCTGACAGCATAACTATTTTTGGCAATATAGTTGGGGTTGACTAGAAGGCTAGAACCTACTGCATGGGTAAATCCTGAGACATAGTCAAGGTCTGAGTCATAGTTCGGGACAACTGCATAGTCATGGTCAGTAGCAATGGTGGGTTTTGTATCATGCTTGGAGTCAGCATCCTTGTTAGAACTAATAGAATTATTGTGGCTTGTAGCATTAGTAGGCCTGATATTATAGTTAGAGCCAGGATCTATTTTAAGGCCAGGGCTATTGTTACTGGGACCAGGGCTATTGTTGTACAGGCCAGGACCATTGATTTTCTGACTAGAGTCATTGTTGCTGGAGTCAAGACTGTTGGAATGTGATACGATATTTTGGAAGTCAGGGGCATTGTTTTGGAGGCCAGATCTACTGATTTTAGAGCCAGGTCTATTGCTGGGGCTGTTACCATTATGGGGGCAAATGTCATTGCCTGACCCAGTGGCATTTCTAGCACCGGCACTATTACTGGAACAAGAAGTATAGTTCAGGCCAGTTCCATTCTGCAGCCCAGAGATAGAGTTTGTATTTGTGCCGTTACTGGAATTAGCAGTACTGTCCTGATCAACACCATTTTTTAGGCCAGAGGTATTGTCTGAATTAATGGTGTGTTTTTCCACATCAGAATCAGTGCTATATATGGAGTTAGCATCACTGTTAGTGGCATCATCAAAGTTAGAGTCAAGTTCACTGTTGGAGTAAGCTCCATTGTTAGAGTCACCATCATTGTTGGAATCAGCTCCACTTGTAGGGTCAGCATCACCACCAGGATCAGGTCCATTGTTTGTGTCTGCATTATTTTCAGCATTGCTATCTTTGGAATCACTGTCATCTGGGTCAGACTTATCTTTGGGATCTTTCTTATCTTTTCTGTTGTTTTCGTTCTCAGAGTCTATTTCATCTTCAGAATCCTTTTCCTCTTCAGAGTCTGTCTCATCTTCATGGTCTGTATCATCTTTGAGAAGAGGCTTGTCTCTGGCACTGGCCTTTTCTTTGAGATTTCTAGCACTAATCAGATTAGTATCATTGTCAGGATTGGCCTCATTTTCAAGTTTAGCAGTAAGGTTACACTTGCCCTCATTTTCAAGGCCAGGAACATTGCTGGTATTGAGAACATTGTCTGGGTCAGGTGTACTATGGGACCCCATAGTATTTTGAGGACTCATGGGAAAGGTATGGATAGCAGTAGAGTCTATGAGATCTTGGACAGCTGAGGAACTTTCACAATGTAAATAAGAAGTCGAGTCCAAGGAATATTTAGAATCATCCTGGCGTAAACGACAACCAATGCCCACAGGATGCTTAGGATCCATGGATTGAGATAAAGGGCTATTCCGAGAAGTCTTGTGATGTCTAATAGATTTGAGGTTCAGAGAATATTTAGAACCTAAGGGAAATTGGAGAGGTAAAGAAGAATCAGGGTCTGAATCATCATTAGAATTTACAAGACATTTATGAAAAAGAGAATTACTGATTTCCATTAAATATTTGGAACATATAGAAGCTTCAGTGTCTAAAGAATATGTGTTATTTCTGTGAGTCTTGGGGTGTACAGCATGCTGAGGTTTCATGGACATAGGGTGGCAGAGAGGTATTGATACTTTAGAGGTATAATCCTCAGAAATTAGAAGATTAAGAGGATTTATTTGAGGCTGGGAATTCTGAAAACTTTGTGGGAAATGATAGTCCTTGCAATGACTTTTACAGACTGAAATTTGGGGCCTTCTATTTCTGGGTTGCTCGTTATCCATGAATGTGTTTGGGTCTGAAGAAAGGCTGTGGCTGTGCTTTTTCTTTAGCTTTTGCTGTGATTTTTGATTGTCATTGAGAGTTGGAAATACTTCTTTAAATCTCAAAATCTTGTCATCACTCAGATATCTTACAAATTGAATTCTGGAAACTGCTAGGAAGAGACGAATAAAACAGCAAAAATAACAAATGAATAATAAATTTTTACTTTGACATTCACATTAAAACACAAATCTTTGCAAAGGAAAAATGCCACTTTCTTCAACAGTTTATCTCTAATGGATATTTCAAAAGGAGGCAAAAATCCTAAAATTTCTGCTCAAGTAGATGTCATCTTAAGCTTATTATCAAATAAAAAATGAAAAGGTTCATCTTACATTTCTTATTAACAAATAAAAATGAAAAAAATTAATCTTATATTGCTACACTGCTCAGATTTGGAGAGCTTATTCTTTGGAAACAACTTATATAACACGAATTCATTGGCACAATGTGGCCAAGATAAAACTTACGTTCAAAAGTTTGGTTAGCACAGGGGTAACTGAGAGCACGTGACCTTGGGACAGCGCTCCTGTGCCCGCCATGCAACCAGCCTTGGACCAAATGCAGCACCAGGCAGCAGCGAGGGCTACCTCAAGAAACAAGCCAAAGTACACATGGTGGAGAGTCCCAAATACCACAATGAGTAGGAAAATAAAATAATCAAGGTCTCAACAAGAGAGATCAAGAGACACCATTCAAAGAACACTTTCTGAACGGACAGGCCATGGACAGTCAAAAAGCATTCTTTAATACAGCAGGACTCACAGGTACAGGGTGCATAACAAACTTTTAAAACTAACAAGAGATGGAAAGCTAACCAAAATGATGAAACGGAAGAACTCTCCTCCAAGGAAATACCAGGAAGAAATGACAGCCAAAGAACTGCTGTAAACAGGTATAAGCAACAGATATAAGCAACATAACTGAACAAGAATTTGGAACAATAGTCATAAAATTAATCGCTGGGTTGGAAAAAGGCATGGAAGACATCAGAGAAACTACTGCTACAAAGGCTATGGAGTTTAAAAATAGCTGTGATGAATTTAAAAAAATGCTACAAATGAGATGCAAAATAAAATGGAGGCATCGAATGCATGGATTGAAGAGGGAGAAAGGAGAATAAGTGATTTAGAAGACACAATTATAGAAAAAGAGGAAGCTGAGAAAAAGACAGATAAACTGATACAGGAACATGAAAGGAGATTTCGAGAGCTCAGCGATACAATCAAATGGAATAATATCCATATCATAGGAATTCCAGAAGAGGAAGAGAGAGGGAAAGGTGCTGAAAAAGTCCTTGAACAAATTATAAGAGAGAACTTCCCCAATTTGGGGAAGAAAACAGATGTTGATATCTGAGAGGCACAGAGAACTCCCCTCAGACGTAACTTGAATCGATCTTCTGCATGACATATCATAGTGAAACTGGCAAAATATAAGGACAAAGAGAGAATTCCGAAAGCAGCTAGGGAGAAAAGGGCTCTAACATACAAAGGGATACCTATCACAGTGGTGACCGATCTATCAACTGAAACTTGGCAGGCCAGAAAGGAATGGCAGGAAATCTTCAATGTGATAAACAAAAAATATGCAGCCACGAATCCTCTATCCAGCAAGCCTGTCATTCAGAATAGAAGGAGAGATAAAAGTCTTTAAAATAAACAAAAATTGAAAGAATTCATCACCACTAAACCAGCCCTACAAGAAAACCTGAGGGGGATTCTCTGAGGGAAATGTTGCAAGGAACACAAGATACCAGAGACACCACCATAAGCATGAATCCCACAAAGGACACAATGACTCTAAACCTTATTTTTCTTTTCTTTTTTTAAAAATTTTAAATGTTTATTTTTGAGAGACAGAAAGAGACAGAGTGCAAGTCGGGGAGGAGCAGAGAGAGAGAGGAAGACACAGAATCCGAAGCAGGCTCCAGGCTCTCAGATGTCAGCACAGAGCCCGACATGGGGCATGAACCCACAGACTGCAAGATCATGACCTGAACCGAACTCAGCACTCAACTGACTGAATCACCCAGGTACCCCAAAAACCCTTAGTTTTCAATAATAACACTGAATGTAAATGGACTAAATGCCCCAATAAAAAGACAAAGTGTAGCAGAATGGATTAAAAAAACAAATTCCATCTATTTACTGTCTACAAGAAACTCGTTTTAGACTGGAGGACACCTTCAGATTGAAAGTAAGGTGATGGAGAAATATCTTTCATGCTACTGGAAGTCAAAGGAAAGTTGAAGTAGCTGCACTTATATCAGACAAACTGGACTTTAAAGTAAAGACAGTAACAAGGGATGAAGAAGGGCATTATATAATAATTACAGAGTCTATCGATCAGGAAGAGCTAACAATTATAAATGTCGATGCACCGAATATGGGAGAACCTAAATATATAAAACAATTAATCATAAATTCTTATCGATAGATAAGATAAATTCTTATCGATAAATTCTTATCGATAAGAATGTGCTAACAGCAGGGGACTTTAATATTCCACTTAAAGCAATGGATAGATCAACTAGAGAGAAAATCAGTAATGACACAATGGACTTAAATGATACATTGGACCAGATGGATCTGACAGATATATTTAGAACTTTACATCCTGAGGCCAGGGAATTCACTTTCTTCTCAAGTGCGCATGGCACATTCTCCAAGATAGATCACATACTGGGACATAAAGCAGCCCTCAATAAATATAAAAGAATTGAGATCATACCATGCACACTTTCAGATCACAATGCTCTGAAACTTGAAATCAATCACAGGAAGAAGTCTGGAAAACCTCCAAACACATGGAGGTTAAGGAACACCCTAGTAAAGAATGAATGGGACAATCAGGCAATTAGAGAAGAAATTTAAAAATATGTGGAAACAAATGAAAATGAAAATACAACAATCCAAACTCTATGGGATGCAGCAAAGTCAGTCCTAAGAGGAAAGTACATTGCACTCCAGGCCTATTTCAAGAAATTAGAAAAAGTGCAAGTGCGAAATCTAACAGCACACCTAAAGGAACTAGAGGGAGAGCAACAAGGGCACCCCAAACCAAGTAGAAGAGAAATAATAAAAATCAAGACAGAAATAAACAACATAGAAACCAAAGAAACAGTTGAACAGATCAATGAAACCAAGAGTTGGGTTTTTGAAAAAATAAACAACATTGACAAACCTCTAGCCAGGCTTCTCAAAAAGAAAAGAGAGAGCACTCAAATAGACAAAATCATGAATGAAAATGGACTTTTTAAAGCCAAACCCTCAGAAATACAAACAATATTCAGGGAATAGTATGAAAAATTAAATGCCAACAAATTGGACACTTTAGAAGAAATGGACAAATTCCTTNCCCAACCGACTAAGCCACCCAGGCGCCCCAGAAATGGACAAATTCCTAAACAGACACTCACTACCAGAATTCACACGAGAAGAGAGAGAAAATCTGAACAGACCCATAACAAGTGAGGAAATTGAATAGTTATAAAAAATCTCCCAACAAATAAGAGCCCTGGGCCAGATGGCTTCCCTGGGGAATTCTACCAGACATTTAAAACAGAATTAATACCCATTCT
>NW_027532706.1:30242-31395 GCF_008692635.1 Crocuta crocuta | reverse complement strand
AAAAATCTCCCAACAAATAAGAGCCCTGGGCCAGATGGCTTCCCTGGGGAATTCTACCAGACATTTAAAACAGAATTAATACCCATTCTTCTCAAGCTATTCCAAAAAATAAAAATCGAAGGAAAACTTCCAGACTCATTTTATGAAGCCAGCATCACTTTGATTCTGAAGCCAGAGACCCAGCAAAAAAGGAGAACTACAGGCCAATATCCTTGATGAGTACAGGTGCAAAAATCCTCAACAAGATTCTTGCAAATCGAATCCAACGGCACATAAAAAGAATTATCCACCAAGATCAAGTGGGATTCATTCCTGGGTTACAGGGCTGGCTCAATATTCGCAAATCAATCAATGTGATCCATCACATCAGCAAAAGAAAAGATAAAAACCATATGATCCTGTCTATAGATGCAGTAAAAGCACGTGACAAAATACAGCATCTCTTCTTAATAAAGACACTCGAGAAAGTTGGTATAAAAGGAACTTACGTAAACTTCATAAAAGCCATGTATGAGAAGTCCTCAGCTAAGATCATCCTCAACGGGGGAAACCTGAGAGCTTTCCCCCTGAGATCAGATATCCAGTGGGAAAAAGACAGTGTCTTTAAAAAATGGTGTTGGAAAAACTGGACAGCTACATGAAAAGAATAAAAATGGACCAGTTTCTTACACTATCCATAAAATTAAACTCAAAATGAATTAAAGACCTAACTGTGAGGCCTGAAACCATAAATCCTAGAAGAGAGCATAGGTAGGTATGTTTCTGAAATTGGCCATAACAACATTTTTCTAGATATGTCTCCTGAGGGAACAGAAACAAAAACAAAAATAATATTGAAACTACATCAAAATTAAAAGCTGCGCGGCAAAGGAAACTATGAACAAAACTAAAAGACAACCTACTGAATTTTAGAAGATACTTGCAAATGAAGGCATACATATTACCAACAGACATATGAAAAGATGTTCAACATCATTCATCATCAGTGAAATACAAATTAAACCCACAATGAGGTATCACTTCATCACCTATCAGAATGGCTAACATCAAAAACAGAAGAATAACTGGTACTAGTTAGAATGTAAAGAAAAAGGAATCATTTTCCACTGTTGGTAGGAATGCAAACTGGTTCAGCTACTGTGCAAACAGAAAG
>NW_027532706.1:20245-30028 GCF_008692635.1 Crocuta crocuta | reverse complement strand
ATACTATCGAATAAACACACTACTCAGTATTTTCTCAAAGAATATGGAAACACTAATTCAAAAGGTGCACACACACGTTTATTGCAACATTACTTACAATAGCCAAATTATGGAAGCAACCCAAGTGTCCTCTCTGATAGGTGAATGGATAAAGATGTGATACACACACACACACACACACACACACACACAAGAATATTACTCAGCTATTAAAAATAATGAAATCTTGTCATTCAGAACAGCATGGATATTCCTAGAGGGTATTATGCTAAGTGAAAAAAGTCAGACAGAGCAAGTTAAATATCATGTAATTTCACTTGTACATGGAATCTAAAAACAAAGCAAATGAATAAAAAAAAACCAGACAAATACTGAGAACAAAGTGGTGGTTGGTAGCATGTAGGGAATGGAGCATAGGTTACATAGGTAAAGGAGATTTAGAGATACAAACTTCTATTTATAAAATAAATATAAATACCTCATGGGGATAAAGAGTAAAGCATAGGGAATATAATTAATATTGTAATGGTTTTCTATGATGATACGTTATAACTACACATATTTTGGTGAGCATTTTATAATGTATATAATTGTCAAAACACTATGTTGTAAACCTAAAACTAATATTGGATATCAACTATACTTCAATTAAAATAAAAATTAAAAACTTTTTGGTTTCAAAGGCCAAAATGTCAACAAAATGAAAAGACTACATATAGAATCCAAACTTATTATTATCCAAATCCAAATATTTGCAAATTATATTTCTAATCAGCTTCTATGGTTCAGAATATAAAAATAACTAATACAAGTTCTTATGGGTTGTATTGTATCCCTCAGAACAGGTACGTTGAACTCCTAACTTCCAGTACCTTGAGTGTGAAGTTATTTGGAAATAGTATTTACAGAAGTAATTAAGTTAAAATAAAGTTACTAGGGTGTTCTCTAATCCAATATGGCTTGTCTCTTCATAAAAGGGCAANCCTGCCACCAGCCATCAAATATCTGCAGTTACCAGAAGCTGGAAGGGGCAAGAAGAAGTCCTCTTTCTAGAGCATTGATAAGGAGTATGGTGCTGCTAAAAACTTGATTTGTACTTTTAGATTCCAGACCTATAAGATTTTTTTTTTCTTAGCCACTCAGTTTGTGGCACTTTGTTATGGCAGACTTAAGAACCTAATATACAACCTAACAACAAAAATTAACTTAATAAAAATTGGTTTTTGTTTGTTCATTTGTTTTCTTTTTTAGATTCCAAATATAAATAAAATCATATGGTACTTGTCTTTTGTTTTTTTTTCTTTTTAGTTTCAGGTGTAGAATTTAGTGATCACTTACATACAACACATACTGCTCATCAGAAGTGTCCTCTTTAATAATAATTATCCATTTAACACATTCCCCCAGTCACTTCACCTCCAGCAACCCTTAGTTTCATCTCTATAGTTAAGAGTCTGTTTTCTGGTTTGCCTCTCTTTTTCCCTCATGTATGACCCTCTGTTTTGTTTCTTAAATTCCACATATGAGTTAATCCATATGGTATTTGCCTTTTTCTAACTGACTTCTTTCTTTTTTTTTTTTAATGATTTATTTATTTCTAGGAGAGAGAGAGAGAGAGACAACATGAGCCGGGGAGGGTCAGAGAGAGAGGGAGTCACAGACTGAAACAGGCTCCAAGCTCTGAGCTGGCAGTCAGCACAGAGCCCGACGTGGGGCCCCACGAACCGCGAGATCATGACCTAAGCGAAAGTCAGATGCTTTACTGACTAAGCCACCCAGGAGCCCCTCTAACTGACTTATTTCACTTAGGATAATACTCTCTAGCTCCATCCACGTCATTGCAAATGGAAAGACTTATGTTTTTTTAAATGTTTATTTATTAATATTATTTTTTGAGACAAAAATATTATCATTTTGAGACAGAAAAAAAAAAGAGACAGAATTCAAGCTGGGGAGGGGCAGAGAGAGAGGGAGACACAGAATCTGAAACAGGCTCTAGGCTCTGAGCTGTCAGCACTGAGCCCAATGCGGGGCTCGAACTCGGGAATGGCAAGATCGTGACCTGAGCTGAAGTTGGACGCTTAACCAAGTGAGCCACCTAGGTTCTCTGTAAATGGCAAGATTTCATTTTTTATGGCTAAGTACTATTCCATGTCTCTCTCTCTCTCTCTCTCACACACACACACACACACACACACACACACACCTTTATCCATTTATCAGTTGATTGACATTACATAATTTGGCTATTGTTAACAGCACTTCTATAAACATCATGACCACTTTTGCTGCATCCCGAAAGTTTTGGTCTATCATGGTTTCATTTTCATTTGTTTCCATGTATTTTTTTCTTCTTTAATTTCCTAGTTAAGCCCATTTATTCTTTAGTGCCATGTTATTTAACCTCCATGTATTTGTTATCTTTACAATTTTTTCTTGTGATTGACTTCAAGCTTCACAGTATTGAGGTCTGAAAATATGCATGGTATGATCTCAGACTTTCTGTACTTGTTGAGGGCTGATTTGTGACCTAGTATGTGATCTATTCTGGAGAATGTGCACTTGAGTAGAATGTGTATTCTGCTGCTTTAGAATGAAATGTCCTGAATTTATCTGTTAAGTCCTCTGACCCAGCGTGTCATTCAATACCATGGTTTCTTTGTTGATTTTCTGCTTGGATGATCTGTACATTGATATCACTGTGGTGCTAAAGTCCACTACTATTATTGTATTATTATCAATGATTTCCTTTTTGTTTGTAATTATCTGTTTTCAGCAAATCCGTGTCTGTAATTTATTCTTGATCTATATTTTGGGGGAGAATTCCTCTATCTTGTCATTTTGTATAGGTTTCTGTATTTTGAGTGTTATGAAAACCAGTTATGTTTCCTGCTCCTGAGAGTAATGACATATTAAGGAGGGGTATACATTGTCCAGGACTTGGCCCTTCAGGAAGTTTTCCTGGTGTATACGGTGTTCACTCTGCTGTTTTGCTTTGGCTGCTCTTTCCTACAGGTGAGTCCTCCACAGAGTTCCTCCTTGCTTACTTCCGGGGGTGGGGGAAGGGTGTTTGGACCTTTAACTAGGTGTGCTTTTATTTGTTAAAATAAGCCTGATTAAAAAGACTGAATCAAAAGAAAGAGAAAAGGAAAAGAAACAACAACAGCAACAACAACAACAACAAACCAGACAAAAAAAATCCTATAAGCCTGATTCCAATGAAAAAGAAAGAGAATCCTCATCAAAGAAAAAACTGACAAATGAACAACAAAAAAACTTATAAGCCTGATTCCAAAGGAAAAAAATAAAAAGAAAGAAAGCCTGGTCCAATTTCCACCAGAACTGAAGGTGATGCTTTGGTGCACTCTATGAGCAGTAGACTTGGTGCAAACAGGGAGCCTGCGTTGGCCCTCTGGGGCAGAAGCTCATTGTGCTGGCTCACAGTCAGGCCTGACCTAGTAAAGATGCCCCTGCGGGGTGCCAGGGGGTGAAGTTTTCTATAAGCAGCTCCAGGCTCCAATGAGGGCAGTCTGTTGTTCACTGAATTCCGACCATACTGGTGGGCAGGGGTGAAGATGGTGTCACCCTGCTCTCTCATCCTTGGGAAGGGGAGCTCACACCCACCACTGTTCAGGAAACCCTCACCGTAAAGTGAACAAACACCCCCTCCTGTGTCCCAGGCTGCTGTTAGATCCTTGTCCTCAAAAGTTTTCCTGTGTTTTATATCTGCTGCCTGGCTTGGATTCAAACCTCCAAATCATAAAGTACCTGGCAAAGCATAGACCTATTCCTCTCCTCTGGAGGAAGCCTTGCAGCACTGCACCTGGCACCATTCTGCCCCAGAAAAGTCACTGCATGACTGTACAGGTGTCTGGAATTTATGGTGAAGCACAGCAAAAAGCTGCAACCAGGTTATCTGCCCTTTGCACTTCTGCCCTCTGAACTTCTGTCCCCTGTTGTTTAATGGCCACTCAATGATGCCTGCTCAATGATGTCTTTTGTCCTTGGAGAAGCAATATACATTCTTCTAAATGAACTCCAGGAAGAAGAATATCCTCTCCCAGTGTGAATAAGGGGATCTCCACACCACATTGTCCACTGTACACTCCCAGGTTTCTGCCATCCTTCCCAGGAGCACTGCTGCCTGCCTATTCAACTCCTGTGAATGGCAGGGACATCTAAAATTTGAGCTCCACTGTTTGCAAAAAGTTGTGATAGTCAGTTCTTCTTGATTCCCTAATCAATGGTTTTGGGGGAGTGTTTTTCTTATATGAACCCAACATGCTTACATCTTTCCCCCATCTCCTCTGTCTTCTCTCCAAGAAAAGGGCTCCCTCTCCTCTGCAGCACCACAGCTTTCCTCTCCCCCAACTCACATCTCTGCACCTCTTACCTGCCATGTTCTCTCCCTCTAATTAAATAGATTGTTATCTTAATCCTCAGATCAATTATCCTAGGTGTTTGAAAGAATTTGATGTTGATCTAGCTGTGTTCTAGGAACAAGGCAACCCTGGGTCCCCCTACTATACCATTTTAACTCCTTCTCCCCTTTATATTTGTTATTAATTAAAAACCTATTTGGGTGTCTCAAGTTGGGGGCATAGATATTTACCATTGTCAGATATTCTTGTTGTCTTGTCTCCTTTATTATGATACAATGCCCTTCTTAATTTCTTGTTAACGTCTTTGGTTTAAAATCTAGTATATCTGGAGTGTCTGGGTGGCTCAGTCGGTTAAGCATCTGACTCTTGGTTTTCACTCAGGTCATTATCTCGCGATTCATGGGTTTAAGCCCTGTGCTGGGCTCTGTGCAGGCAGTGAGGAGATTGCTGGGGATTCTCTATCTCTCTCTGCCCCTCCTCAATTTGCTCTCTCTCTCAAAATAAACTTTAAAAAATATATTAAAATCTAGTATGTCTGCTATAAGCCTTGCTACTTTGGCTTTCTTTTCAGCTCCATTTGCATGATATTTTTCCATTCCCCTCACTTTCACTCTGCAGGTGTCTTTTGGCCTAAAATGAGTCTCCTGTAGGCAGCATATAGATGGGTCTTATTTTTTGTCATCCATTCTGACACTGTATGTCTTTTGATTGGAGCATTTAATCCATTTAAATTCAGAGTAATTACTGGCAGATATGTATTTAGTGCCATTTTATTACATGTTTTGTTATTGTTTCTGGATATTTTCTCTGTTCATTTCTAGTGTTTGTCACTATGGGTATTTCTTTTCTTTCATGGGTGGTTTAGTGGTGTCAAACTCCTTTAGTTTTTGTTTGGGGAGCTCTTTACATCTCTTTCTATACTCTTCCTAGATGGATAGGGTATTCTTGGCTGCAGATTTTTTCCATGCAGCACATTGAATATATCATGCCTTTCCCTTCTGGGTTGGCAAGTTTCTGTGGAGATACATGCTGCTAACGTTACTGGTTTTCCCTTCTAAGTTAGGGACTTCTTTTGGTTACTGCTTTTAGGATTTTTTCTTTATCACTACATTTTTCAAATTTAACTACAATATGTCTTGGTGTTGGCCTATTTTTGTTGATTTTGATGGGAGTTCTCTGTGCATCCTGGATTTGGATGTCTGTTTCCTTCCCCAGATTAGAGAACCTTTCAGCTCTGATTGCCTCAAATACATCTTCTGCCCCCTTTTCTGTCTCTTCTTTTCTGGAACTCCTATGATACAACTGTTACTACATTTTATGCAGTCACTGAATTCCTTATGTCTACTTTCATGATCCATGACTTTTCTCTCCTTTTGTTCACTGTCATTATTTTCCAAAATTTGATCCCCTATATCGCTTATTCATTGCACTGCTTCTTCCATCCTTGAGGTCATTACATCCAGTCAGCATTGAATCTTGGTTATTATATTTTTCATTTCAGCCTGATTGTTTTTTAGCTCTTTTGTCTCTTTGATAAGGAGTCTCCCTGATGTTTTCCATGCTTTCCTCAAGCCCAGCTAGTATTTTTATAATTGTTGCTTTAAATTCTGGATCATAAATATAACTTCTATCTGTTTCAATTAGATCCTTGGCCATGACCTTTTCTTCTTCTTTCTTTTGTGATGAATTCCTCTGTCTTGGCATTTTTTCTAGGTCTCTATCTTCTTCTGTTTGTTAGGAAAATCTGTTATGTTTTCTAATCCTGAGAACAATGACTTTATGAAGAAGAGGTCATACAATGTCCAGGGCCTGGACCTTCATGAAATGTCTCTGGTGTGTGCTGCATGCACTCTACTGCTGTGTTTTAGCTGCTCTGTTGCTGTGGTCAGTTGTCTGCAGAGTTTCTCCTTGCCTGCAGTGGAAAATGTTTTGACCTTGGTCAGAGTGTGGCAAGTTTCATCTAGGTGTGCTCTGGTGTACTTGTTAGAAAGTACCTGATGCTATTTCCACTGGAGCTGAAGCTTAATTTCAGCCAAGCCTGGGTATCTCTAAAACTCAGTCTTTGAGCCCCACTGGTTGCAAAAATTCATAAAATTCAGTTCCTCTCATTCTCCCAGCCAGCCAAAGACTTTGGGGAAGTGTTTGCCTTGTGCTTATCCCTGTGCATTCTATAATCTCTTGCCTTTCTCTGTGACCAAGGTTCTCTCCCCAGTGCAGTGCCAGTGATCCATTTCTCCTCCAAACCACATCTCCACATTTCCTACCTTTCTTGAATATTGGCCTCTTCTATCCCTCTGGTTGTGCTATTTGTTCTATTAGTCCTTAGGTCTATTTCTTAAGTATTTGGAATGAGTTGAAAGTTATCTAGCTGTGTTCAAGGGACAAGGCAAGCCTAGCATCCTCTTACTATACCACTATCTTAGTTCCTTGTATTTCTTTTTCTGACTTATTTCATTTGGCATATTACCCTCTAGGTCCATTCATGTTGTCATGTCAAATGGCAAGATCTCACTCTCTTTTATGGATGAGTAATATTCCATTGATTATATATACACCACATACTCTTTATCCATTCATCTATTCATGGATACTCGGGTTGCTTCCATACCTTGACTATTGTAAATAATGCTGCAATAAACCTTGTGGTGCATATATATTTTTGAATTAGTGTTTTTGTTTTCTTTGGTCAAATCCCCAATTCAGAGAACAAATTCACTTGCCAGAGGGGTGTTGGGTAGTGGCATGGGATAGATAGGTAAAGAGGATTAAGAGGTACAAAATTCCATTTTTAAAATAGGTTACTCATGAAAATAAAAATTACAGTATAGAGAATACAGTCAGTAGTATTGTAATAATGTTGTTTGGTGACAGATGGTGACTACACTTATTGTGATTGCTGAGTCATGTTGAATCAATATGCTGTACACCTGAAACTTTTTATAATGTCATATGTTAATTAAACTTCAATAAAAAAGATGCAAGGTAAAAATAAAGAGACAGAGAAACAAATACTTTCTCAGAAAAAAAAAAGGCAAATGACTTGAATAAACATTTCTCCAAAGCAGACACATAAATGTTCAAAAAACAGATAAAGATATGTTCATTGTGATTAAGAGAATGCTAATCAAAACCACAATTATATACCAGTTCACATTCATTAGGATGGCTAAAATTAAAAAAAAGAAAAGAAAAGAACTAGTGTTGGAGAGAAATTGGAACACTCATATATTGTTACTGGGAATATAAAATGGTATAGCCACTGATCAAAAACAATTTGATTGTTCCTCAAAAAGTTAAAAAGTAGAATTACCATTAGTATAATGTGTGTGTGTGTGTGTGTGTGTGTGTTTAGCTAGCTATCCATATTCATAGGTATATACTCCAAAGAATTGGAAATAGGTATTCAAACACTTATACCTAAGTATTCATAGGAGCACTTCACTTAGTCAAAAATGGAAGCTGTTTAACTACCCATGAACAGGTGAATGGATAATCAAACTGTGGAATATAAATACAATGGAATATAATTCAGCCATAAAAAAGAATGAAATACTGATACATACTACAATATATGAACCTCAAAAACATTCTAACCAAAAAAGTCAGATTTACAAGGTCACATTTTTATCTATANATAGTTTGCTGAGTTAATTTGCTGATATTTTATTTATGATTTCTGAATTTATGTTTGTGAATGATAATGTTCTGTAATTCTTTATTCTTGTCATATCTTTGTCAAGTTTTGGTGTCAGAATTATGATATCCTAATAAAACAAGGGTGGGAGAGACTTCCCTCTTCTTATTCCCTGAAATAATTTGTGTAAGATTTGATTAGTTTCTTCCTTGAAGTTACACTACTGAAACCACCTGAGCAAGAAGTTTATTTTTGGAAAGATTTTTTTAAATTAGTATTTCAGTTTCTGGGGCTTCTGGGTCGGTTGGTTGAGAAGCTGACTCTTGATTTCGGCTCAGGTCATGATCNCAATTGTGTCTCTTTTAAACAGCGTAACCTGTGTCTTGTTTTTCAGTTCAGTCTTAAAATCTCTAATTTAATTACAGTTCTTGAAATTTATTCCAACTAAATTTCATGTATTTATTAATACATTTGCACTTATTTTTTCTGTTTAACTGTTTGATTTATATTTATCTTATCTGATACTTTGATCTTTTCCCCTCCTTTTCCAGTTCTTGGGCTGTCCAATATAGTAGCCATTAACCACATGTGGCCATTGAGCATTTGAAATGTAGCTAGTGTGACTGGGAGAATATGTAATTTTTTTTTTCTTTTACAGCTTTATTTAGTTATAAGTGGACATAGAAAAACTACACATATTTAAACTGTACAGCTCAATAATTTTTAATATATGTATAAACCCATAACAACATCACCAAAATCAAAATAGTTTACATAGGAAAGAGAATGGAAAGATGGGGAGTAGGAAGACCCTAAGCTTAGCTTGTCCCATGCATACAACTACATAACATTCACGTCAGTATAAACAACTCAGAAAACGACCTGAAGACTGGCAGAACAAACTCCACAACTAACGGTAGAGAACACACCACATCAAAGAAGTGGGAAGGGCAAAGGTGTAGTTTGGGAGGGAAATGGACCATGGTTGACTACAGTTGGGACTCTGAAGGAGTTGCTCTGGCATTAAGAAGAAGAGTTAGGGGCACCTGAGTGGCTCAGTTGGTTAAGCATCCAACTTCGGCTCAGATCATGATCTCACAGTTTGTGGGTTCAAGCCCCATGTCAGGCTCTGTGCTGACAGCTCAGAGCCTGGAGCCTCCTTCAGATTCTGTGTGTGTCTCTCTTTGTGCCTCTCCCTCACTCGTGCTCTGTCTCTCTTTCTCTCCATATCTCTCAAAAATAGGTAAACATTAAAAAGAAGAAGAAGAAGAAGAAGAAGAAGAAGAAGAAGAAGAAGAAGCAGCAGCAGCAGCAGCAGCAGAGTTTCCACACTTTAGGAGACAGCTCTACATACAGCCAGCAGAGATACAGCTTGGAAGCAGAAGTTTGAAAAATGCCACCAGAGGCAGATAGGAGGGAAGTTCTTCTCAAATCAAGGCCTGGGCAGACAAGGATCATGAGTAAACCCCTCTAGGAACAATAGAGTTGGCAGGTGCCATTTCCCTCCTTCAACATCAGCATAAACACAGTCATCTACCTAACTTGTTTATACTAAACCCCCAACCCCCATAATTTGGTAGATCCACTCTTTGCAGCCATGCTTTCCACAATCCTGCTGTTGTGGGCTCCCTCTCCAAGAAGACCAGCACAAAAATACCAATACTTTATTTCCCAGCAAGAGCATTTTGTGAGACCTTAGTTCCTATGGTAGAAGCAGCAGTGGAGGTGGCGGCAGTGGCAGCAGCATGGGCAGCAATGGCAGCTCTT
>NW_027532706.1:18529-20177 GCF_008692635.1 Crocuta crocuta | reverse complement strand
TGGCAGGATTTTTAGGGCAAGCAGACCAGCATATACTTTGTTAAAATATGCCCTTCCCAGCTGGTGAACAAACAATGCCCACAATAGGCAAAGAGAGCTTCTTCAGGCAACTGGACTGAAGGAAAAAGTAGCCAAGACTAAATAGAAAGACATACACAACACACTGAGAAGAAACTCCCTGAAGCACTAGGTCCAAGGGAACAGGTGACACTGAACTTCAGGGCAGTGTGTCTTCATCCTGAGGCCATTACCTTCAAGCGTAGGAGATGTGGCTGACTTTCCTGATACACAGACACAGAACACAGAGTTAGAAAAAATGAGGAGACAGAGAAATATGCCCCAAATGAAAGAACAAGACAAAACCACAGAAAGACACCTAAGTAAAATAGACATAAATAATATGTCTGATAAAGAATTTAAAGTAATGATTATAAAGATAATAAGTGTATTTGAAAGAGTAAAGGATATCAATGAAACACTTAACAAAGAGTTAAAAAAGAACCAACCTGGGGCACCTGGGTGGCTCAGTTGGTTAAGCGTCTAACTTCAGCTTAGGTCATGATCTTGCAGTTCGTGAATTCGAGCCCCACGTCAGGCTCTGAGATGACAGTAGCTCAGAGCCTGAATCCTGCTTCGGATTCTGTATCTCCCCCTCTCTCTCTGACCCTCCCCTGCTCATGCTGTCTCTCTCAGAAATAAATAAAAACATTTTTTAAAAACCAACCAGAGATGAAGAATACAATAAATGAAATTAAAAATACATGTGATAGAATAGATAGCAGCCTAGAGGAAGCAGAGGAGCCAGTAATGTCCTAGGAGACAGAGTAATGGAAATTGATCAAGCTGATCAAATGAGGGGAGAAATTCTGCAAAATGAGAATAGACTTAGGGAACTCAGTGACTCCATCAACTGTAATAACATTCATATTATAGGTATCTCATAAGAAGAAGAGAAAAAAGGGGCAGAAAATGTATTTGAATAAGAGCTTAAAAGTTCCCAAATCAGGTGAAGAAAACAAATATCCAGATCCAGGAGGCGCAGAGATCCCCTAACAAAATCAACCCAAGGAGACACCCTAGAGGAGAAAGCAGGAAACAACCTCCTTGACCTCCACCACAGCAACTTCTTACTTGACANTATTTGTAAAAAAAAAAAAAATCAACCCAAGGAGGTCCACACAAAGACACATAGTAATTAAAGTGGCAAAAAGTAATGATAAAAAAAATTTAAAGCAGTAAGAGAAAATAGTCATATACAAGGGAAACCCCATAAGGCTATCAGCGGATTTTTCAGCAGAAACTGTGAAGGTCACAAGGGAGTGGCATGATATATTCATAGTTCTGAATAGGGAAAATCTGCAGCAAGAATACCTTATCCACAAAGGCTATTATTCAGAATAGAAAAAGAGACAAAGTTTGTCAGAAAAAAATTAAAGGAGTTCATGACCACTAAATCAGCTTTTCAAAGAATATTAAAGGGGAGTCTTTGAGTAAGAGTATAAAAAGTTGAAGACAAAAGCAGTAAAAATCAGTATACATAAAAATAAGTCAAGAGATGGATGCCTGGGTGGCTTAGTCGGTTAAGCGTCCGACTTTCGCTTAGGTCATGATCTCGCGGTTCGTGGGTTCGAGCCCCGCGTCGGGCTCT
>NW_027532706.1:18043-18449 GCF_008692635.1 Crocuta crocuta | reverse complement strand
ATAAGATATGATAACATGACCTAAAATGTGGAGAGGAGAGGAGGAAAGTTTCAAACTTAAGCAATCATCAGGTTAATACAGACTGCTATATGCAGAAGATGGTATATACAAACCCTCCAAATATCAATAACAAATAAATTATATGCCAACTATAAAGAAAAAGTAATCCAGGTATATCACTAGGAAAGAGAGCGAGAGAAGAAAGGATCAGAGGAAAATTAAAGAACTAACCAGAAAACAAGTGACAAAATGGCAATAGATACAAATCTATCAATAATTACTTTAAATATAAATGGACTATATGTTTTAATCAAAAGACAGGGTGACAGAGCAGAACAAAAACCAAGAATCTCCCCCAAATAAAAAAAAATAATAATAATAAACAAGAATCATCCATGCGATGCAC
>NW_027532706.1:10264-14840 GCF_008692635.1 Crocuta crocuta | reverse complement strand
ATAAGATATGATAATATGACCTAAAATGTGGAGAGGAGAGGAGGAAAGTTTCAAACTTAAGCAATCATCAGGTTAATACAGACTGCTATATGCAGAAGATGGTATATACAAACCCTCCAAATATCTAACCAATAANGAGACTATTTTCAGACCTAAAGATTCCTGGAGATAGAAAGTGAGAGGACAGAAAATTATTTATCATGCAACTGGATGTTAAAATAAAGACAGGGTTGGAATAATTAAGTCAGAAAAAATAGACTTTAAAAGAAATATTGTAATAAGACATAAAAAGGATNGAGAAGAGACTATTTTCAGACCTAAAGATTCCTGGAGATAGAAAGTGAGAGGACAGAAAATTATTTATCATGCAACTGGATGTTAAAATAAAGACAGGGTTGGAATAATTAAGTCAGAAAAAATAGACTTTAAAAGAAATATTGTAATAAGACATAAAAAGGATATTATATATTAATAAAGGAGACAATCCAACAAGAAGATATACCAAGTGTAAATATTATGTACCCAAAAATGAAGTACTCAAATACATGAAGTAGTTAATAGCGAAGAAAAGAACTAAACAAAAGTAATTCAATAATAGTAGGGAACTTTATTACTCCATTTACAACAATGTACACAGTACCCAAACAAAATCAATAAGGAAAGAGTGGCTTTGAACGACACAATGCACCAGATGGACTTAACAGATATATTCAGAACATTCTATCCTAAAACAGCATAATATATTTTCTTTTCATGTGCACATGAAACATCCTCCAGAATAGATCATATATTAGGCCAAAAAACAAGTCTCAAGAAATTTAAAGAAATCAAACTCACTGCATGAATCTTTTTGACAACAGTACTATGAAACTAGAAATCAACCACAAGAAAAAATCTGGAAAGGGCAAAAATACATAGAGATTAAATAACATGCTGTGAAACAATGAATGGGTCAACCAAGAAATCAAAGAAAAAAATAAAAAGTACATGAAAACAACAAAAATGAAAACACAATGGGCTAAAATCTTTGGGATGCAACAAAAGTGGTTTTAAGAGGGAGGTTTATAACAACACAGGCCTACCTAAAGAAGCAGAAAAATCTCAAATAAAAAACCCTAGCCTTCTACTTAAAGGTGGTAGAAAAACAAAAACAAACCCCAAAACCAACAGAAGGAAGGAAACAGTGATGATTAGAGCACAAATAAATGATATAGAAGTAAAGCAATAACAACAATAGAACAGATCAAGGAAACCAGGAGATGGTTATTTGTAATGATCAATAAAATTGATAAACAGCTAGCCAGACACTGAGAGAGAGAGTGAGTGAGAGAGAGAGAGAGAGAGAAAGGACTCAAATAGTCTCCAACGAGAGAAGTTAAATAACAACAAACACCACAAAATACAAGCAATTATACAAGAATATTATGAAAACTATTTGCCAACATATTAGACAACCTAGAAGAAATGGATAAATTCCTAGAAACATATAACCTACCAAAACTGAAAAGGAAGAAATAGAAAATTTGAGCAAACTGAGTATCAGCAAAGAGATTGAATCAATAATCAAAAAATTCACAACAAACAGGAGTCCAAGATGAAATGTGTTCATGAGCAAATTCTACCAAACTTTTTAACAACAGTTAATATCTATTCTCCTTAAACTAGTTCAAAAAGCAGAAGAAGGTAAACTTCCAAATTCATTCAATGATGCCAATATTATACTGATACCAAAACCAGATAAAGGTACCACCAAAAAAGAGAACTACAGGGCTATAACTCTGGTAAACATATATACAAAAATCTTTCAAACAAATAAACAAACAAACTAGGAAACCAGTGCTTTTGGGTAACTCAGCTGGATGAAAATCCAACTCTTGATTTTGGCTCAGGTCATGATCTCACAGTGCCCCATGTGGGGTTCCCTACTTGGTGTGGAGTCTGCTTGGAATTCTCTCTCTCTCTCTCTCTCTCTCTCTCTCTCTCTCTCTCTCCCTCTCTCTCTCTCTCTCTGTCTGTCTCTCTCTGTCTCTCTCCCTCTCTCTGTCTCCCTCTCCCTCTCTAGGTCTTTCACCCCCTCTGCCCCTCTTCCATGCTCACACTCTTTCCTAAAACAATACACTAGGAAACAGAACCCAACAGTACATTTAAAACAATTAACTACAATTAAGTGGAATTTATGCCCAGGACGCACAGGTGGCTCAATATTTGCAAATCAATCGATGTGATACTTCACATCAAAAAGAGAAACAATAAAAACCATATGATCAGTTCAATAGATGCAGAAAAACAAAACCATCTGATGAAGTATAACATCCACGCACAACAAAAGCCCTTAATAAGGTGGGTTTAGAGAAAACATACCTCAACATAACAAAGGCCATATATGAAAGACCCACAGCAAACATCATATTCAATGGTGAGAAACTGATAGCTTTCACCCTAAGATCAGGAACAAGTCAAGGATTTCCTTTCTCACCACTTTTCTTCAACATAGTACTGGAAGTCTTAGCTACAGAAATCAGACAAGAAAAAGAAATAAAAGTCATCCAAAGTGGTAAGGAAGAAGTCAAACTTTCACTATTTCTAGATGACATGAAAACTTATATATGGAAATTCTAAAGATTCCACCATAAAACTATTAGAAGTGATAAATAAATTCAGTAAAGTCATAGGGTACAAAATCCATATGCAGAAATCTGTTTCATTTATATATACCAAAAAAAGAAGTAACAGAAAGAGAAATTAAAGAATAAATCCTACTTTAAATTTCACCCCCCACAAAAAGAATAAGATGCCTAGGTATTAAGCTAACCACAGATGTAAAAGACCTGTACTCTGGTAACTCTGAAACACTGATGAAAGAAATAAAAGATGACAATCAGAAATGGAAAGACACCTCATGCTCATGGACTTGGAAGAACAAATATTGTGAAGATGTCTATACTACCCAAAGCAATCTGAAGCAATTACTATAAAAATACCAATAGCATTTTTTCACAGAACTCAAACAAACAATTCTAAAATGGAACCATTAATGATTCTATATAGCCAAAGTAATTTTGAAAAAAGAAATGCAAAATTAATATATCAGAATTCCAGACTTCAATTTATATTACAAAGCTGCAGTAATCAAAATACTATGGTGCTTGCACAAAAATAAACACATAGATCAATAGAAAAAAATGAAAACCCAGAAATAAATCCACAGTTGTATGGTTAATTAATTTTTGACAAAGTGGTGAAGAATATCCAATGGGAAAAAGACAGGCTCTTCAGTACATGGTGTTAGGAAAACTGTGCAGTTACATACAAAGGAATGAAACTGCACTGCTTTCTCATACCATCCACAAAAATATACTAGAGTTGATCCAAGACCTAAAAGTGAGATGTGAAACTATAAAAATCCTAGAAGAGAGCACAGGCAGAAATGTCTTGACTATGAGTCATAGAGACATTTTTTCTAGACATTTCTCCTTGGACAAAGGAAATAAAAGCAAAAATATACTATTCAGACTACATCAAATTAAAATATTCTGCACCACAAAGGAAACAATACACAAAACTAAAATGCAGCCTATTGAATGGGAGTCGATAATTGCAAGTGACATATTTGATAAAGGATTAGTATCCAACATATACAAAGAATTTATAAAACTCAATACCCAAGAAACAATCTAATTAAAAAATAGGCAGAAGTTATGAACAAACATTTTTCCAAAGAAGACATTCAGATGGCCAACAGATGCGTGAAAAGATTCTCAACATCACTTAACATCAGGGAACTGCAAATCAAAGCTACAATGAGATACCACCTCACACTTGTCATAATGGCTAAAATCACAATACAAGAAACAAACTTTGGCAAGGACGTGGAGAAAAAGGAACAGCTGTGAACTGTTGATGGGAATACAAACTGGTACAGGCAATGTGGAAAGTAGTATACAACTTCCTCAAAAAGTTGAAATTAGAACTATCCTATTGTTATCTAGGAATTGCATTACTGTGCTTTTAAACCCAAAAAGTAAAACAATAATTCAAAGGTATACATGCAACATTATTATTATTATTTCATTATTATTTCAAAAGGCAAACAGTGGAAGCAGCACAAGTTTCCACCCATAAATGAATGGATAAAGAAGAAATGATGTGTATATAAATACATATACAATGGAATATTATTCAGCCATAAAAAAGAATGAAGTCTTGCCATTTACAATGACATGGATGGAGCTAGACAGCATAATGCTAAGTGAAGTAACCTGTCACAGACGGATAAATAGCATATGTTTTCATTCATATGTGGAATTTAAGAAACAAATCAAAGAAGCAAAGGGAAAAAGAGAGTGGCAAACCAAGAAACAGACTCTTAACTATAGAGAACAGACTAATGCTTAGCAAAGGAAAGGTAGGTGGCAGGATGGGTGAAATAGATGATGAGGATTAAGTAGTTCACTTGTTTTAGTGATCACTGGTGAAGTATGGAATTGTTGAATCACTATATTGTACACCTGAAACTAATATAAAACTGTATGCTAACTGTCCCGGAATTAAAAGTTTTAAAAAAGTTACTTCGTTG
>NW_027532706.1:9257-9875 GCF_008692635.1 Crocuta crocuta | reverse complement strand
TACTTCTTTGAAAAGATCAACAAAATATGAATTTCTTTGTTAGACTTATTAAGAAGAGGGAAGTCTCAAAGAAAGAAGAGAGATGTCTCAAAGTATTAAATACGGAAATGAAAGTGGATCATTACTGCAAACTTTTTGTAAGAGAAAACTATGAACGATTGTATATCAATGCATTAGATAATCTAGATAAAACAAATTACTAGAAACACAGAAAATTCCAAAACTGAAGAAAAAATAAAAAAGTTTTGAATATACATATTGCATGCAATTAAAGAGATTGAATCAGTAATCAAAATCCTCCCAACAAAGAAAGATGCAGGACCAGATGATTTCACTGGTGAATTCTATCAATATTTAAAGAATTAACCCCAATCCTTCTCAAACTCTTCCATAACACAAAAGAAGCAGCAGCTCTTCCTAACNATTTCCAACTCAAATTTATTCTAGGAATGAAAAATCAATTTTACATGCAAATATCAGCTAATGTGACATCCTATATCAATAGAATAAAAAATCACATGATCATATCAATACATACAGAAAATTCACTTGACAACACTCTATAATCTTTCATGGTAAAAACACTCAACAAACAAGGAAATTTCCAAAATATGATCT
>NW_027532706.1:0-9230 GCF_008692635.1 Crocuta crocuta | reverse complement strand
GATTTTGCTTTTTCTCTCTTCTCTTAAACATTTACTGGAAGTTTTAGATAGATAAAATAGGAGAGGAAGAGAAAAGCATCCAGTTTGGAAAAGAAGAGGTAAAATTATCTCTATTCACAGATAATATAATTTTATATCCATAAAATCCTGAGTAATCTACTAAAACCTATTAGCATTTATGAAAGATTTTATCAAGTTTCAAGATACAAGATCAATATTCAAAAATCAATTGTATTAGAGGGGAAGCTAAGATAGTGGCATAGTAGGAGGACTTTAGGTTATGTCATCCTTTGAACACAGCTAGATAATTATCAAATCATTATGAATACCAAATAAATCAACCTGAGGACTGATAGAACAAACTGCACAATTAGAGGGAGATAAAAGACCACTTTGAGGAAGGCAGGAAGTGTGGAGATATGGTTTGGGGGAGAAACAGATCACCTTCCCTGTGGAGGGGAGGGAGCCTTGGTTGCAGAGAGAGGTGAGAGAGAGTGGAGTACACAGGGATATGCACAAGGATAACACTTTCCCCAAAGCCATTGGCTGGGAAAATGACAAGGGCTGATTTTTGTGAGTTTTTCTAACCAGCAGGGATCAAAGACTGGAGATTTAGAGGTCCCCAGGCTTGGCTGGGATAGAGACTTAAGGACGCTGCCCTACTTTTGAAGAGAAGGAAAGCTAGAAACTCCAGGATAGACTGCGTGATCTGAGGATTGCCTAAGGTGCACAGGGAGAGTCAACTCAGACTGTTTGGAGTGTATCTGTGAGAGGTGGCATTGCTTCTCTGGGGACAAAAAAACTAGTGGGTAGCATTTCCCTCCCTACCCTGTAGCATTGGTACAGAGACCGTGTTTGAGGGTGGTTGACTGGGAAAATGGCTATTTAGCTTGCTTTACTCCAAATCCCATGACCCTTCACACTGTGGTGTGTACCTTTCTTAAAGGATCAGCACAGGTCCCTGCCACACCAGTTCCGTGAAGTTTGGAATTTTCAAAACATGGTTGAGATAGAGCCCAAGGTGCCCTGGGCTGTTCCAAACAGGCAAATGACCAAGAGACAGTGTATAATCAGCGATCTGAAAAATGCCTGTGATGCTTGAGGGGAAATTATTTGCCCCTCTGAAAGTGCTTCTCTGAGAACACCTAGCACAAACCCTTCTCTTTTCGGACAAACGGCTGGTGCCATTTCCCTACCTTACACCTAAGCAGAAACCAAGTTCCATAAACATCATTGTGCCAACACTGGCTGCCTAACCTGCTTACACCGGGTCCCAACCCCTGCACTTTGCTGGTACTGCTTTTCTCAGGCAAGAGTGCCTATGGATCAGTGTAGCAGACCTCTTCCCCAAAGACCAGCACAAATTGCCACAAGCAGATTACTGACCACAGAAATAGAGCTGTCAAAACAGCAGCTGAGTGCACACAGCACACATCAGAGACACTTCAAGAAGCACTAGGGCTAGGACATCATATGACCTCTTCATAAAATCAGTTCTCTCAGGAGCAGGAAACAACAGGCTTTCCTTACAGAAAAAGACAGAGACCTAGACAAAATGGCAAGACAGAGGAATTCATCCCAAAAGAAAGAACAAGGAAGGATCATGGCTAGGGATCTAATTGAAACAGATATAAGTAATATGCCTGATCCAGATTTAAAGCAACAATCGTAAGAATACTAGCTGGGCCTGAAAAAACCATGGAACACATCGGGAAGACGCTTACTGCAGAGATAAAAGAGCTAAAAAAAGATCAGACTGAAATAAGAAATTCAATAACCGAGATTTGAAACCAACTGATTGGAATGACCACAAGGATGGAGGAAACAGAGGAACAGATAAATGATACAGAGGATAGAATTATGGAAAATAGTGACACTGGGCAAAAGTGTAAAGAAAAGTTTTAGATCATGAGAGTTGAATTAGGAAAGTCAGTGACTATATCAAATGTAATAACATTCATAACATAGGAGTCCTGGAAGAAGATAAGAGAGAAAAGAAGGCAGAAGGTGTATTTGAGGAAATAACAGCTGAAAATTTCCATAATTTGGGGTAGGAGACATACATTCAAATGCAGGAGACACAAAGAACTCCCATCAAAATCAACAAAAGCAGAGGCTCCTGGGTGGCTCAGTTGTTTAAGCATCCTTCAACTCAGGTCATGATCTCATGGTTTGTGAATTCAAGCCCCACAGTGGGTTCTGTGTTGATAGCTCAGAGCCTGGAGTCTGCTTTGGATTCTATGTCTTCCTCTCTCTCTGCTACTCCCCCACTCACAGTCTATCTCTCTCTCAAGAATAAATAAACATTAAAAATTTTTTTAAAAATCAACAAGAGCAGGTCAACGCCAAGACATTGTATTTAAANATAAAACTCAACACCCCCAAAATGAAGAATCCAGTTAAAAAAAGGGTAGAAGACATCAATACATATTTTCCAAAGGAAACATCCAGATGGCTAACAGACATATGAAAATATCCTCAATACCATGTATGACTGAGGAAATGCAAATCAAAACCATGATGAGATAATACCTCACACCTTTCAGAATGGCTAAAATTAACAACACAGGAAACAACAGGTGTTGGTGAAGATACAGAGAAAGGGGAGCTCTCTTGCACTTTTGGTGGGAATACAAACTGGTGCAACCACTCTGGAGAACAGTATGGAGGTTCCTAAAAAATTAGAAATAGAGGGGCCNGCTTTGGATTCTATGTCTTCCTCTCTCTCTGCTACTCCCCCACTCACAGTCTATCTCTCTCTCAAGAATAAATAAACATTAAAAATTTTTTTAAAAATCAACAAGAGCAGGTCAACGCCAAGACATTGTATTTAAATTTACAAAATACATTGATAAAGAAAATAAACTTAAAACAGAAAGACATAGGAAGTCTGTAACTTACAAGGAAAGACCAATAAGGTTTGCAGCAGATCTTTCTGCAAAAACTTGACAGGCAAAAATGGAGTGGCATGAGTGGGAATGTGATGACCGAGAAAACACTGCAGCCACAAATACTCTATTCAGCAAGGTTATCACTCACAATAGGAGATATAAATAATTCCCCAAACAAAAACTAAAGGGATTCATGACCACTTAACCAGGCCTGTAAGCATTATTAAACGGGACTCTTTAAGTTGGAAAGAAAGACCAAAAGTGACAGACTAAAAAGGAATATAAAAAACCTCCAGAAACAAAGACAAAACAAGTAATAAAATAGCACTAACAACATATCAATCGATAACTTCTTTGAATGTAAATGGACTAAATGCTCCAATCAAAAGACAAAATATGTCAGAATGTATAAAATAACAACATCCATGTATATGCTGCCTACGAGAGATTCATTTCAGATTTCAAGATGCCTGCAGATTGAAAGTGAGGGGATTGAAAAATATTTATCATGCCAAAGTAAGGTGGAGTAGCAATACTTAAGTCAGACAAACTATATTTTAAAACAAAGACTGTAACAAGAGATGAAGAAGATCGCTATTTCATAATAAAGGGGAGTATCAAAGATCTAACAATTGTAAATATTAATATCCCAACTTGAACAACTAAAATATATAAAACAATAAAAAACCTAAAGGAACTCATTGATTATAATAAAATAATAATATGGGACTTTAACACCCCACTTACATCAATGGACAGATCATCTAAGCAGAAAATCAAGAAGGAACCATGGCTTTGAATGAGACACTGGAACAGATGGACTTAACAGATCTATACAGAACATTTCATCCTATATCAGCAGAATACACATTCTTTTCAAGTGCACATGGGACATTCTTCAGAATAGATCACATACCAGTTCACAAATCAGCCCCCAACAAGTACAAAAAGTAACATGCATATTTTTCTGACCACAGTGCTATGAAACTTGAAGTCGACCACAAGAAATATTTGGAAAGACCACAAATATATACAAGTTAAGAAACATCCTACTAAGGAACAAATGGGTCAACCAGGAAATTAAACAAGAAATAAAAATAACATGGAAACAAATGAAAATGAAAACACAATGATCCAATACATTTCAGATACAACAAAAATGGCCGTGAGAGGGAAATATAGACCAATAGAGGCCGACTTCAAGAGGTCAGAAAAATCTCAAATACACAACCTAGTCTTACATGTAAAGGAGATAGAAGAAGGGAAACAAATGAAGCTTAAAGCCAGTGGAGGAAGGAAAATAAAGATTAGAGCAGAAATAAATGATGTAGAAAAAAAATCAATATAACATATCATTGAAAACAGAATTTTTTTTTTAATTTAATAAAATTGATCCAAAAGAGAAGATAAAGGACCCAACTAGATAAAATCTCAAATGAAAGAGGAGAGAGGAGAAATCACACCCAAATAACATAAATATAAGCAATTATAAGAGAATATTATGAAAAATTATATGCCACCAAATCAGACAGTCTGGAATAAATGGATAAATTCCTAGAAATATAAACTACTCAAACTGAAACAGGTAGAAATAGAAAACTTGAACAGACCAATCAGGATCAAAGTAATTGAATCAGTATGAAAAATCTCCCAACAAACAAAAGTCGAGTCAAATGGCATCACAAGTGAATTCTACCAATTAATTAAAAAATAATTAATACCTATTTTCGAACCATTCCAAAAAATATAAATGGAAGGAAAACTTCCAAACTTATTTTTTGAGGCCTGTATTACCCTGATTCCAAAACTCCTCTGAAAAAGAGAATTTCAGGCCAATATCCCTGATGGACATGAATGCAAAAACTCTCAACAAAATACTAAAAAGCCAAATACAACAATAAAAAGCCAAATACAACAATAAATTAAAAGAACCATTCACCACAATCAAGTGGGATTTATTCCTGGGCTGCAAGGATGGTTCAATATTCACAAAACAATTAATGTAATACATCACAATAATATAAGAAAGGACAAGAACCATATGATCCTCTCAGTAGACATAGTAAAATCAATTGACAAAATATAATTTCCATTCACAATAAAAACATTCAACAAAGTAGGGATAGAAGGAACATGCCTCAGCATATTAAGGCCATATATGAAAAACCAACAGCTAATATTATCCATAATGAAAAACAAATGAGAGCTTATCCTCTATGGTAAAAGACAAAACAGTGATGTGCACTCTCACCATTACTCTTTAACATTGTACTGGAAGTCCCAGCGTCAGCAATCTTATATCAAAAAGAAAAAATAGGCATCCAAATTTGCAAGGAAGAATTCAAACTTTCAGTATTTGCAGATGACTCTGCATAGAAAACCAAAGACTCCACTAAAAAATTGCTAGAACTGATACATGAATTCAGTAAAGTTGCAGGATAAAAAGCAATATACAGAATCTGTTACGTTTTTATACACCAAAAATGAAGCAGCAGAAAGAGAAATCAAGGAATTAATCCCATTCACAATTGCATGTAAAACTATAATATACCTAGGTAAACCTAACAAAAGAATTAAAGATCTGTATAAAATACTTGTGAAGGACATTGATGATGACAGAAAGAAATGGAAAAACATTCCATGCTCGTGGATTGGAAGAACACATATTGTTAAAACGTCTATTCTACCTAAAGCAATCTACACATTTAATGCAATCCCTATCAGAATACCAATGGCATTTTTTTAAAACAGAGCTAGGACAAACAATCCTAAATGTTGTATGGAACCACAAAAGACTCTGACTAGCCAAAGAAATCTTGAAAAAGAAAAACAAGGGTGACTGGGTGGCTCAGTTTGTTGAACATCCAACTTCAGCTCAGGTCATGATCTCACCATTCATGAGTTCCAGCCCCACATTGGGCTCTGTTCTGACAGCTCAGAGCCTGGAGCCTGCTTCAGATTCTGTATCTCCATCTCTCTCTGCCCCTCCTCTGCTCATGCTCTGTCTCTCTCTCCCTCTTTCAAAAGTAAATAAACATTTAAAAAAATTTAAAAAAAAGAAAAGAAAATCTGGAAGCATCACAATTTTGGACTTCAAGTTATATTACAAAACTGTAGTGATCAACATAATATGGTACCAGAACAAAAACAGACACATAGATCAAAAAAATCACAAAAGAAAATCCAGAAATAAACTCATCACTATACGGTCAAGTAATCTTGATAAAGTAGGAAGAATATCCAATGGAAAAAGACACTCTGCAAGACACGTTGTTTGCAAAACTCAACAGCAACATGCAAATTAATGAAACTGGACCACATTCTTATACTATATACAAAAAAATTCAAAATGGATGAAAGATGTAAATATGAGACAGGAAACCATTAAATCCTAGAGGATAACATATGTAGCAATCTATTTGACATAGGCTGTAAGAACATCTTACGTGGTATGTAAACAAAACTATTGGGACTTCATCAAGATAAAAAGCTTCTGCACGGCTAACGAAGCAGTCAACAAAATTAAAAGTCAGCTTTCAGAATAGGAGAATATATTTGCAAGTGATATATCTGATAAAGGATTAGTATCCAAAATATATAAAGAGCTTATAAAACTCAACACCCCCAAAATGAAGAATCCAGTTAAAAAAAGGGTAGAAGACATCAATACATATTTTCCAAAGGAAACATCCAGATGGCTAACAGACATATGAAAATATCCTCAATACCATGTATGACTGAGGAAATGCAAATCAAAACCATGATGAGATAATACCTCACACCTTTCAGAATGGCTAAAATTAACAACACAGGAAACAACAGGTGTTGGTGAAGATACAGAGAAAGGGGAGCTCTCTTGCACTTTTGGTGGGAATACAAACTGGTGCAACCACTCTGGAGAACAGTATGGAGGTTCCTAAAAAATTAGAAATAGAGGGGCCCCTGGGTGGCTCAGTCGGTTAAGCCTCTGACTTTGTCTCAGGTCATGATCTCACAGTTCGTGGGTTTGAGCCCCGCATCAGGTTCTGTGCTGACTGCCAGCTCAGAGCCTGGAGCCTGTTTCAGATCCTGTATCTCCCTCTCTCTCTTACCCTCCCCTGCTCACTCTGTCTATGTCTCTGTCTCTCTCTATCTCTCAGAAATAAATAAACCATTAAAATTTAAAAAAATATAGAAATAGAACTACCCTATGATACAGCAATTGTGCTACTGGGTATTTACCAAAAGATACAAAAACAGTGATTCAATGGGATATATGCACCTTGATGTTTATATCAGAATTATTAATAATAGCCAATTAGAGAAAGACCCTCAATGCCCATCAGCTGATGAATGCATAAAGAAGCTGTAGTAGAGGAGGGTCAAGATGGCAGAGAAGTGGGGAGCTCTGTGCATTGCACTCGCCCCCATATCTCACACGGAAAAGATCTGAAGCCATAGAAAACCTTACAGAACCCGAGAGATTGGGAGAGAAAGGACGCAGAATCCATTGAGAAAGCCTTCTAACTTGAGTGCGAACTGGGGAAGGTAAAATCGGGCAGGGATTGGAGACGGGAGGGACAGGGCGATCCCGCGCTGCGGGAAGTGAGAGGGGAAAAAGAGAGAGTCTGAAACTTCTCAAGATATGGGCCATGCCGCTGGGAAACAGAAAAACCTCCACTCTGGGCATAGAAGGACGGTGCGTGCCAAATCCCTGCGTGCCATCTCATCCCAAGCGGCTGCGCGCTTGCAGGCACCGCTCCTTTGTTCCTTTGTACTCCCGGCGCGGCTGGATTACTGGAGGAGCCATGCGTGGACCTCCACGCTCCGAGCTGGCTGGAACTTTAGAGGGAAGGTGAAGGGCTTAAAACTGGGAGATTTGCCTGCGAGTTCGTGTTTCGGGTGAGGGACCTGATTTCCCTCTCTCCAGTGGGCCAGACAGGCCCTGCAGACAAGCCCCCGCCCATGCTCGCCAAACCGACCTGGAGAAATGGGAGCAGCAGCTTCTGGCTCCACCCCCAGGGCTAGGCAAGAGGCTTGGAATTGCCCTGAAGGGATCGCCCCTGAGGATGTGGCTGCCACGGTTTCACTCAGGTGCGCGGACTGCACTTGGAAACTAGCCGGCCTGGGTTAAAGAGCGCGACCCACCGGCACAGGAGTTTACACACCCAAAAAAGCGAGGTGCAGCGCTTGGTTCAAGAAGGGACTGGTGCACCGCCACTCTCCTCACCACAACCGCTAAGGCAGAACTCCTGCCTNTACCCCTTTTCACGGAACACTGACCTGATTAACTTTGGTCACCGGCTTGCTTACACAGTAACAACTAGTCCATTCTGTAGATGTAAATTCTACACCTACTGACATTTTCATCTCTTTCTCTCAGGAATAATTAGACTATATAGTTTCTCTGGATAACACCAGGGTCCTTCTCTCACCTATCCAACCATATTCCACCCTTTAGCTCTTTGAAAAACACTTCTTATCCCTTCTGCCTGTTCATTCTATTTCCAATTTTGCCTCATCCCTGCCCTGTCTTCTCTCTCTTTCTCTATGCTCTTCAACCAGCACTGCATACACACAGCTATTTAACTGTAGCTGGGAAATTCGGTTATATTCTTTAAACCTTTATTTGTGCATCAGTTTTCTTCTTTTTTCCTTTTCTTTTCTTCATTTTGACCTTTTTATGTATTTTTTTATTTTCTATTATTCGCCTTCCCTCCTCCATCTTTTCTCTTAACTTTTTCGTTTTCCCTCTCGGTTTGCATGTTAGATGGACTTGTCTGTGCGTTTGTGGGCCTCTGTTCCGTGTGTGTTTGCCTGTTTTCTCCTCCAGGGCTACCTCAAGGAACAAGCCAAAGTACACATGGTGGAGAGTCCCAAATATCACTGCGAATAGGAAAATAAAATTACCAAGGTCTAAACAAGAGAGACCAAAAGATACCATTCAAAAAACACTCTCTGAAAGGATAGGCCCTGGACAGTCAAACAGTTTTCTTGGGTACAGCAGTGCTCACAGGTGCAGAGAGCATAACAAGTCTTTAAAACTAACAAGAGACAAGAAGCTAACTAAAATAATGAAACGAAAGAGCTATCCTCCAAAGAAATACCAAGAAAAATTGACAGCTAATGAACTGCTCAAAACAGATATAAGCAGCATAACTGAACAAGATTTTAGAACAATAATCATAAAATTAATAACTGGACTTGAAAAAAGCATAGAGGACATCAAAGAAATTATGTCTACAAGCAACATGGAGAATAAAAATATGCATGATGAATTAAAAAAATGCGATCATTGAGACATATAATAAATGGGAGGCCTCCAATGCACGGATTAAAGAGGCAGAAAGGAGAATAAGT
>NW_027532705.1:0-514 GCF_008692635.1 Crocuta crocuta | reverse complement strand
AATGGACTAAATGCTCCAATCAAAAGACACAGGGTAGCAGAATGGGTAAAACACCAAAATCCATCGATTTGCTGTCTCATGAGTTTCTAAAAAGAAACTCATTTTAGACTGGAGGACACGTTCAGATTGAAAGTAAGGGGATGGAGAAATATCTATCATGCTCCTGGAAGTCAAAAGAAAGCTGGAGTAGCTATACTTATATCAGACAAACTGGACGTTAAAGTAAAGACAGTAANTAACAAGGGATGAAGAAGGGCATTATATAATAATTACAGGGTCTATTCATCAGGAAGAGCTAACAATTATAAATGTCTATGCACCAAATATGGGAGCACCTAAATACATAAAACAATTAGCCACAAACAGAAACAATCTTATGGATAAGAATGTACTAATAGCAGGGGATTTTAATACTCCACTTACACCAATGGATAGATCAACTAGACAGAATATCATGAAAGAAACAACAGACATGAATGACACATTGGACCAGATGGATTTGACAGATATATTT
>NW_027532704.1:0-478 GCF_008692635.1 Crocuta crocuta | reverse complement strand
TCTGTCCTGATTTTTATTATTTCTCTTCTCCTACTGGGTTTGGGTGTTCTTGTTGCTCTCCTTCTAGTTCCTTTAGGTGCGCTGTTAGATTTTGCACTTGAGCTTTTTCTAATTTCTTGAAATACGCCTGGAGTGCAATGTACTTTCCTCTTAGGACTGCCTTTGCCGCATCCCATAGAGTTTGAATTGTTGTATTTTCATTTTCATTTGNTGTCATTTGTTTCTATATATTTTTAAATTTCTTGTCTAATTTCCTGATTGGCCTATTTGTTCTTTAGTAGGGTGTACTTTAACCTTCATGTTTTTTGAGGTTTTCCAGACTTCTTCCTGTGGTTGTTTTCAAGTTTCATATCATTGTTATCTGCAAGTGTGCATGATATGATCTCAATTCTTTTATATTTATTGAGGGCTGCTATGTCCCAGTATGTGATCAATCTTGGAGAATGTGCCAGGCACACTTGAGAAGAAAGTGAATTCC
>NW_027532703.1:0-779 GCF_008692635.1 Crocuta crocuta | reverse complement strand
TTAGAAATATAGTTAAAGTATCCATATTAAGGAATCTATATCATTTATTCCAGATATGTTTTCAGCGTGTTTACTTTGTGTCAAGAACAAATTTATCTGCTTTCACCTAGCTGTGAATGACTGACAATATATACCTGTATCAGTGAATACTTACTATGTCGTTTTGGAAATCTATAAAGAAAAATTAAGGGATTCATCTTGCTGGGGTAAGAGTGAGTAGACATTGAAAANAAATGAGATGACGTATTGGTTAGGGATTGTCATGTAATAAATTACCCCCAAAATGTTCTGGCTTAGAATGGTAGCATTTTTATTGCTGTCATGTGTATTAGTTGGCTGAGCTGTTCTATTAATATGCGCCTGGCCTGATTGATCTTCATTGGCCTTGGCTGGTTTGCTCATGTGTTTAAAGTTAGCTGACAGGTCAACTAGGTGCTTTTGTTACAGAAAGGCTCACATTCCTTTCTTCTCTTTCACACTGGTGTGGTTAGCTGACTATCAGCTGGGGCTGTCTGGGTGACTGGGCCTCATGTCCCTCATTGTGAGGCAGACTAATCCTAAGCTTCTGTGACACATGGCAGGGCCTCAAGTGAGAAAGTAAAAGCAAACGAGGTATCTTGAAGCCTAACCTTCATACCGACAGAATTCCCCATCTGATGCATTCTAATGATCGATGCAGTTGATCCTGTTGAAGAAGAGTGTAAATCGACCCCAGCTCTTTATAGAAGGAGGTACAAGGTTGTATTTCAAAAGGCATGGGTAGAGGAAGGGATAAAGAA
>NW_027532702.1:463-749 GCF_008692635.1 Crocuta crocuta | reverse complement strand
ATAGTTACAGGGTCCATCCATCAGGAAGAACTATCATAAATGTCTTTGCACCGAATATGGGATCACCTAAATATCGAAAAAAATAATCACAAACAGAAACAAGCTTACAGATAAGAATGTGCTAATAGCAGGGGACTTTAATACTCCGCTTACAGCAATGGATAGGTCAACCAGACAGAAAATTACTAAAGAAATAATGGACTTGAAAGACACATTGGACCAGATGGATCTGACGGATATATTTAGAACTTTACATCCTGAGGCCAGGGAATCTACTTTCTTCTCA
>NW_027532702.1:0-220 GCF_008692635.1 Crocuta crocuta | reverse complement strand
TATATGGAAACAAATGAAAATGACAACACAACAATTCAAAATCTATGGGATGCGGCAAAGGCAGTCCTAAGAGGAAAGTACATTGCTCTCCAGGCCTATTTCAAGAGATTAGAAAAAGCGCAAGTCCAAAATCTAACAACTCACCTAAAGGAACTACAGGCAGAGCAACAAGAAAGCCCTAAACCCAGTAGAAGAAAAGAAATAGTAAAAATCAGAGCAG
>NW_027532701.1:277-813 GCF_008692635.1 Crocuta crocuta | reverse complement strand
ATTGATGTGATGTATCACATTGATTGATTTGCGAATGTGAACCAGGCTTGTAACCCAGGAATGAATCCTACTTGATCTTGGTGGATAATTCTTTTTATGTAATGTTGGATTCGATTTGCAAGGATCTTCTGGAGGACTTTTACATCTTTATTCATCAAGGATATCGGCCTGTAGTTCTCTTTTTTTGCTGGATCTCTGTCTGGCTTGGGAATCAGAGTGATGCTGGCTTCATAAAATGAGTCTGGAAGTATTCCTTCAATTTCTATTTTTTGGAATAGCTTGAGAAGAATTGGTATTAATTCCGTTTTCAATGTCTGGTAGAACTCCCCTGGGAAGTCATCAGGTCCAAGGCTTTTATTTGTTGGGAGATATTTGATAGCTGATTCGATTTCTTCACTACTTATGGGTCTGCAGATTTTCTATTTCTTCCCATGTGAATTTTGGTAGTGAGTGTGTGTTTAGGAATTTGTCCATTTCTTCTAAGTTGTCCAATTTGTTGGCATATAATTTTTCATAGTATTCCCTGATAATTGCTT
>NW_027532701.1:0-262 GCF_008692635.1 Crocuta crocuta | reverse complement strand
TATTTCTGAGGGGCTGGTTGTAATAAGTCCATTTTCATTCAAGATTTTGTCTATTTGGATGCTCTCTCTTTTCTTTTTGAGAAGCCTGGCTATAGGTTTGTCAATTTTGTTTATTTTTTCAAAGAACCAACTCTTGGTTTCATTGATCTGTTCAATTTTTTCCTTTGGTCTCTATGTTGTTTATTTCTACCCTGATTTTTACTATTTCTCTTTTACCGGGTTTGGGGTGCTCTTGTTGCTCTTCCTCTAGTTCCTTTAGGCG
>NW_027532700.1:0-477 GCF_008692635.1 Crocuta crocuta | reverse complement strand
TCCCACCTTTCCCGAGCTCTGGGGTCGGTATGCCGTGTATAACTTCCGGGTGATCTTTGGCCCCTTTGCCACCAGCTGTACCACCTCAGCTACAAACGCTGGCCTGTTATCTGAACCCATAGTGATAGGGATCCCAAATCGTGAGATAATTTCCTTGAGAAGGAGTCGGGCCACTTCATGTGCCTTTTCTGTTCGGGCAGGGAAAGNCTACCCAGCCTGAGAAAGTACATACAAAGACCAACAGGTATTTACATCCCCGAACCCGGGGGAGCTCCGTGAAGTCCACCATCACATTTTCAAAGGGGGCTCCCCCGACGCTCTGCACTCCAGGGGCGGCCTTGGGCCCCTGACGTGGGTTGTTTCGGGCACAGGTTTCACATTGCTCACATACCACTCGGGCTATGCTGGGGAGCTGAGGGATGTAAAAATACTGGCTTAATATTGTTTCAAGGGCTGTCCGGCCGATGTGAGTTTCCT
>NW_027532699.1:0-590 GCF_008692635.1 Crocuta crocuta | reverse complement strand
ATTTTGTGGTCTTTTAAAAATTGTGTCTATTTTATTTGTATTTTTATTTATTTGTTTGTTTGTTTATTAATTTATATTAGAGAGAGAGTGAGAGAGAGAACAAGAGTAGGGTAGAGAGGCAGAGGGAGAGAGAAAGAGTCTTAAGAAGTGGGGATGGCCTGAGCGGAAATCAAGAGCTGGATGATCAACAAACTGAGCCACCCAGGCACCCAAATTGTGCCTATTTTTATAGATGGGGAAACTGAGGGGCAGCTGGCTGGCTCAGTCAGTTAAGCATCTGACTTTGGCTCAAGTCATGGTCTCAAGGTTTGTCAGTTTCAGCCCGTATTGGGCTCTGTGCTGACANCTCAGAGCCGGGCGCCTGCTTCAGATTCTATGTCTCCCTCCCACTCTCTCCCTCCCCTGCTTTAGCTTCATGTCTCTCTCTCTCTCTCTCTCTCTCTCTCTCTCTCTCTCTCTCAAAACTAAATTAACATTAAAAAAATTTTTTTAAAGATGAGGAAACTGAAGCTCAAGCAAATAACTTGCCTTAAGTTACAAAACTCTAAGTATCCAAGCCAAATTTTGAACCAAGTTTATTTGACTGCTAC
>NW_027532698.1:0-789 GCF_008692635.1 Crocuta crocuta | reverse complement strand
TGCTCTTGATTCCCTTGCTTTTGGTGATGTGTCAAGTAAGAAGTTCCTGCGGTTGAGGTCAAGGTGATTGTTTCCTGCTTTCTCCTCTAGGGTTTTCATGGTTTCCTGTCTCATGTTCAGGTCCTTTATCCATTTTGAGTTTACTTTTGTGTATGGTGTGAGAAAATGATCTAGTTTCATTCTTCTGCATGTTGCTGTCCAGTTCTCCCAATACCATCTGTTAAAAAGGCTGTCTTTTCCCATTGGATGTTCTTTCCTGCTCTGTCAAAGATTAGATGGCTGTATACTTTTGGATCCAATTCTGAGTTCTCAATTCTATTCCATTGGTCTATGTGTCTATTTTTATGCCAATACGATTCTGTATTGATGATGACAGCTTTGTAGTAAAGGCTAAAGTCTGGGATGGTGATGCCTCTTGTTTTGGTTTTATTCTCCAGTATTACTTTGGCTATTCAGGGTCTTTTGCGGTTCCATACAAATTTTAGGATAGTTTGTTCTAGTTTTGAGAAGTATGCTGGTGCAATTTTGATTGGGATTGCATTGAATATGTAGATTNGCATTGAATATGTAGATTGCTTTGGGTAGTAATGACATTTTAACTATATTTATTCTTCCAATCCTTGAGCATGGAATGTTTTTCCATTTCTTTGTGTTTTCTTCAATTTCCTTCATAAGTTTTTTATAGTTTTCATATACAGGTCTCTTGTATCCTTAGTTAGATTTATTCTTAGGTATTTTATGTGTTTTTTTGTGCAATTATGAATGGGATCCGTTTCTTGATTTCTCTTT
>NW_027532697.1:23187-27893 GCF_008692635.1 Crocuta crocuta | reverse complement strand
ATGCTCAGCATCCCTCCTCATCAGGGAAATACAAATCAAATCCAGCTTTTTTTGACTTCTAGTAGCATGATAGATGGTTCTCCATCCTCTCACTTCCAATCTTAAGGTGTCCTCAGGTCTAAAATGAGTCTCTTGTAGACAGCATATAGATGCATCTTGGTTTTTTATCCATTCTGATACCCTGTGTCTTTCAACTGGGGCATTTACTCGATTTATATTCCGAATGATTATTGAAGGATATGGATTTAATGTCATTGTGGTATCTGTAGGTTTTGTGCTTGTGGAGATGTCTCAGGTCCTTTATAATGTTTGTAGCATTCTATTCACAGGGTCCTCTTTAGTATCGCCTGCAGGGCTGCTTTAGCAGTGATGAATTCCTTTATTTATTATTTTTTTGTTTTGTTATGTTTTGTTTTTGTCAGGGGAAGCCTTTTTCTCTCCTTCTATTCTGAATTAGAGCCTTGCTGGATAAAGGATTCTTGGCTGCATATTTTTCTTATTCAGCACATTGAATATTTCCTGCCATTCCATTGGGGCCTGCCATGTTTCAGTGGATAGGTCTGCTACTATGCTTATGTGTCTACCCTTGTAGGTTAAGGCCTGTTTATCTCTAGCTACTTTCAGACTTCTTTTCGTATTTTGCCAGTTACATTATGATATGCCTTGGTGATGACCTATTCTTGTTGATTCTGATGGAAGTTACCTGTGCCTACAGATTAGGGAAGTTTTCGGGTGTAATATGTTCAAGTAAATCTTCTGCCCTTTACTTTTGGAACTCCTATAAAATGGCTATCATTACATTTCATTGAATCACTTAAGTCTCTAATTCTCCCCTTGTGGTCCATAATTTTTTTTTTATCTCTCTTTTTCTCAGCTTCACCGTTTTCCAAAATTTCACTTCTATTTCACTTATTCTCCTCTTTGCATCCTCTATCCTTGCTGTCACTGCATCTAGTTTCTTTACCGCATTTCTTTTTTTTTCCTTTTCTTTTTTTTCAGTTTC
Organism: Crocuta crocuta; assembly: GCF_008692635.1. Classification (NCBI taxonomy): domain Eukaryota; kingdom Metazoa; phylum Chordata; class Mammalia; order Carnivora; family Hyaenidae; genus Crocuta; species Crocuta crocuta. The sequence continues at coordinate 26,890 of NW_027532697.1, read as the reverse complement.
TACATTTTATTTTTATTATTTTTTTTAAAAATGGTTTATTGTCAAGTTTGTTTCCATATAACACCCAGTGCTCATCCCCACAAGAGCCCTCTTCCATGCGCATCTGCCCCCTTCGCCCCCCGCCCACCGGTCCTCAGTTTGTTCTCAGCATTCAAGAGTCTCTCATGGTTTGCCTCTCTCCCTCTCCCCCATTATATTTCACCTTCTTCTTCCCCATGCTCCTCCGTCAAGTTCCTCCTAATCCTCCTATACGTGCAAACATATGATATTTGTCCTTCTCTGCCTGACTTATTTCGCTCAGCATAACACCCTCAAGGTCCATCCATGTTGCTACACATGGCCAGATTTCATTCTTTCTCACTGCCATGTAGTATTCCATCGTATAGATAAACCACATCTTCTTGATCCATTCATCAGTTGATGGACACTTAGGCTCTTTCCATGTTTTGCCTATTGTTGAGAGTGCTCTTATGAACATTGGGGTACGTGTGTTCCTATGCATCAGCACTCCTATATCACTTTGGTAAATTCCTAGGAGTGCTATTGCTGTGTCATAGGGGAGTTATACTGTTAAATTTTGAGGAACCTCCACACTGCTTTTCAGAGGGGCTGTACAAGTTTACATTCCCATCAACAGTGTAGGAGGGNAAAATAAAATAAAATAAAATAAATTAAAAGAAGGGATGCTGTATTTTCTCAAATGCTTTTTCTGCTTGTATTGACAGGATCATTTGATTTTTACCTTTTCTTTTTTGATGTGATGTATCACATTGATTGATTTGCAAATATTGAACCAACCCTGTAACCTAGGAATGAATCCCACTTGATCTTGGTGGATAATTCCTTTTTATGAGCTGTTGAGTTCAATTTGGAAGTATCTTGTTGAGGATTTTTGCATCTCTATTAATCAAGGATATTGGCCTGCATGTCTCCTTTTTTACTGGGTTTCTGTCTGGCTTGGGAATCAAAGTGATGCTGGCTTCATAAAAGGAGTCTGGAAGTTTTCCTTCGATTTCCATTTTTTGGAATAGTTTGCGAAGAATGGGTATTAATTCTGTTTTAAATGTCTCGTAGAATTCCCCAGGGAAGCCATCTGGCCCACAGCTCTTATTTGTTGGGAGATTTTTGATCACTGACTTGATTTCCTCACTTGTTATGGGTCTGTTCAGGTTTTCTATCTCTTCCTGTGTGAATTTTGGTAGTGTTTGTGTGTTTAGGAATTGGCCCATTTCTTCTAAGTTGTCCAGTTTGTTGGCATATAGTTTTTCATAGCATTCTCTGATAATTGCTCATATTTCTGAGGGGTTGGTTGATAATAAGTCCATTTTCATTCATGATTTTGTCTATTTGAGTGCTCTCTCTTTTCTTTTTGAAAATCCTGGCTAGAGGTTTGTAAATTTTGTTCATTTCTTCAGTAAAACAACTCTTGGTTTCATTGATCTGTGCAAATATTTCTTTGGTTTCTATATTGTTCATTTCTGCCCTGATTTGTATTATTTCTCTTCTCCTACTGGGCTTGGGGTGCTATTGTTGCTCTCCCTCTAGTTGCTTTAGGTGCATTGTTTGAATTTGCACTTACACTTTTTTTTATTTTCTTTAAATAGGCCTGGAGTGCAATGTACTTTCCTCTTAGGACTGCCTTTGCCGCATCCCATAGAATTTGTACTATGTATTCTCATTTTCATTTGTTTCCATATATTTTGTAATTTCTTCTCTGATTGTCTGATTGGTCCATTCGTTCTTTAGTAGGGTCTTCTATAACTTCCTTGAATTTGGCAGTTTTCCAGACTTTTTCCTGTGACTGATTTTGATTTTCATAGCATTGTGATCTGAAAGTATGCATGGTATGATCTCAATTCTTCTATATTTATTGAGGGCTGCTTTATGTCCCAGTATGTGATCTATCTTGGAGAATGTGCCATGGGCAGTTGAGAAGAAGGTGTGTTCCATGGCCTCAGGATGTAGAGTTCTAAATATATTTGTCAAGTCCTTCTGGTCCAATGTTTCATTTAAGTCCATTGTGTCTTTATAAATTTTCTGTCAGGTTGATCTGTCCATTGTTGTAATTGGAGTATTAAAGTCCCCTGGTATTAGCACATTCTTATCGATAAGACTGTTTCTTTTTGTGATTAATTGTTTTATGTATTTAGGTGCTCCCATATTTGGTAGGTAGACATTTATCTTTGTTAGCTCTTCCTGATGGATAGACCCTTTAGTTATTATATAATGCCCTTTTCCATCCCTTGTTACTGTCTTTACTTTAAAGTCCAGTTTGTCTGATATAAGTATAGCTACTCCAGTTTTGTTTTGTTTTTTTTTTTACATCCAGTAGCATGATAGATATTTCTCCATCCCCTTACTTTCACTCTGAGGGTGTCCTCGTGTCTAAAATGAGTTTCTTGTAGACAGCAAATAGATGGATTTTTTTTTTTTATTCATTCTGCCACCCTATGTCTTTTGATTGGGGCATTCAGCCCATTTACCTTCAGTATTATTATTGAAATATATGGGTTTAGTGTCATTGTGTCGTTTGTGGGATTCATGCTAGTGTTGTGTCTCTAGCATCTTGCGTTCTTTGCAACATTTCCCTCTGATGGTCCCCCTCAGGATTTCTTGTAGGGCTGGTTTAGTGGTGACAAATTCTTTCAATTTTTGTCTATCTGGAAAGACTTTTATCTCTCCTTCTATTCTGAATGACAGGCTTGCTGGATAGAGGATTCTTGGCTGCCTATTTTTTCTGTTCATCACATTGAAGATTTCCAGCCATTCCTTTCTGGCCTGCCAAGTTTCAGTAGATATGTCTGTCACTACTCTGATTGGTTTCCCTTTGTATGTTAGGGCCCTTTTCTCCCTCGCAGCTTTCAAAATTCTCTCTTTTTACTTATATTTTGACAGTTTCACTATGATATGTCATGCAGAAGATTGAGTTTTGCTGTATTAGAGAGGGCTCTTTGACTGTTCAGGGCCTGTCTGTTCAGGAAGTGTTCTTTGGATGGTGTCCTGGTTTCTCTTGTTGAGAGTTTGGTTTTTTTGTTTCTCTACTGGTAGTGGTATTTGGCACTCTCCACCATATGTTGTTTGGCTTGTTTCTTGAGGCAGCCCTGGAAAAAGAAAACGGACAACCACAGAGGGAACACAGGTGCACAAACGCACAGACAAAAACAATAAACACTCAAACCCAGGTTCAGGTAAAAATAGCTACAGTAACAACAAAACAGCTATCTGGAGGGAATGGGTATGGTTTGGTGTAGGCAGATCTTGTCTCCACTGTGTCTGCTGGCCTCCCTGAGGCCCCTGCTTGGTGGTTGTAGGGAGAAGAATGGCGTCGCCCCAGTCCCTTCTCAACCAAGTGTTGCAAATCACTTCTTTGGGTTAGATCTCCCTGTGCTGAGGATGTATCCAAGGTGGGCTGAGTTCTCTGCCACACTCCCAGCCCTGCTTCATTTCCAGGTCCCAGTCCGCGGGCTTTGGTATACCAACCTGAAGAGTTCTGCAGGTCGCAGCTTCCCTGTTGCTGGGCGTTGAGTGGGGGGTGGGGGAAGTGTCGTAGCCTCAGTTCCACAAGGGTCAAGCAGCGATATAACCCGAGTGCGTTTGGGAAATCAACGACTTCAGGTCCGCAGAGCCCGTGATGCCGGAGTGCGCCGCTGCTACCGCTTCAGTGGAGCACTGACAAGCGCGCCGCTGCCTCTTCACCTGGGAC
>NW_027532697.1:22371-23125 GCF_008692635.1 Crocuta crocuta | reverse complement strand
TTCTGCGGGCCGCTGTCGTGCCACCACTGCTTCACCGGGCACTGGGACCACCGCCTCAGGCATTGCTGCTGCTTCACTGGGCCGCCACCGCCATGGATGGTGAAGGGCACATGACAGTTCAGTTTTTCCTAGCGCCTTCTGGGACCAGGGCACCTACTTTAAAGTCAGCACCCCAGCCAGAGCTAAAAAACACTGTCTTTCCAAGCTGAGGTTTTTTCTCTTCTTCAGGGATGGTTCTATGAGCAATCTCAGCTTCTTTTTCCTTTCCCCTGGACTTGCGGCAGCTCACCACCACTTGCAGGATAATCACTCAGCGCAGTTGCACGCAAGCCGTGTTCCCTCGCCTCCCTCCGTATCTCTGGGTCCAGTCCCACTTTTATCTTCCCCAGTTCGCACTCACGCACTTATGAGGTTTCCTTCCCAGTGTACTCTGTCTCTTTCTCTTCCCAAACTCATGTGGCTCAGTGTCCTATGACTTCAGGCCTTCTCTGTTTGAGAGATGAGTGCAGGCAAAATGTACGGAGCTCCCTACTTCTCCGCCATTTTCCCCCTCTCTTATGAGTTGTGTTTTTGTAATATTATTTTCTAAGTTATCCTTTCTTTTTTAGGAGATCATAAAGTATATTTCTATACATTCAATGAGAATGTCAATATTAACAAGTCTATTAATACATCTCTTTATGTATATATTTATTATATATATTTACATATACACACAGTCTTTGCCTTGATTCTCTGTTTCTTTGACAAATGT
>NW_027532697.1:20962-22319 GCF_008692635.1 Crocuta crocuta | reverse complement strand
TCTGTTTCGTTGACACATGTGTCAATCTCCAAATTAGTCTTATTAAAGCTTAAAAAGAATCTTAGGGGAAAAGACATGATGAGATATCACCTCTCACCTGTCAGAATGGCTACAATTAACAACACAGGAAACAGCAGATATTGGTGAGGATGTGGAAAAAGGGGAACCCTCTTCCACTGTTGTTGGGAATGAAAACCAGTTCAGCCACTCTGGAAAACAGTGTGGAGGTTCCTTAAAATTAAAAATAGAATTACCCTAGAACCAAGCAGGNTGTGTTATACTAAGCAAAATAAGTCAGTGAGAGAAAGACAAATACCATATGATTTCATTCATATGTAGAATTTAGAAAACAGAACAGGTGAACATAGGGGATGGGAAAAAAGGAGAGAGGACAGCAAATCATAAGAAACTCTTAATTATAGAGAAAAAAACCTGAAGGTTCCTAGATGGGAGTTGGGCATGGGATAGGAAAAATAGGTGATGGGGTTTTTTTTTAATTAAAAATTTTTTTCAACATTTATTTTTGAGACAGAGGGACAGAGCATGAATTGGGGAGGGACAGAGAGAGAATGAGACAGAATCCCAGGCAGACTCCAGGTTCTGAGCTGTCAGCAAAAAGCCTGACATGGGGCTAGAACCCACGAATCATGAGATCATGGCCTAAGCTGAAGTCAGGCACTTAACCAAGTGAGCTACCCAAATGCCCCTAATAGGTGATGTATATTAAGGAAGGCACTTGTGATGAGTTCTGGGTGTTATATATAAGTAATAAATCACAAAATTCTACTCTTGAATCCAATATTGTACTATATGTTAACTAACTACAGTTTAAATAAAATCCTGAAAAATAAAAAAAGGAAATCTGGGGTAGCAATACTTAGACAAAGTCCAGTTTAAAATAAGACTGTGACAAGAAACAAACAAACAAACAATTACACAGTCACCAAGGGAATAATCCAACAAGAAGAAAAGGAATGGTAAATCATTATGCATCCAATATGGGAGCACTCAAATACATAAAGCAGTTAATAAGCAGAATGTAATTAATTTATAATAATATAATAACAGGAGAGGTTTTAATACCCCCAATTACATCAATGGATAGATTAGCAAACAGAAAACCAAATAAGAAACTGTGGCTTTGAAGGATATATTGGACCATATGGATCTAATAGATATATTCAGAACATTCCATTGTAAAATAGTAGAATACACATTCTTTTGAAGTGCACATGGAGTATTCTCTAGAATAGACTACATATTAGACCACAAAAGAAGTCTCAACAAATTAAAAAAGATCAGTCATATCACACGTCTTTTCTGAATATAACACTATGAAAGTAGAAACCAACCGCAA
>NW_027532697.1:20589-20934 GCF_008692635.1 Crocuta crocuta | reverse complement strand
CGCAAGAAAATATCTGGAAAGGAAATACATATGTGGAAGTTAAAGGACATGCTACGAAACAATGGGTCAACCAGGAAACCAAAGAAGAAATAAAAAAATACATGGAGACAAATGAAAATGAGAACACAAATGTCCAATACATTTTGATGCAGCAAAAACAATTATAAGAAGGAAGTTTATAATAGTACAGGTCTACCTCAAGAAGCAAGAAAAATCTCAAACAGCTGAGCCTTACAACTGAAGGAGATAGAATAAGAACAAACAAAACCCATAACTAGCAGAAGTAATGAAATAACAAAGATTAGAACAGAAATAAATGAAATGGAAAATTTTAAATATATGAAA
>NW_027532697.1:19454-20470 GCF_008692635.1 Crocuta crocuta | reverse complement strand
ACTTGGATCTGGTTCTCTGAAAAGACCAACAAAACTGATAACCCTTTAGCCAGACACACAAAAAAAGTGAGATATAGGGAGAACGATAGAGGGACAAATAAAATCAGAATTGAAAGAAGAGAAATAACAACCAATACCACAGAAATACAAAGGATTATAAGAGAATATTATAGGGCAACAAATTGGACAACCTAGAATAAATGGATAAGTTCCTAGAAAAATATATCTTACCAAAACTGAAACAAGGAGAAATAGATCATTTAAACAGACTGATTACCAGCATGAAATGGAATCAATAAAAGAAAAAAAAAACTTCCAACAAACCAAAGTCCAGGACNTGACCAGTGAGCTTCACAGGTTATTTCTACCAAACATTTAAAGAAGACTTAATACTTTTTTCTCTCAAAGTGTTCCAAAAACTTGATGACGAATCAGAAATATTCCAAATACATTCTACCATGTCATCATTACTATGATATCAAAACCANNNTTACTATGATATCAAAACCATATAAAAACACTACAAAAAAAGAGACTTACAAGATAATATTATTGATGAGCAAATATTCAAATTCCTCTACAAAATGTTAGCAAACCAAATCCACCAATATATTAAAAAATCATTCACCATGATCATTTGGGTAGTATTCCTGGGATGCAAATGTGGTTCAGAAATTACAAATTAATCAACATGATACATAATATCAACAAAAGAAAGGATAAAGAACATTTGATCATTTCAAGAGGTACAGAAAATGCATTTGACAAAGTATAATATACATTCATGATAAAAATCCGCAACAAACTAGGTTTCAAGGGGTCATACCTAAAGATACATAAGGCCATATGTGAAAAACCCTCTACTAACATCATACTTAATTTTGAAAAAAATGAGAGATTTCCCTCTAAAGTCAGGAATAAGACAAGAATGTCCATTCTCAACACTTTTATTCGACATAGTACTGGATGTCCCAGCTACAGAAATCTGGCAAGGAAAATGTTCAAACTCAATCTAT
>NW_027532697.1:19028-19206 GCF_008692635.1 Crocuta crocuta | reverse complement strand
TATGATCAATTTGTATTTATTAATGGGTTATAAGAGTGCTTCATATTCACATATCAGTCAACCTAATACATCACATCAATAATAGAACAAATAAAAACTGTATGATATTTTTATTTTTTATTTTTTTTTTTATTTTTTTTTTTAATATTTTTATTTATTTCTAGGAGAGAGGAACAGC
>NW_027532697.1:16396-18749 GCF_008692635.1 Crocuta crocuta | reverse complement strand
TTTATTTATTTCTAGGAGAGAGAGACAGCGTGAGCAGGGGAGGGTCAGAGAGAGAGGGAGACACAGACTCTGAAACAGGCTCCAGGCTCTGAGCTGGCAGTCAGCACAGAGCCCGACGCGGGGCTCGAACCCACAAACCGTGAGATTATGACCTAAGTGAAAGTCGGACGCTTAACCGACTAAGCCACTCAGGCGCCCCAAAACTGTATTATATTTTTAATAGATGTAGAAAAAGCATTTGACAAAATACAACATACATTCATGATAAAAATCCTCAACAAAGTAGTTCTAGAGGGAACGTACCACAAAATAATAAAGGCCTTATATGAAAAACCCTCATATGATGTTTTCCACATCATACTCAATGATGAAAAACTGAAAGACTTTCCACTAAGATGAGGAATGAGACAAGGATGTCTACTCTCACCACTTTTATTTATAGTACTAGAATGTAGCCACAGCAATTAAACAACAAAAAGAAGTAAATGGCATCAAAATTCATAAGGAAGAGGTAAAACTTTCACTATTTGCAGATTACATGATACTAAATGTAGAAACCCTAAAGACTCGACCAAAAAACTACTAAAACTGATAAATGAACTCAGTAAACCTGTAGAATACAAAATCAATGTACACAAATCTGTTGCATTTTTATACACTAATAATGAAGAAACAGAAAATAAAATTAAATAAATAATTCCATTTACAATTTCAGCAAAAACAATAAAATATCTAGGAATGAACTTAACCAAAGATGTGAAAGACCTGTACTCTGAAATCTATAAAACATTGGTTAAAGAAATCCAAGAGGACACAAAGAAAAGGAAAGATATTCCATATTCATGGGTTGGAAGAATAAATATAGATAAAATGTCTTTAATACTCAAAGCAATCTATTACATATTTAATGAAATACCTATCAAAATAACACCATTTTCTTTTAAAGAATGAAACCAATCCTAAAATTTATATGGAAACACAACAATCCCTGAGTAGCCAACATAATCTTGAAAGAAAAAACCTGGGGGCATCACAACTCCAGACTTCAAGTTATATCACAAATCTTAAGTAATCAAAACAATATGTTATCAGTATAAAAATAAACACATAGATCAATGGGAAAGAATAAAACATCTAGAAATAAAACCACAATTATATGCTCAATTTTTCTTCAACAAAGGAGAAAAGAATATACAATGTAAAAAAAAAACCAGTCTCTTCAACAAATGGGTATTGGGAAAACTGGACAGCAACATGCAGAAGAATAAAACTGGACTACATTTTACACTGTCTATGAAAATAAACTCAAAATGGATTAAAGACCTAAATGTGAGACCCGAAAACATAAAAAATTTAGAACAGAGAACAGACGGTAACTTTCACATTGGCTGTGGCAACATTTTTCTAGATTTGTCACCTGAGGCAAGAGAAATAAAAGCAAAAACAAACTATTGGTACTAAAGCAAAATAAGAATCTTATGCACACCAAAGGAAACAACCAACAAAACTAAAATGGGAGAATATATTTGCAAGTTATATACCTGTTAAAGGGTTAGTATCCAAAATGTACAACTATACAACTCAACACTCAAAAACAAAAAATCCAATTTAAAATGGGCAAAAGACATGAGGTGACATTTCTCCAAAGGCATACAGATGGCCAACAGACATGAAAAGATGCTCACCATCACTCACCATCAGGAAATGCAAATGAAAAATACAGTGAGATATCACCTCCCATCTGTCAGAATAGCTAAAATTAAAAAAACAAACAAACATAGGATACAAGTGTTTATGATGATGTGGAAAGAATGGAATCCTCTAGCACTCTTGGTGGGAATGCAAACTGGTGCAGCCACTTTGGAAACATTGTGGAGTTTCTTCAAAAAGTTAAAAATAGAACTATCTTATGATCCAGCGATCACAGTACTGTATATTTATGTAAAGAATACAAAACACTAATTCAAAGGTATATGTAGACCCTGATGTTTATAGTAGCATTAGCCAAATTACAGAAAGACCCCAAGTCTCCATGAATAGATAAAGAAGATTATATGTATAATTTTCTTTGGTGTGGATATTATTCAGCCATTAAAAAAGAATGAACTCTTGCCATTTGCAATGATATAGATGGAGGTACAGAAATAATGCTAAACAAAATAAGTCATACAAAGACAGATACCGTATGATTTCACTCACATGTGTAATTTAGGAAACCAAACAAACAAGAAAAGGATAAAAAGAGAGAAGAGAGAAATCAGGAAACAGATGTTAACTATAGAGAAGAAATTGATGGCTACTAGAGGGGACAGGAGTTGGGGGATGAAATAGGCAATGAAATAGGCGATGGGAT
>NW_027532697.1:15083-16358 GCF_008692635.1 Crocuta crocuta | reverse complement strand
TAATGTATAGAGTTGTTGAATCACTATATTGTACACCTGAAACTATTAAAACTGTGAATTTTAACTATACTGGAATTAAAAATAAGAAACTTAATGGGGCTCTTGGGTGGCTCGGTTGGTTAAGTGACTGAGTCCAGCTCAGGTCATGATCTCATAGTTTGAGTTTGTGCCCCGCATCGGGCTCTGTGCCGACAACTCAGGGCCTGGAGCCTGTTTCAGATTCTGTCTCTTTCTCTGCCCCTCCCCCGCTTATGTTCTGTCTCTCTCTCTTTCAAAACTAAATAAACATTAAAGATTATTTAAAAGATAAAAAAACTTAATTAAAAAAATAAAAACATGAGTAGCTTTGAAGTGTGATCAAGTTCATTCTCTTGATTCTCTGGTTTGTGTTGATCATTTCCCAGATGTATCAAAATGTCAAAACTCATCAAGTTGTACAATTTAAATGCATGTAGTTAATTTTACATCAATTATATGTTAATAAAGCCTAAATGTTATTTAAAAAGACATGCAGATCACCAACAGACATGAAAAGATGCTGAACATTACTAATTATCAGGGAAATGCAAATTGAAACCACAAAGAGATATTGCTTCATACCCACCAAAATGGCTAAAATTAAAAAACAAACAAACACAGAAATCAAGAAGTTTTGGCAAGAATGTGGAGAAAAAGGAACTCTCATGTTCTATTGGTGGGAATGCAAACAGGTGCAGCAACTGTCAAAATGAGTATGGAAGCGAGGTTTCTCAAAAATTTAAGGCAGAACTACCTTAAGATCCTGTTATTCCACTGCTAGTATTACCCAATGAATATGAAAACACTAATTAAAAATATATATGTACCTTTATATTTATTGCAGCATTGCATATATATGTATATATATTCAGTCATAAAAAAGAATGAAGTCTTGCCATTTGCAATGACATGAACAGGGCTAGAGAGCATGATGCTAAGCAAAATAAGTCAGTCCTAGAAAGACAAAAACTATATGATTTCACTCATATGTGGAATTTAAATAACAAAAATGAACAACAACAAAAAAGATACAAACCATAAAACAGACTTTTTTTTTTTAAATTTCTAGGAGAGAGAGAGATAGACAACGTGAACAGGGGAGGGTCAGAGAGAGAGGGAGACACAGACTCTGAAACAGGCTCCAGGCTCTGAGCTGGCAGTCAGCACAGAGCCCGATGCGGGGCTCGAACCCACGATCCGCGAGATCATGACCTAAGCGAAAGTCGGACGCTTAACCGACTAAGCCACCCAGGCGCC
>NW_027532697.1:13936-14936 GCF_008692635.1 Crocuta crocuta | reverse complement strand
TGCTGATGGTTAACAGAGTGGAGGGTGAGGGGGTGGGTTAAATAGTTGAAAGGAATTAAGAGGTACAAACTTCCAGTTACAAAACAAATATGTCATGGAAAGGAAAACTACTTCACAGGGAATATAATCTATAATATTCTAATGATATTGTATGGTGGCAGATGGCAACTACACTTGTCATTGTAAGCACCATATAATATATAGAATCATTGAATCACCATGTTGTACACCATAAACTAATATAACATTGTATGTCAACAATAACTTAAGTGACTAAGAGTACACTTATCTTGCTGAGCACTGAGTAATATATACAATTGTTGAATCATTATATTGTACACCTAAAACTAGTATAATGCTATATGTTAACTATGCTGGAATTAAAATTTTAAAAATTAAAATAAAATAAACATAAACATTTGCTAAGCACAAGCTAAGGAACAGAGATTTCAGTAAAACACATGAGAAGCAATACATCATTGTAACAAAATAGATTGGAAAAGTCACAAAACATATGGATTACTGGAACTTTCCACACCAAAAAAAATCAGCAAATCCTGAGGAAGGGAGAAATATGATTTTCATAGATACCATATTATAATATACAAATGTTCACTTTCAGCAAAAAAAAATATGACATGCAAAGAAAAAGGAAACTATATCCCATTCACAGAGAAAAAAGAATTCAGTGAAACCTTCCTTGATGATGTCAAGACATTAGATTTACTAGACAAAACTTTTTAAAAATTATTTAAAATATGCTCAAAGAACTCGAGAAAATCATTGACAAAAGCTAAGGAAATAATTTAAAAAATGTATAAACAAAATGAAAATATCAATAAAAACCCAACACGTATAAAAAGACCAAAGAAATTGTGGAGCTGAAAAGTCAAATAACTGAAATAAAAGATTTACTAGAGGAATGAATATGGAAGGCAGAAACATTGGAGGCAGAGGAGGATGGAAGAATCTGAAAATGGAGGCTCAGCAACAAATTTAC
>NW_027532697.1:0-13909 GCF_008692635.1 Crocuta crocuta | reverse complement strand
ACTCCCCAGGATGGTGTTGGCAGACCCAGAAGCCATATCCTCACTGTGACCCTTTTGCTAATGTGACAGATTTTAACATTAATAAGCAGAGAGGCATCACAACTGTAGTTTTATTCTTCACTAGGGTAGCCAAGTACATGCATTTGGAAATTATACAGTGATGTGTTTGAGGACATTGAAGTGTATACACTTCTATCAAGGGGGAAAGAAAAAGCCTGAATACATCAAAAGATAGAGTTGACATCATAGAGTTAACAAAAGATAAACAGAAAAATGATATATAATTTCAATAGCCCATTGTTATACAGTAGCAGATATCATGAAGGTTTACAATCACATCAGCAATGAAGTTTTTATTTTTCTTTTAGATCTATCAAAATTCGAGTAAATTAGTCTAATTCATTGGCTGAAACACTTTATTTTTCAAAAGATAGACAGGCTTTATGTCCTTCATCTGTTCAATATGCTCCAGAACAATAGTGAATTTTGCCAGGTGATGATTATCTTTTTTCATGTGAGTAAGCTGGTAGCTTTACAAAAGTGTAACAAGATAAAATAAATACAAAATGTACAGATATCAAAATAGAGCACCTTAATGAGATGGTGCAGTACAACACATTCATTTTTAACATAATAATGAAAACATTCCACATAAGTAAAAGTTACATAGTCTAGATATTGTTATTTTTACTCCTTTTAATACTTCTGGCCACCAAATATGTGTTTTTTCTCCCTACACTGACCAATTCTCCAACACCAACTGAATGTTTTACAATTCAATACAATTCTGACGCTACTTACTTGGAGTTAACATCAGATCCCACAGACTAAGGTCTTAGTCCCCAAGACTGCCCCCATTTCAAATCTCAGTTGCAGTTGGTAGATTCCCAGGTTACTCACACTTCTATCCAACTTGCCTTCAAACAAGGGCACTTACCTCCTCTTCCTCAGTTTTGCTATAATGGCTCACAGAACTCAAGGAAACACTCATGTACATTTGTTGCCTTATTATATAATAAAGGTTATAATAAAAGAGACAAATGAAAGACCAGATGAAGAGGTACATAAGGTAAAGTCTAGAAGTGTCCCAAGAGCAGGAACTTCTGTCTCCATGGAGTTAGGGTGTGCTATCCTCCTGGGATGTGGGATGTGTTCACCAATCTGGAAGCTCTCAAAACCCATACTTAAAGACTTTTATGGAGGTTTAATTATGTAAGCATGATTGATTACTAACTCAATCTTTGACCTCTCTCTCCTCTCCAGAGAATGGAGGTGGAGGCTGAACATTCCAACTCTCTAATGATGTCTTTGTCTTTCTGGTGACCAGTTATCAGCTTGCAGTTATACAGGAGCACCCCAACAGTAAATTAATTAGATCAAAAGATGCTCCTATCATCCAGGAAATCTCAAGGGTTTAAGGAGCTCTGTGTCAGAAACCNCAATATATTTATTACATATCATGTATTGATTTATAAAATCATGTGACTTCACCCTTTCAGGCCTCTGGCAAAATTGAGTTAAGAGACAATATCATTGCTTGCTCTGAGCCCCTTTCAACGTACTAATGTAATATGCATAGTATTGGATTTCCCTCATCACATAACCCATTTATCCATTCCTTCAGCTACTAGTTTTCATTGTATACATGTATGCTCAAACATTTCTACTTTTGCATGGTATATAAGGTTTGTCACTGTACTGGTCTAGATTGGTGGCAATGATACTAGGCTAGCAAGTACCTCCCCTTCAATATATTCCCATTCAGACAGGGTAAGATGATACAAGTGTAGTACTAGTGGACTATATTTACCACCAAGCAATATAGCTTCATTTACTGTAAACCCTAATTTTTCCAGATGGGGAAGAAGCACAACTTGCTCCTTCAGGCCCTTAAGAATTCTAACATAAGTTTTAAAAATATAGTTTGATGTCTTGCATAGAAATAATTCCTGCCTCCAACATTTGTAGTTGCATCCCTTGTCCTGTGACTACTACACCAAGCAGGGGAAAAAAGTTGAAGTGATGTAGAGAAGAAAGGAAACATTAGCCATTATTCCAGTGTTTTCTCTTCTTGGAAAGAATTGCATAGTTATGCCAGCATTCTTCTCCACACCTACTTTCCAAAATGTGCCAGAAAAAAGGAATCTATCTGGTGGGGATACTTCTTTAGCCCCACTCATTTTGAATATGTTCACACACTAGTGAAGGCTTATAAACTAGTTCTTTCTCTCCTTGGAAAGAATTACATAGTTATGCCAGCATCCTTCTCCACACCTACTTTCCAAAATGTGCCAGAAAAAAGGAATCTATCTGGTGGGGATACTTCTTTAGCCCCACTCATTTTGAATATGTTCACACACTAGTGAAGGCTTATAAACTAGTTCTTTCTCTCCTTGGAAAGAATTACATAGTTATGCCAGCATCCTTCTCCACACCTACTTTCCAAAATGTGCCAGAAAAAAGGAATCTATCTGGTGGGGATACTTCTTTAGCCCCACTCATTTTGAATATGTTCACACACTAGTGAAGGCTTATAAACTAGTTCTTTTTTTTTACATTTTCAATGTTTTATTTATTTCTGAGAGAGGGAGAGAGACAGCGTGAGCAGGGGAGGATCAGAGAGAGAATGAGACATAGAATCTGAAGCAGGCTCCAGGCTCTGAGCTGGCTGTCAGCACAGAGCCAGACACGGGGCTCAAACCTACAACTGTGAGATCATGACCTGAGCCGAAGCCGGCCGCTTAACCGACTGAGCCACTCAGGTGCCCCTTATAAACTAGTTCTTAATGCCTATGTCTTCTCCCATTTTAGACAATCAATGTTTCAATTGTCTGTCCCAATCTTCTATTAAACTATTACTGAGGAGAATATATCTGCTCATAGCAGGACATTATAAGCTAAACGTGTGTTCCTTGGTATGAATAAATACTGTCAGCCACTCAAAATGATACAATAGATTTTGTTCCATTTCTTTTATAGTATCTTGAGAATTTGTATCTCCCACCTGGTAAGCAAACCCTTTCTGAAGTCAGTGCTTATTCCTGTCAATATCCCTTTGAAGCTCCCCAGGGCTATCAGCCTCAGTCTGACCTGCCAACTGTGTTCAGGGCCTCCCCCACAGGGAATCTGCCATATAGTAACCTGTGGTCTCTGTCTTTTTTTTAACTGGCAGATATAACAGTTTCTACTGGCATTTTGTGCCTCAGAGGATGCAAGAGGAATATGTCTAGAGTCCATTAATTTCTGCATTGCTGCAATACCTCCATATCCACTCATTTCTTGAAGTTAGGCGGTCACAAAAAAACACAGAGGGATGACTTCTAGTCTATTCCAATAATGTCTCAAGCTTGGAAAATAGTTTCTCTGATGAGCATGGACCTGAATGTCTCAAATTCCCATAGTGATTGCCATGACAGTGCCCCATTTAAGCATCTCTTTAATAAGTCAGGTTTCCTCTGACCATATGACCAAGCCATTGAACATCACCTATGAGTTAGTAAAACATAAACATAGAGGCTATTATAACTATTAAATTCTTCCATAATTGCTAGGAAAACACCATGCAATTCAGCACATGAACTGGTTTGGTTTTTGGTGTGGTGGTATTCCAAACAAAATTCTATCCATTCATCTTGGAACTGGCATCCATAAGTCAGGCATCTATTTATTGGTCAGTTGAGAGATGTTTATAGGGCACCATCCAAGTGATAATAGAATCCTACAACTCTTCACACAGTTCGAGATTTAGTCCTAGAGGAGAAGAGGTTCCCAGCTTCCAAGTATCCCCTCCTTGTGTTCCTCGGGTAACCAGTTGTTGTATGAAGCATTAACACTTTATTATGGAAATATTTTGGGCACTGCTATCCCCATTAGAGTATTTTTCCAACATTATCCAAAACATTACGGGTATTTCAGTTTTCAAGATTATATTATGTGGTTCATTCATAGTGACAGTTTCAATTAATATCCAATAGCAAGCTAATAATTACCCCTCAAATGGAAATTCTCAAGTTCACAGTAGTAGTCATCACTAAGAAGCACTCATGCACTTTTTCCATAAGCCCCTATCTATGCTCTACATTGGGCTCTTGTCACAACAAGAATTTGTGTTTACTAGAACTCCAATTTCCCTTCTATACTATATGACTAGGGAAATCTCATTCATTCCAATGTAGCATGTCTAATTAATATTTATTTAAGGGACAGACTTAAATGCCTTCTGTTTTACAATACTACTCTTCACCACCTGACTATTCTACCCCATTCAGGTGCAGAAGGCTTTTGGTGCATAGCAGGAGGTCAATCCAGTTGGTAACAAATAAGTCAAAGAATGTACATGAAGAATCATCAATCTGTTTTAGCCACATGGCTTTTTTGCTAATTTCTTGTATTTGCTACAATACCAGGGGTATTGATCCAGATATAGCAGGAAGTGTTTGCTATGGCTTAGACTCATTCTTTTTCAGCCAATAAGTTATGCAAATACATTCTATTATCTAAAACCATCTTATCAAGAATGTAGGGAGTTTTGTTGTGCAGCTATGGCCTTATCAGTAGATTTAACAATAGTTGTCAGAGTTAAAGAGCATTGTCTTCTCATGCAAGTCATCAAAGGTTTTGTATTGGAAATGAAGATGTTGATCCATGACCTTGAAAGAGTTCTCCATCTCAAGATGTCATCTACTTCTGGGAGTTGTGGGGGGAGGGTGGCTAAACATCCCTAGTCAATTTTAATTTTAGATCCACAGCTGTTGTGCAGTTCCAAGTATCCTAAGGAGCCATTTTAAATTAGGAGATATGGACCCAATATTCAAGACCCTGAAGTTTTTATGTTATCTAGCTAGTGAGGAGGACTTGGTATGGTCTTTCCAATAAGGTCCGAGGGCAGTGCTTGTTCTTAGTGATTAGTCCTAGTGAATGATAGGAGAAAATTGAAAACATTTGCTTGGGGAGTAGTAGCCAAATTTGAGAAAACTAGAAAAATTCAGAATCCAGTCCAGTTTAAGGTTGTTTAACAAAACCTCAAACACAATGAACAGGACTAGAATTTAATACCCACAGGAGTGTTCCATTGAAATATAATTTTTCTCTCTGCCACCCTCATTTCTATCAAAGATAATCCAAATTCTGGAAAGAACCTAGGTAGAGAGAAAAAGTACATGTGTTATTTCTGTTTACAAAAGTATATTTCACAAAATTGCCATAAGTCCTAGATAGCTTAAGAAGAAAGAAAAGTAGTTTTCTCTAAACCTGGTAAGACAAAACACTAAAGAATCAGCAATATTTCGGGGCGCCTGGGTGGCNACAGAAGAGCTTCTGCACAACAAAAGACAGAAGACAATGGCAAAAGAGAACACAAGAGAGATGAAGACATGGTGACATAGGGGAACCTCCCACCCAATGCTGCAAACCACAGTGNACAGATTCCTCTGTCCTTGGCTTTTGCAAAACAAATAAAAACAAAAACAAAAAAGCTTTGGTTTAAAAGAGCAACTAGCATATAAAAGAGATAGTACTAGAACTCCACCAAATGGCAGAGGAATTGCGAGAACAAACTCTGGCTCAGAAAGACTGGAGAATGGTAGGCTTTACACTGATTGATTGATTGATTGACTTTTATGTTGTGTTTTTGTTTTTGTTTTTGTTTTAGAAAGAGAGAGCGAGTGAGCAGGGAAGAGGAACAGAAATAGAGAGAGAATCTTAAGCAGGCTCAATGCTCAGTGTGGAGCCTGATGCAGGGCTCAATCCCACATCCCTGGAATCATGATCTAAGCTGAAATCAAGAGTTGGACACTCAACCAGCTGAGCCATTCAGGTGCCCCTCACACTCCCCTTTAAAAGCTCAGACTGCAGTAGGGTCCAAATACCATAACTGGTGGGTCTGGTGGACACAGTGAGCTTTCTGCTTCAATGAGCTCCAGGCCTACAGGCCCACAGCAACAGAAAATAAACCACAGGGTTTTTTTTTTTCTTTTTTAAATTATTTTTTTTCTTTCCTTTTTTTGTCTTCTCTTTTTTTCTTTTATTATTCTTTCCCTTTTTCCCATATTTCTTTTTTTATTCTTTTATAAAATTTATTTTATTAAAAAAATTGCAGTTTAAAAGAGTAACATATTAAAAACACCAGCCCAAAAACTTTACTAAATTGTTGGGGTTGCTGCTGGAACAGTCTCCACTTGGGAGGGGCTGATGGACACTGACTATGCTCCCCTTCACCTTGAATGCACAGACCAGTGCACAGTCTAAATGACCTAACCACCTGCCATCTCAATGAGCCCTGGGTGCCTAGCCCACACCAATTCCACCCATTCCATAATGGTGGCTACTGGGTGGTGCACNCCTGCTTGTGCTCTGCCTCAACTCTCACCATCCCCACAGGGCACCCTGTGTGGTGAGTCCAGAAAGGCTCCAGTTTATATACACTTCAGCTTTAGCTATTTGCCATGGCACCCTCTGTGTGTAAAGCCCCAGATGCCCCAACTTACATTCTCTTTAGCTTCAGCTATCCTGCCAGGGCTTTCTCTGCACAAAGTGCTCAGATATCTCCCAGTCTGCACAACCCATCAGGTCAAGCTGTACCACCAGAGCACCCCCTACACAGAGCATCCTGGCACACCCTAGGTTGCACCAATTTCAGTTTCAGCTCTTCTACTAGGATATACTAAGTGAGTAAAACCCTAGGTCATGCTGGCTTGCATTCACTTCAGCTTTACCTAACGTGACAAGTTAAACTATGTGGAAAGCCACAAGAGCCCCAGCCCATACCAGCCACAGCTCCAGCCAGCCAGCAGTCTACAGAAGCGATGACCATGCACAAGACTATTGCTTCAGGTTTAGGAGAAGTAGCCTTTTTGCTTAGTCCATAGAAACAAACACAGAAAGTCAAGCAAAATGGAGGAGACAAAGGAATATGATACAAAAGAAAGAAAAAGAAAAAAAATTAGAAAAAGAACTAAACGGAATGGAGATAAGCAATATGTTTGATAAGGAATTTAAAGTAATGCTCATAAAGATGCTCACCAGGTTGGAGACAAGAGTGGAAGAATTCAGTGAGACCTTCAATAAAGATATAGAAAATATTTTTAAAAGATAACGAAGCAGATTTGAACAATACAATAACTGAAATTAAAACATACTAGAAGAAACCAACAGTAGATTAGTGGACGCAGAAAACAAATCAGTGACCTGGAAGATAGGGTAATGCAAAGTGCTCAAGCTGAACAAAACAAAAAGAGAGAGAAATTTAAAAGTAAAGATAAGTTAAGGAAACTCTTAGAAAACATCAAGCAAACATTTACATTAAAAGGGTCCAAGAAAAAAGAATAGAGAGAGAAAGGAGTAGAAAAGCTATTTGAAAAAATAATAGTTGAAAATTCCCCAATCTAAGGAAGGAAATAGACATCTAGTATCAAGAATCTCAAAGATTTCCAAAAAAAATGAACTCAAGGAAGTTCACAGCAATATACATAATAATTAAAACGTCACAGGTTAAAGATAAAGAGAAAACTTTTTTTTAATAACAGAGAAGCCAAATGTTTCTTATAAAGGGAAACTGATAGGGCTGTCAGCTGAGTTTTCAGTATAAAATGTGCAAAACAAAACAAACAGGCAAAGGGGAAAAAGAGAGAGAGTGAGAGAGCAAACCAAGAAACAGACACTTAACTAAAGAGAACAAACTGATGGTTACCAAAGGGCAGGATGGTGGAGGATGGGTTAAATAGATGATGGGGATTAGGAAGGGCACTTGTGGGACACCTGGGTGGTTCAGTCGGTTAAGCATCCGACTTCGGCTCAGGTCATGATCTCACGGCTCCCCGCGTTGGGCTCTGTGCTGGCAGCTCAGAGCCTGGAGCCTGCTTCGAATTCTGTGTCTCCTTCTCTCTCTGCCTCTCCCCTATTCGCACTCTGCCCCTCTCTCTCTCTCTCAAAAAAAAATAAATATTAAAACATTTTTAATATTTTTGTAATGTTTTATTTATTTCTGAGNAGCATGAACAGGGGAGGGTCAGGAAGAGAGGGAGCTACAGAATCTGAAACAGGCTCCAGGCTCTGAGCTAGCTGTCAGCACAGAGCCTGACGTGGGGCTCAAACCCATGAACCAAGAGATCATGACCTGAGCCAAAGTCAGATGCTTAACCGACGGAGCCACCCAGGCGCCCCTAAAACATTTTTTAAAAAAGTGCACTTGTGTTGATCACCAAATGTTGTGATCATCTAAATTAGTGTTGAATCACTAAAGTGGACACCTGAAACTAATATTACACTGTATATTAACTGTAATTTGAATTAAAAAACTAAAGAACATTTGCATGACAGGAGAGAAGTTAAGACGGCAGAGTAGCAGGGGACTTTAAGCTTGCCTCATTCCTCGAACACAGCTAGATAAATATCAAATAATTCTGAACAACCAAGAAATTGATCTGAGGACTGAGAGAACAAAATGCAAATCTGGAGGGAGAAAAATGGCCACATCATGGCAGGTATGAGCTGTGGAGTACTGAGTTAGTGAAGAAAAGAAATGGTGCTGTGGAAGAGAGGGAGCCCTGATCACAGAGAGAAGAAAGAGAGAGAAAGAGGAAAAGTAGTGCACATGAAATTGCAAAGAAAAACTTCCCCAAAACCGTTGGCTGGGAAAAGGACAAGGTCTGATTATCCGAAGTTTTTACAAGCAGCAGTTCTCAAAGTCTGAAGTTATAGAAGTCTGTGTCATCACCAGGGTTATGCCAAGTGAGCTTAGTGGTACTCCTGGGAAAGGGGGAAAAGGCTTGGAAACAAACCGTGTGCTCTGAGGATCCTCTTGGTCACACCAGGAGGGACAGTTACCCTTCTTGGAGTGCATTTGGTAGAGGTAGCACTGCCTCTAAGGGGACAAAAGAGATAGTGGGTGGAATTGAGAGGCTCCATTAATTAGCATAGCAGCAGATGCATCTGCTGAAGGCAGATAACCTGGAAGCCAGCTTTTGGTTCCACTTTACCATATACTCCAAGCCCCTGTTGTGCAACTGCTTTTCTGGGGACAATCTGGTGCCCAAATCAGTCAACGTGACACACCACATTAAAAAAAAGAAAGGATAAAAACCATATGATCCTGTCATAGGTGCAGAAAAAAACACATTTAACAAAATACAGCTTCCATTCTTAATAAAAACCCTCAACAAAGTAGGAATAGATGGAACATAACTCAACAACATGAAAGTCATATATGGAAGACCCATAGTTAATATCATCCTCAATGGGGAAAGAGTGAGAGCTTTCCCCCTAAGGTCAGGAACACAAGAGGAATGTCCAATCTCACCACTGTCGTTAAACAGAGTGCTAGAAAAAAATTAGATGCAGTAGACTTAAGTGTGACGTTAGATACTAAAATGAAATTTAACACCAAAATAAAGGAAGGCAGCTCTGTGGAGTAAAACAAACAAACAAACAAACAAACAAAAACAGAGTGCTGGAAGTCCCAGCCACAGCAATTAGACAATAAAAAGAAATAAAAGGCATACAAATTGGCAAGTAAAAAGCCAAACTTTCACAACTCACAGATACCATGAAACTCTACATGGGAAATCTGAAAGACTCCACCAAAAACTGCTAGAACTAATACGTGAATTCAGCAAAGTTGCAGGATATAAATCAGTATACAGGAATCTGTTGCATTAATGAAGCAGCAGAAAAAAAAATCAAGGAATTGATCCCATTTACAATTGCACCAAAACAATAACATACCTAGGAATAGACCTAACCAAATATGTAAAATATAGAAAACTATTGAACACTTATGAAGGAACTTGAAGAGGATGCAAATAAATGGAAAAACATTCCATGATTATGGATTGGAAGAACAATCACTGTTAACATTTCTATACTACCCAACACAATCTACACATTAATGCAATCCCTATCAAAATACCACCAGAATTGTTCACAGAGCTAGAACAAATAATCCTAAACTTTGTATGGAGCCATAAAAGGCCCTTAATAGCCAAAGCAATCCTGAAAAAGAAAGCAAAGCTGGAGGCATCATGATTTCAGACTTCAAGCTATAATCATCAAACAGTATTATCAGAAGCTGATGACTGAAGTGGCTCTAATGCTTTAGTGCCCTCATAAACCAAAATTTAAGCCTGTAAATGCCTTAAAGTTAAGAAATTGAAACCTAAAAGTAACCAATCACAAACAGGCAACTGGATTGTAAGCTATAGCCAATCAAATTCTTTTTTTCTTTGCTTCTGCATCTTCTTCATATAAGTATTTACCCTGGCTCATATCAGTGGAGTGCTCCTAACCAGTTCTGGTTTGAAACTGCCCAATTTAAATTGATTTTTGCTCAAATAACCTTAAAATATCTATTATGCCTCAGTTTATCTTTTTAACAGTTCTAGTGTCAGTAGTGTGATCCCAAGAAGATCTTTTACTGCCCCCAGGGATAATGAATAACCATGCATAAGTCTCACAGAGCCCCTTGAGCTATTGCTTTCTACTTGCATTTGGAGTTCAATAGTAAGTACATCTCAGATATAAGTTGTGTTATTTTGTGTGTATGTGTTATGAAATCTTAGAATTTAATTAAGCAGTTCTTTTACTGCACTGGGTTCAGAAACTGGGATCTGACTGGGATCTGACTGGGATCCAGTAGGACTGGATCTGACTTAAACTGGACTTAGTCCAGTGTAGTTCTTCAGTGAGAAAAGTATAAGGTAGACCTAGTAACCTAACCTTACCAAAGATAATCTTGAATTACAGTGACCACAGTGGAGAATATTGAACTTAGATAAGCTTATCCATTTACTATAATGTCCTAGAGCAAAAAAGATCGTAGCCAAGCACTCACTGTAAAGGGTAAAGGTTTTCCTCCTTTACAGTTTCTGGTGACCAGAATGAGACACACAGGGAAACCCCACTCAATATTTTTTGAAACGTTATCTTAAAAATTTTTAATTATGAAACACTACAGCAAAAGTGATATTAACTCATATTTTGAACTATTTAGAAATGCAGGCTAAGTATGGGATATACATATTAAATTTGTAGGATGTCTTCAAAAAAGCATCTGAAGAAATGTATAGCCTTACTTGGAGTAACACTCTTAAATAAGTACAATTCAATGAAAGACATTAGTGGGAATATGACATTAAGCCAGAACCAGAGATTGGCATGCCAGCCCCTTTCTTTTTTTAAAGTTTATTATTTATGTTGACAAAGAGAGAAAAGGAGAAAGAGCCAGTTGGGGAGAAGCAGAGAGAGAGAGAGAGAGAGAGAATCCCAAGCATGATACATACTGTCAGCACAAATCTCAGTAAGGGTCTCGATCTCACCAACTCTGAGATCATGACCTGAGCCTAAATCAAGAGTCAGACATTTAACCAACTGAGCCACCCAGGTTTCCCTATCCCCTTTCTACCATAAATAAAAGTGACATGACTGGAAAAGACAAATATGATTCTTTAAGACCAATAGGCACTTGTATTTTTAAATTTTTATTTAAATTCTAGATAGTTAACAAATAGTGTAATATTGGTTTCAGGAGTAGAATTTAATGATTCATCACTTGCATATAACACCCAGTGCTCATCATGACAAGTGCCCTTCTTAATACTCATCCCCATTTAGTTCATCCCCCACCCACCTCCCTACGTCAAACCTCAGTTTGTTCTCTACCAAACCTCACTTAAGGTTTGTTTCCTTTTCTCTTTTTCCCCCATCA
This sequence comes from Crocuta crocuta, assembly GCF_008692635.1. Taxonomy (NCBI): domain Eukaryota; kingdom Metazoa; phylum Chordata; class Mammalia; order Carnivora; family Hyaenidae; genus Crocuta; species Crocuta crocuta. The sequence continues at coordinate 2,211 of NW_027532697.1, read as the reverse complement.
CATATGTTCATATATTTTGTTTCTTAAATTCCACGTATGAGTGAAATCCATATGGTATTTGAGTTTGTCTGAATGACTTATTGCCCTTAGCATAATACAGTCTAGCTCCATGCACATGGCAAATGGCAAGAGTTCATTTTCTTGATGGCTGAATAATATTCCAGCGAGTGTGTGTGTGTGTGTGTGTGTGTGTGTAACACATCTTTATTCATCAGTTGATGGACATTTGGGATCTTTCAATAGTTTGGCTATTGTTGATAATACTGCCATAAACATCAGGGTGCATGTACCCCTTCAAATCTGTATTTTTGTATCCCTTGGATAAATACCAGGTAGTGCAATTGCTGGATCATAGGGCAGTTATATTTGTAACTTTATGAGGCACCTCCATACTATTTTTCAGAGTGGCTGCTCCAGTCTGCATTCTCACCAACTGTGTAAGAGGATTTCCCCTTTCTCTGCATTCTTGCCAACATCTGCTGTTTCCTGTGTTGTTAACTTTAGCCATTCTGATCAGGTGTAAGGTGGTATCTCTTCATGGTTTCGATTTGTATTTCCTTAATGATGAATGATGTTGAGCATTTTTTCATGTGTCTGTTAGCCACCTGGATGTCTTCTTGGGAATGATGTCTATGCATATCTTCTGCCCCTTTCTCAACTAGATTATTTAGTTTTTGGGTGTTGAATTTGATAAGTTCTTTATAGATTTTGGATACTAACCCTTATTCTGATGTATCATTTACAAATATTTTTTCCCATTCTGTAGCTTGCCTTTTAGTTGTGTTGATTTTCTCCTTTGCTGTACACAAGTTTTCATCTTAATAAATACCTAATAGTTCATTTTTTTTTAAATATTTTTATTTATTTCTAGGAGAGAGAGAGAGACAGCGTGAGCAGGGGAGGGTCAGAGAGAGAGGGAGACACAGACTCTGAAACAGCCACCAGGCTCTGAGCTGGCAGTCAGCACAGAGCCCGACGCGGGGCTCGAACCCACGAACCGCGAGATCATGACCCAAGCGAAAGTCGGACGCTTAACCGACTAAGCCACCCAGGCGCCCCCCTAATAGTTCATTTTTGCTTTTCTATCCCTTGCCTCCAGAGACACATCTAGTAAGAAGTTTTTATGGTCAATGTCAAAGCGGTTACTGCCTGTGTTCTCTTCTAGGTTTTTGATAGATTCCTGTCTCACATTTAGGTCTTTCATCCATTTCGAATTTATTTTTGTATATAGTATAAGAAAGTGTCCCAGTTTCATTATTCTGCATTTTACTGTCCAGTTCTCCCAAAGCATTCATTGAAGAGACTGTCTTTTTGCCATTAGTTATTCTTTCCTGCTTTGCTGAAGATTAGTTGACCATATAGTTGTGGGTCCATTTCTGGGTTTTCTTTGCTGTTCCACTCATATATGTGTCTGATTTGTGCCAGTACCATACTGTCTTGATGACTACAGCTTTGCAATATAGCTTGAAGCCTGGAATCCTGGTTCCTCTAGATTCGATTTTCTTTTCCAGAATTGCTTTGACTACTTGGGTTTTTTTGTTGTTCCATACAAATTTTAGGATTGTTTGTTCTAGCTCTGTGAAAAATTCTGATTGTATTTTGATGGGAATTTTATTAAATGTGTAAATACCTTTGGGTAGCATAGACCTGTTAAAATATTTGTTCTTCCATTCCATAATCATGGAATGTTTTTCCATGTCTTTGTGTCCTCTTTATTCTCTTCCATAGGTGTTCTATAGTTTTCAAAGTACAAATATTTTACCTGTTTGGTTAGGTGTATTTCTAGGTATCTTATTGTTTTGGTGCAATTGTAAATGGATTAGATTCCTTGATTTCTTTTTCTGCTGCTTCATTACTTGTATATAGAAATTCAACAGATTTATGAATCTTGAGACTATATCCTGTGATTTTGTTAAATTCTTATATTAGTTCTAGCTATTTCTTGGTGGAGTCTTTTTGGGTTTTATCCATAGAGTATCATGTCATCTGCAAATAGGGAAATGTTGAATTGCTTTTTGCTGATTTTGATGCCTATTATTTATTTTTATTGTGTGACTGCTGAGGCTAAGACTTCCAGTACTATGTTAAATAGTAGTGGTGAGAGGACACATCCTTGTCTTGATCATGACCATTCAGGAAAAGGTGTTTTTCCTCCCTGATGATAATAGTAGTTGTGGGCCTTTCATGTATGTCCTTTATGATGTTGAGACA
>NW_027532696.1:0-483 GCF_008692635.1 Crocuta crocuta | reverse complement strand
TCTCTCCTGTTCCCCCTTTTTTATTTTTTCAACATACTCACGTAAGGTACGATTAGCCCTTTCAATAATAGCTTGTCCTTGACTATTAAAGGGATACCAAAAGTATAAATTACATGATATTGGGATTAAAAATGAGCTAATTTTGCAGATTGGTAGGCGGGTGTATTATCAGTTTTCAATTCAATTGGGACCCCCATAACTGCAAAACAAGATAATAAATGAGTAACAACAGCGTCAGCCTTTTCAGAATGTAATGCAACAGCCCNTAGCCCATTGGAAATGTGTGCATGTATCTATAGTATGATGGACGCATTTTTGTTGTCCAAAGGATGAAATGAAGATTACATCCATTTGCCATACCTGATTTGCTTGCAGTCCTCTTATGTTGACACCTGGTGGGGTAAATGGTAAGGTAAAAGTTGCACAAATAGAACAAGTGTGAACAATAAGATTTTTTTTTTTTTAGAGTTAGTATGTTGCAGA
>NW_027532695.1:0-3875 GCF_008692635.1 Crocuta crocuta | reverse complement strand
AGTCGGACGCTTAACCGACTAAGCCACCCAGGCGCCCCAAAGGTATTTTATTTTTAACTATGGTAACAAACACATAATGTAAAATTTGCCATCTTATCCACTTAAGGGTATAGGTCAGTCAGTAGTGTTAAGTATATTTACACTATTGTGCAGCTGATCTCCAGAACTTTTTCATCTTGCAAAACTGAAACTCTGTACTCATTAAACAACAACTTCCATTTCTCCCTCCCCTCTCTGGCCACCACCATTCCACTTAAATGAGGCATTTAAAATAGTGAAATTCATAACCAGTCAGTTTTAATGGGAAGATGTAAGAGAGATGAGTTACATAAAATTCTGGAGACATTAGATTCACCTGTGATGCTTCGGTTTTTCTCACATCACATAGCTTATTCATCAGGAAATATTGTTTGTCTGTTTTCATAATATACCTGGAATCTGACCACATTTCACTGTAGCTACTATCCTGCTCCTTGCCACCACCATCTTCAGTAGCCTCCCAACTTGAGGCTGCTTCTTTCCTTATTTCCCTATAGTTTATTTTCATCTAAGACCAAAATGATCTTTTAAAAGGACAAATCAGATCACATAAGCCTTCTGCTCAAAATCCTGCAAAGCATTTCTATTTCAGAATTAAAGTCAGGGGCGCCTGGGTGGCTTAGTCAGTTAAGTGTCTGATTCTTGATTTAGGTTCAGGTTATGAAGTCAAGATCCTGAGATTGAGCCCTGAATTGGGCTCCATACTGAGCATGGGGCCTGCTTAAGATTCTCTCTCTCCCTCTCTCTCTGGCCCTTCACTGCTTGCTCCCTCTCTTTGGAAAAAAAAAAAAAATTAAAGCAAAGTATTTAAAATAGTTAATGAGGTACTGTATGATTTTGTCCCCATGATCTCTCTGACTTCTTATCTATTCTCCTGCCCATTATCTCTTTTCCAGTCACACTGGCCTCTTTGCTATTCTTCAAACATGCCAAACATATTATCCCCTTGGGGCATTTTTCCTTCTGCCTGGAGTTTTCTTCCCCCCCATATCCATTTGTCTAATTTACTCACTTCTTTCAAATCGTTGCTCAAATTCTTGTTTGCAATGAAACTTTACTTGATTACTGCAAAGTCCACCCTGCCTTGGCTCTTGTAGCCCTCCTTATTCTGCTCTACTTTTCTTTTCTTGACAATGCTTATCATTTTCTATATAGTATTTATTTTACCCATTTATTTTCCTTATTGTCTGTCTCCCTTACTAGAATATAACCTCCTCAAGGATAGCAATCTTTGTGTGCTTTACTTTGAACAGTATCTAACAAAGAGTAGGCATTCAACAAATGTTGAATGACTGACTGAAGGATAAATAGATGATTCTGATGGAGACATTAAATCTATATGATATGAGGAAGGTGTTGAGGAAGCATGAAGTCATTGGAGCACAACAAAGCTGCAAGTTGTGTAGTATACTCATTTTACAGAGTGACTCAAAAAGGCTGAGTGCTTGTTCAAGGTCACACTACTAACAGTGCCATAGCAGAAGTTTCACATATGTCAGTAAGCCTCCAAGTCAGATTGTTGCCTGTCATATGATGCTAGAAAAAAGTTACTTAAGATAAAGTTTATTTGTAAAGAAAACCCTGAAAGGGTGATGTGACCTGGTACTTAAGATTCTATTCCGATTAGAAGTAACACCCCCTGAAGAGGAAACAGCTGTCAGAGTAGAGAAAAGAGATCCTGAAAGATATATTTTTCAGGGTAGTGACTGTAACTCCAAGTTATTTAGGTTCACTAATCACTGGTTAGAAATTTGGAGGGCCCGGAGGGGAGGAAATGCCTCAGAAATCCTTGAATAGGAGCTTTACTTCACCGTGATCTGTCTTGACTAAATCCTTTGGAGTACCTGAAAGTTTAGGCACTGGCCCAAAGCAATCCCTTGAAATTCCAAATAGAATTCAGACCTTGGGTAGTATGCTGAGATCTATCCTTTACTCAGGGAAGGGAGCCCTCAGAACATCTCTAATGGAACTTAAAATTCTTTGACTTGACAAGTTAGTCAGAATATATTTCCATGGAAACAGGTAGCACTTCATGTCTGTACCCTCTGTTCCTTTTGGATTTATTGTTAATTATGACTTCATGGGATTGGGCCTACTCACAATTACATTACAGTTGGGGGAGCCAGCATTCTTTTGTCCCTACCTAATGGGCCATCCCAATCAAGGATTCTCATGCAATTCGGGTTTATGTTGTAGGGACATTCCTTCCCACTTCTAACAACACTCTTATGTCATGATCATCCCCACAACCTCTCTGAGAAAAGGGTGTTGGTGAGCTGTAATAAATGTGATAGAACTCTCAGAAATACATGGATTATTACAGAGATACATAATTTGTGGAACATGAATAATGATTCTGTTTGTTGGGATAAAAATTATATGGAATAAAAATTATATTTTTTTCATCAAAGTGGAAAAGAAAAACAAAATGAATAGATGGTTTTGTGTTTTGCTGTATATCAAACCATCCTGAAACTTTGTGGATTAAAACAAAAATTATTTATTGGCTTACACTTCTGTGGGTCAAAAATTTGGGCTGAACTTAGGTGGCTGGCTCATCAATGCTTGGTCCTTCCCTTTATGTGGTCATTCATCCTCAATATGGGTTGCTCAGGTTTTTTCACAGAGCAGTGTCAGGTTTCCCAGAAAGCTTAAGTGGAAGATGGAAGTTCTCTTAAGGACTAGGCTCATAACTCATACACTCTGACTTCTGTGATGTTCTAGTGATAAGAGAAAGTCAAAAGCCCAACTTACATTTACAGGGAGGGAAAATGGACTCCACTTTTTAAAGTGTTGTGCCCGAATCGCGAGTCCCAGAGACCTCCAAGGAGCCCGCACAGATGCAAATACAAAAGGGTCTTTATTACAAGCTCGAGCAGGGGCTCACCAGCCTACCTGTGTCATGGCAGCAAGGTGAAGTGAAGAATAGCGAACAGGGTTTTTAAGGAGTAAGGGATGGGGGTGTTACAGTACATGTAGCATCATCACATAAGCACCAATTACAATTACAGCTTTGACCATTCAGTATCTGTGAGGTGTTTATTACTTTTGGTGGGATCCAATCATGACTTTTGAGAATCCTTTGAAAATGACCAATTATGAGGTGAGTTCAAAGGGCCCACGTGAGGTTCAGGCAAGCAGTGAGAAATTGGCTAGTTTGTATCTGCAGTTCCCAGCCTTGACTCAGACCATAGGAATGTTTCTTTTTACTTTTTGATTAGCTGAACTGAGGGCAGTCTGAGGATGGCTTTAGCCTTGAACAGTCTGAGGCTTTTCCTGGGACTGGGACTGGGGCTATGTGCAGCCCGAGGTTTCTCTTAAAGGAGGACTTAATTTTTGGCTCTTCAAAAGGAAAGAGCTAAAACACTGGCCATGTCAATCTATGACAGACTTCTACTCACACTGTTCTTAAACATCAGAGATAATAAACCAAAATCAGATCAGGCAGGAACTGATATGCTATTTTAAGAAATTTAAACTTTCCTCTGAGTAGAAAGGGGAAACACTGAAAGGTTTATAGTGAAGAAATTGATATGATTAAATATATGTGTTAGATATATCACATTGACAAAGAATGGATAATGAATTAGAATAATGTGAAGGCAGTAATACTGTTTGGAATCTTACTGTGAGGCTCCATGCAAGAGGTGGTTTGATACAGTGTAGAGGCTGTGAGAATACCAGGAAATATACAAATTAAAAAAAAATGTTTAATATTTAAGAGATAAGAACCATTAGGATCTTTGTGAAGATGGCTGTGAACATAAGAGGGTAAAGAAATCAAATAATATGGACGGGGGGCAAGATGGCGGAGAAGTAAGGAGCTCCGTACTTGC
>NW_027532694.1:0-796 GCF_008692635.1 Crocuta crocuta | reverse complement strand
CAGTTTCAGGAAATCTCACTATATGGTCAGGAAACTATACTTTGAGTACGGTGACAGTTCAGGTCCCTTTCATGTTAACTTGCATGTTAATAATCCTATTCTGCTATGGCTTGTCTAAATTACCCCTTTGCATTGTTGTATGGGAATTGGACTTGGAATGCTACAGAGGGATCTATATCATGTAATCATTGTAATTTAACACAATCAGTCATGGTGGAAAAGTTTTGAAACACAAATCAATAACTCTATTTTCATTGGTGATTGTTAAAACTCGAACCGAAGTATGGTTACCTGTAAATTTGACAAGACCTTGGGCGGACTCTTGCTGTATCTCATTTGGTGACTGCTATACAAATCTTGCTTCCCCGGTCCCAACGCATGCTTGGAGTAATCATAGCTTCAGTTCTTGCAGTGGCTGCAGTTACCGCAACCGCTGCCGTAGCTGGACTTGCTTTGCATGAAGGGATCCAAACAGCAGACTTTGTACGGGAATGCATAAAGACTCTCATTTATTATGGCAACAACAACGAGATTTGGATGCACAACTTGCAACTGATGTACTCAATCTTCAACATACTGTTTCTTGGCTTGGGGATCAATTNTTGGGGATCAATTAACTGTCTTATCCACAAAAAGTGTATTGAAAGGTGATTGGAACTCCTCTCAATTATGTATAACATCTGTGCCTTTTAACATGAGTGAAGGTTGGGAAAAGGTGAAACGGTCATTAACAGGGCATCAAAACCTAAGGTAATTATGGAGTTAGAGCAGCAAATTTTGTCTACATTTAGCAAAA
>NW_027532693.1:604-905 GCF_008692635.1 Crocuta crocuta | reverse complement strand
AGACATTGCTGCGGTTGAGGTCAAGGAGGTTGTTTCCTGCTTTGTTATCTAGGGTTTTGATGGTTTCCCGTCTCACATCAAGTCCTTTATCCATGTAGAGTTTATTTTGTGTATGGTGTGAGAAAATGATCTAGTTTCATTCTTCTGCATGTTGCTGTCACTTCTTCCAGCACCATTTGTTAAAGAGGCTGTCTTTTCCATTGGATACTCTTTCTTGCTTTGTCCAAGATTAGTTGGCTGTACATTTGTGGGTCCAATTCTGAGTTCTCAATTCTATTCCAGTGGCCTACGTCTGTTTTTG
>NW_027532693.1:0-395 GCF_008692635.1 Crocuta crocuta | reverse complement strand
TAGATTGTTTTGGGTAATAATGACATTTTAACTATATTTATTCTTCCAATCCATGAGCATGGAATATTTTTCCATTTCTTTGTTTCTTCAATTTCCTTCATAAGCTTTCTATAGTTTTCATCATACAGACCTCTTACATCCTTGGTTAGGTTTATAACTAGGTATTTTATGGTTTTTGGTGTAATTGTGAATGGGATCAGTTTCTTGATTTCTCTTTCTGTTGCTTCGTTTTTGGTGTATAAAAATGCAACCGATTTCTGTACATTGATTTTGTATCCTGAAACTTTGCTGAATTCATGGATCAGCTCTAGTAGGATTTTGGTAGAGTCTGTTGGTTTTCTATGTTGAGGATCATGTCGTCTGCGAAAAGTGAAAGTTTGAGTTCTTCTTTGCCA
>NW_027532692.1:0-661 GCF_008692635.1 Crocuta crocuta | reverse complement strand
CTTGCCGTGATTGCCATCCAGAGAGGCCGGCGCGGCTCCCGGCATATCCCCCTTTTTTATTATATATTTTTTTAAAAGACTGGAAGGAGACAAAGGACAATTAATATGGCTATAAAAAGGAAGCTACGATTACTAACAAAATTATGGAATCCATCTAGAAAGGACATTGCTATCTGGGAAGGAAAAACAAAAGGTAGTAGAACAGGGGAAATATCAAAGAAAACAGGACCTGCAGCAGACAGAGGTTTGTTCCCATAATCACAAAGGGAGAGGTGCAATAGGAGGCTGAAAAATCAAACCTATGCCCAGTAATCATGTATTATATTCTGGCATGCAATTTGCCAGACACGNCACGTACATGGGCCCATTGGACTTTTTTTTTTTAAGTCATCTAGCAGGCGCTGATCTTCAAACTCGTTAGTCACCTGTGTTTGGAGGTTGGGAATGATGGGAGAGGTCATCCCAGACATGATTTTAAAAGGAGTTAATCACATCTGATAGGAGGAGTTGCCCACCCTATAGAGTGCAAAGGGAAGGAGAGCCACCCAGTTTCCGCCAGTCTCCAAGGTCAATTTAGTTAAGGTCTCTTTTAGGGTTCTAATTATTATTATTATTTTTTTTTTGTCCTGAACTCTGGGGTTTGTACACACAATGTAATTTC
>NW_027532691.1:0-712 GCF_008692635.1 Crocuta crocuta | reverse complement strand
GGTATTATAAGAGTAATGATTATGCTTTCTTGTAGAGAAGCAAAACGGATGTCCTCCGATGCACAACGGGAGACCCTCCACTGCAACAGTATCATTACTTATGTTATATTGATTATTATGATGATACAGATGCTCAATTCCTCCACACGCGGGTGGTGGGAAGAATGCGGTTTCATTGGTGCATACCTGTACTTCAGGTTCACCCCAAGAGACAGCTCTCACAAGAGGAGGATTAGGAACATAAGCCCAATAAGTATATTCTATCGCTTGCGCATACATTACCACACAGGTAACCACAGCCATCTTTTCCTCTTCTTTCCTTCGAAAATGCAATTCTGCTGCTGATAGATTTTCTTTGCTCCAAATATTCAGAAAATTTAAAGTTAGTAAGGTTTTATTCAAGATGTCTTTTGGTTTCATAAATCTCTCCTGTTCCCCCTTTTTTATTTTTTCAACATACTCACGTAAAGTACGATTAGCCCTTTCAATGATAGCTTGTCCNGCTTGTCCTTGACTATTATAAGGGATACCAAAAGTATGAATTATATGATATTGGGATAAAAAATGAGCTAATTTTGCAGATTGGTAGGCGGGTGTATTATCAGTTTTCAATTCAATTGGGACCCCTATAACTGCAAAACAAGATAATAAGTGAGTAATAACAGCGTCAGCCTTTTCAGAATGTAATGTAGTAGCCCATTGGAAATGTGTG
>NW_027532690.1:4738-35229 GCF_008692635.1 Crocuta crocuta | reverse complement strand
CAAAGCCTTCCGACACCCTGGTTTACAGAGAAGTGGCTTCCTAGGTCTATTTGCTGACCTCCCAGCAAAGGAGGTCTCAGAGACTCAGAAAAATAGTTCATTTTTTAAATGAGAAGTCTGCGGAACAAAGAAACCACTTAGAATCTCGGTCATCTGGGCAACCAGCCAAATGGATACGACCCTGACCAAGCAGGGCAGATTTTTTTTTTTTTTTAAAAGCTAGGGCTCAAATGAAGGGAAGACAAATACAGTCCTTGAAATGTACCCCTCCTACCAGTTCATTTGTTTTGAGGTTAATTTTGAAGATAGATCTTATGAACAAATAAAAGCTGATTTTTAAAGCAATTTTATTGAGATATAATTCACATGCCATATAATTCACCCTTTTAAAAGTGTACAGTGGTTTTTTTAGTAAATATTCAAAGTGATGCAACAAATACCACTATCTAATTATAGGACATTTTCCTCACCCCCAAAGGCGATTCACTAGCAGTCCCTCCCCTTCCACCTCACTCCTAGGCAACCACTAATCTAGTTTCTGTCTACAGAGTTGCCTGTTCGGGGCATTCCACATAAATGCAATCATCATACACTGTGTTGTCTTTTGTGACTGGCTTCTTTCACTCAGCATGTTTCCAAGGTTCATCCGGTGTTGTAGAATGTGTCAGCACGTCATTCATTTTTACGGCAGAATAATTATATGGATAGACCACAATTTGTCGACCCCTCAGTGTCTGATGGACATTTTGGTGGCTTCTACTTTGGGCTATTACGAATAGTAGTACTATGAACACTTATGTACAGGTTTTTGCTTGGATGGCTGTCTTCATTCTCCTGGGTGGATACCTTGGAGTCGAATTGCCAGGTCATATGGTAACTCAGTGCTTAACATTTTGGGCTGTCAGATTGGTTTCCAAAGTGGCTGCACCACTTTACAGTCCCNTATTACTGAGCCATTCTAGAGGGTACAAAGTGGTGTTTCATTGTGACTCTGACTAGCATTTCCCTAATGACTAATGATGGTGAGCATCTTTTTGTGTGTTTATTGACCAATTTATATCTTCTTTAGAGAAGAGTCTACCTGGACCTAAAAGCTGTTTTTTTCTTTTAAAGAATCATCATTTAAAATTTAGTATTACTATATGTTTATTATACATTATATATGTTATAATATAATCAACATAATATTATAATTTCTACTTACCTGTATTTATTGTCATATATTTCTGTCTTCAAAATTCAGCTAGAGGTACCCATGTGACTAAATTCTGGCCTCTGAAATGAAAGCGGAGCTGCTGGGTAGGACCCTGAAATGTTTTTAAAGGAAGCTACCTTCATGGACAGAACACCTGCTCTTTCCTCAGAGCCCTTCTCCTTCCTCCTGCCTGTAGCTTAAGCAACCATGAGATTGGAGAGGGAAGCCATGCATTAACGGTGGCTGAGCAGAGCACCGGACCCTGGGGTCCTGACAACTGGCACCCCCACGCCAACACTCGGCCACCGACCTCTGAACCACTTCACGGGACAGAACGAGCCACTTTATTCATATCTCTACCCGTGCAGTCCAGTGTGACTCCTGACTGACAGCCAGCCATGTTGGAGTATCATCCACCCTCCTTTTCCCATAAATGCTTCTTATTATTCTGTCATTCATTTTTCCATCACTGAGACACAGGCCTTGCCCTCAAGTAGCTCAACATTTAACAGGTAGGTCAGACTTAGAACAAAACTGACTTGTAGACTACAGGATAAGGGTCACACTACAGAAAAATAGACACAGGCCATGAAAACCCAAAGAAAAAGGTCTAATGGAAGCAGCACTGAAGATGGTTATAAAAGACAAGCAGAGGTTGTCACGTAGATGGGAAGGAGAAGGGGTTCTAGGCAAAAGGAACAATATGTACAAGGGAACAGAAGCACTGAAAGCATGGTGGCTCAGAGCCCTGCAAAGCCTATCTGCTTGATTGGGGTCTATGGGAGAACAGTAGACGAAGTTGGAAAAGTGGTCTCGAGTCAGATCACAAAAGCCTTGCATGTCATGCCAAAGAATTTGCATGTATTATGCAATCAAGTATTCAAGTGTATTGTCTTTAATCACTAGTTGTGTCCCATGTGGTAAATCTCATCTCTGGAACAGGTGCGCAGGGACCATGTCTTCTCTCCCTTTTATAATGTCCCTATTACTGTGCTGCTGCAAGCCAGAAACTGAAAACTGTTTGTGGCATCAAAGTCTCATGAACAGCCTGCGAGACCCATGCAGATGGCCACAAGCAAAGTTTCAAGAAATACCTCCCACAAAGAAATGAAAGGATCGTGTAAGAAGTTTATAAAGTGCCTTCTTCATTCCATTTGCTGCCTGGTTGCTCTGTCCTAGAGGACAGATCTGAGGGGAGAAGCATGCACACAAAGCTACTATGACAAGTCGAGTTCTCTCTGCAAGGCAGAACTTCCAGAAACCCAGAGAAGGTAGTATCACTGGGTAGCGAGGAGCTGAGGGTAAGTGACCTTGAGCCCAGCACTTGGATCTGTGTGATATTCTCAAGGGCACTAGTCCCCACCTCCAAGGACTGTGAGGGATTAAGTGAGGTGATTAAGTACGGTGAGGATTAAGTACGGTGATGCATGTACAGGGTTGGCACAACTCCTAGCACAGAGGTAAGTGCTCAGTGAATGCTAAATAGCAAATGGAAATTATTTGGAGTGGTCAAAAATGGCTGCACAATGGAAATGACAGAAACTGCTTCAGAGACAAGCTGACTAGGGAACAAGGGGAGGAAGAGCATTCCAGGTGATGGGAAGGACACTTGCTCAGGGTGGAGGCAAACTGCCTGGCGAGTTTGGGGAACTGGAAATAAGCAGAGCAGGTGATGGGTTAGTGTGGAGTGTGGAAAGAAAGGGGCCAGCTGTAAAGCGATGAGCCTGGACTTCGTCTTGCAGCGAAATTATGGGAGGACTGCCAGCAGAGGGGGTGTCTGTATTTTAGGGTGCTCCTTCCAGGGCTGGCATGTGGTGGGAAGTAGTTTAGAAGCTCAGCTGCTGTAGAGATTAGCCAAGGACAGGAGCCGAACCCACAGCACCCTGATTTCTGCCTACAGGACCAAGGGATTTCCAGTCCTTGGTGCACCGGGAAGGGTACTCAAACAGTGTGGACACAGTAAGCTGCTAGGGGAGCGGTGGAGTGCAAGCAGAGCACGGGTAGAAAGTGGGACAGTTCTCAACAGGCTTTGGGAAAAGCAAGTGCGTGTAATCAGAAGGAAGCTGGGCAGGGATGGGGGTGCGCATCAGGTATAGGTTTAGAAGAGTAAAGGATATCCTTCCTTCCCATTACTGGCACTGACCCAAGAATATATTTCTTAGAAGTTTATACAGTTGTACACTTAAAATTAAAATTGGCTCTCTCAGGTCACCTGATCCTGGCTTTCTTTGCTATTTTCCCTAGTTTCTGGCTCCCTGTAGTTTTAATCAGAAATGCTTTGATATATACATATTTAGAGAGAGAGCGAGCGAGTGAGAGAGAGCGAGCAGTTCAGAGGTAGCTGCGTGCCTGCAATCAGTGAGCAAGCCCAGCTTTAGGCTAGGACAGGCATGAGAATGAGCCCTCACTCGGGGCACAAGAGGTGGCAACGGGACTAGGAAAATTAACAGGCACTGTCCTCTCTGCTGTTCAGTATAGAAAGCATGTTCTGGACAGACGCTTGAGTTCTCAAAGCAGATGAGAGGAAGAAAGGACTGAGCTGGAGAGAGAGAAGTGATCTGAGAGGAAGCAGAGTAGGGGCCAGCGCATACGATCAAGCTTAGCCCCCTGCCACCGAGGAAGGTTTACACGGGAGGCTTAAACCTCATGGTCACTGCTCACCCTAGAGCAGGATTCACTTGCGAACCACCTGCATCCTCCACTAGGGAGATTTATCATGACATCAAGGGCCCTTATTAAGACGGTCTCCGGGCAAGACCCATCAAGGAACATAAATATGATCATCCTTTTTTTTTTTAAAATGTTTTAATTTTTAAAATTTTTTTTTATTTCTAGGAGAGAGAGAGAGACACAGCGTGAGCAGGGGAGGGTCAGAGAGAGGGAGTCACAGACTGAAACAGGCTCCAGGCTCTGAACTGGCAGTCAGCACAGAGCCCGACGCGGGACTCAAACCCACGAACCGCGAGATCATGACCTAAGCAAAAGTCGGACGCTTAACCGACTAAGCCACCCAGGCGCCCCTATGATCATCCCTTTGACCCAGTGATCTCACCTCTGAAAGTAATACCCAAGGAGATGGTTTAGGAGGAGAGAAGCTACTCGAATAAAGACCAATGCTGTTGAGTCAAACAAACAAAAAAAATGCTCATAGCTACTTCCTAATAGTGAAATAATGCAGCCAGCCAACAACTGAGGAAGTGTTTAACAATGATGCAATTAATCTGATAAGCTATCAGGCAGCAATTAAAAATATCCAAGCAGCTCAGTTTTAAAAACGTTAAATATTTTTTAAATGGTATTTTTACATTGGTTATGTATGCCTTAAAAATTATGGAAGTCATAATTGGAATCAGAGACATAAAGCCTTTTCTAAGGTAAAGATTTCTCCAAATTATGAAAAACTGCTCAATGTCAGGGAAACCAAATCAAAACCACAATGGGATATCGCTTCACACTTGTTAGAATGATTATCAAAAAGACAAGAACTCAGTGTTGGGGAGAATTTGAAGAAACTGGAACCTTTGTACACGGTGGGAATGCAAACTGGTGCAGCCACTCTGGAAAACAATATGGAGGCTTCTCAAAAAATTAAAAAAACTGTTATATGATCCAGGAATTCCACTTCTGGGTATTTCTCCAAAGAAAACAAAAACATCAACTGGAAAAGATATAAGCACCCACATGTTCACTGCAGCATTATTTACAATAGCCAAGATACAAAAGCAACCCAAGTGTCCACTGATGGATGAATGGAGGAAGAAAATGTGATTTATACACAGTGGAATATTATTCAGCCACAAAAAGGAGGAAATCTTGCCATATTCCACAACATAGATGGACCCTGAGAACAATAAGCTAAGTGAACTAAGTCAGAGAGACAAGTACCCTATGATCTCTTATATGTGGAATCTAAAACAAACACAAAAACAGCAAGCTCACAGAAAACAAGCTAACAGAAAACAGATTGGTGGTTGCCAGAGGCAGAGGATGGGATGGACGAAATGGGTAAAGGGAGTCAAAAGCTGCAAACTTCCGGTGATAAAATAAGCAAGCCAGGGGGGTGTAATGCACAGCATGGTGACTATAGTTAATACCATTTTACATATTTGAAAGTTGCTAAGACAGTAGACTCTAGAAGTTCTCATCACCAGAAAAAGAATTCTGTAACTATGTATGGTGATGGACGGTAACTAGACTCATTATGGTGATCATTTAGCAATATACACAAATATTAAACCATTATGGTGTACAATGAAATTGGTATGTTATACATAAATTATACCTCGATTAAAAAAAAAAAACTATTGATTTTTGCAAAGAAGGCAGTAAATCCCATTTGCGACCTGGGAGAATTGCTATGAGCAGAGCCTATTTTTGTGTTTCTGTTTTTCATAAACATCCCTGAACAACATGGGCGGAGAGGTGTGGGGCAGGGCAAGGGGTGTTGAGGGGTCAAGTCTCTAAAACTACTCCTCATATTCAAGCTCAAGGAAGCTTAATTGCTGATAATGATCAGAAGCAGACAGAGGGGCGCCTGGGTAGCTCAGACAGTTAAACATCCGACTTCGGCTCAGGTCATGATCTCACAGTTCATGAGACCAAGCCCTGCATCGGGTGCAGAGCCTGCTTGGGATGCCCTCTCTCCCCACCTCTCTCTGCCCTTCCCCTACTTGCACACACGCTCTCACTCTCCCAAAATAAATAAACCTAAAAAAAAAAAACACCCCTAATAGAATACAGTGTAAAAATGCTTATCACCAGGCAACTGCCACCAAGCAGGTGAACCTTCAGAATTAGAAAAAACGTGGCAGTTAGAAATATGGTGGAGAATTTTTTAAATTGAGGATGAAAAAGTAACATTTCTGACCATTCCCGACACTGGACAAACAAACATTTAAAATGCATGAATATACAAACAGAGCTCAGGATTCATTAAGAAACAGGGTAACAGATCAATACTGGGCCTGAGTGACAGCTTTTCACTAAAACACCTTGCTTTGTTCCATGAATTTTCCAGTTTTCCTAGGCAATGACCTACATCCATCACATCAGTCCCCCCCGCCCACCACTCCGGCCCCTGCCCAAACCGTAAACATTGAGCTAGATGTTCACAACCTACACTAGCGAAATGCCTCACCAAGGCAGCTCACAAGGGCGGGAGGGCTGGGGGAGTTTCATTCTCTCTCCCGGTTTTCAGTGGGTCAACAAACTCTTTTCAATCATGATCACTTACTTTAGCCATGTTGTTTTTTACAGGAACTGCTTGACATATAACTGACTTAGTTCAATTAATGAGCTGAAAAAGAAACTACACACATATGGATATGGTGTGGCTAATCTGTTATGTTAACTGTAAAGACCAGTACCCAACCCTGCTCCAAATTCTAAATTCTACTGCCTCGGCTCTATGTCACAAGGTTGGCTGAAAACCATCTTGCAGGCTGCGCTATGACTTTAANTGGTGTACAATGAAATTGGTATGTTATACATAAATTATACCTCGATTAAAAAAAAAAAACTATTGATTTTTGCAAAGAAGGCAGTAAATCCCATTTGCGACCTGGGAGAATTGCTATGAGCAGAGCCTATTTTTGTGTTTCTTTTTTTCATAAACATCCCTGAACAACATGGGCGGAGAGGTGTGGGGCAGGGCAAGGGGTGTTGAGGGGTCAAGTCTCTAAAACTACTCTTCATATTCAAGCTCAAGGAAGCTTAATTGCTGATAATGATCAGAAGCAGACAGAGGGGCGCCTGGGTAGCTCAGACAGTTAAACATCCGACTTCGGCTCAGGTCATGATCTCACAGTTCATGAGACCAAGCCCTGCATCGGGTGCAGAGCCTGCTTGGGATGCCCTCTCTCCCCACCTCTCTCTGCCCTTCCCCTACTTGCACACACGCTCTCACTCTCCCAAAATAAATAAACCTAAAAAAAAAAAACACCCCTAATAGAATACAGTGTAAAAATGCTTATCACCAGGCAACTGCCACCAAGCAGGTGAACCTTCAGAATTAGAAAAAACGTGGCAGTTAGAAATATGGTGGAGAATTTTTTAAATTGAGGATGAAAAAGTAACATTTCTGACCATTCCCGACACTGGACAAACAAACATTTAAAATGCATGAATATACAAACAGAGCTCAGGATTCATTAAGAAACAGGGTAACAGATCAATACTGGGCCTGAGTGACAGCTTTTCACTAAAACACCTTGCTTTGTTCCATGAATTTTCCAGTTTTCCTAGGCAATGACCTACATCCATCACATCAGTCCCCCCCGCCCACCACTCCGGCCCCTGCCCAAACCGTAAACATTGAGCTAGATGTTCACAACCTACACTAGCGAAATGCCTCACCAAGGCAGCTCACAAGGGCGGGAGGGCTGGGGGAGTTTCATTCTCTCTCCCGGTTTTCAGTGGGTCAACAAACTCTTTTCAATCATGATCACTTACTTTAGCCATGTTGTTTTTTACAGGAACTGCTTGACATATAACTGACTTAGTTCAATTAATGAGCTGAAAAAGAAACTACACACATATGGATATGGTGTGGCTAATCTGTTATGTTAACTGTAAAGACCAGTACCCAACCCTGCTCCAAATTCTAAATTCTACTGCCTCGGCTCTATGTCACAAGGTTGGCTGAAAACCATCTTGCAGGCTGCGCTATGACTTTAAGAAATAAATTCTCCCGCAAGTCTTTGGCAAATGTACGGCTAAACATAGCAGAAATCTCATGTATACGGATTTAAAGTTTCTCCTTTGGGAATTTTGCAAGCAAACAAAAAGATTTATTTCGCCAATTCAAATGAACTGTATCAAAACACACAAAGGCCTGGAGGAAAGATTACAATAAAAACAAGTGATTCAAAGCAATTTCTGATCCACAACATTTTACTTAGCCCACAGAGATATAAGGTGTGGCCGTGTTTTCTGACAGATTTCACTGTTCCTTGCCTCCAAGTGAAACACTGCCAGAAGAATATCTTGAGTGCTTAATGTATGCCTGGAAGACATGTTTATCAGCCCTTTAGTAATGGGAGGAGGAGCTGTGCTCAGACCATAAAGTATATAAGAACAGATCATTTAGAGCTGTGCTGTGCTAGGCAGACAGTAGCACTGGACACGTGTCTTCAGCATCTGAACTGTGGCTAGTACAATTAAGGAACTAAAATTGTATTACGACTTGATATTGGACTCACAAACTTAAAAATGTTTGTGTGTTGGAGATAACTTGGGTGTGTCTCTACTTTTTCACTGTGTATTTTGTGACATATAAATACAGGTCAAATACTCCTGATGAAAACTTAGCATCTGAATTGAGAAGTACCATTGGTGGATTTACAGTTAATTTTGAACACTTGGTGTGAAAAGAAATGTAAAATTTTCCAGTATTTCTTAATATAGGTTGAATGTTGAAATATTTTGGATATAATAAATAAAGTATATCATAAAACTAATTTCATTTTTTTAATGTGGTTCCCAGAAAACTGAAAATGACAGAGGGCTTGCATCCCAGTTCTATTGGGCAGTGCTGTTCTAGAGTGATCTGAAGTCTTGAGGACTTGAACGCCATCTGCTGGATACATGTGTACAAAACACGCCTGCAAGTACCAATAAAACTAATTGTGTTAACACTTTCAACTCTGGGTCAGAAAGGGAAGAGGATGTTAACTGGGCTCACGAAACAACTACATGTGTGTTAAGAGAGTATTAGAAATGTGTATATGCTCTTGAAATCCTAGAGGAAATCTTACAGTTATTAGTCGACAAGGACCTTATGCCAATGTGCAGACTGCTTTGCCATCTGCCCTAGGTGGGGGGGCACCCTGGGCAACGACGAAAGGTTATTTGGGGATCCTGCTCATGACCGCTAGCTCCCGCAGGCCGTCCTCCCGCCTGTTCTCTGCCATCAGCCTCTCAAGCCCTTCTGCTCTACCTCAGAAACACGTCCTTTTCCCATTGTTCTCATTTGTCTATTGTCTTCCTTCTTCCCTTCCGTTTTTCTTCTTAGGATTCCAGTGTAACTAAATATTTCTATTTTTTCTCTCTAGTATATTCCAGTTTTCCTTTTTTGGTCACTCTCCCTTTGATCTACAGGCTGTTACAGTTGGTTTTGTAGTTTTAGTTCCTACGTTTAGGTCTTTGATCCATTTGACATTGAGTTGGTTTTGTTTATGGCCTGAGTTATGGGTCCACATTCATTATTTTGCATGTAGATAATCAGGTGTCCCAAAATCATCTGAAGAAACTATTCTTTCCCCCATTGGGTGGCCTTAGCACCACTGGCAAAACTCTACTGACCACAGATATAAGGATTTATTTTGGGACTCTCAATGTTAGTTCACGGATCTACATGCTTATCCTAGGTCAGTACTGCACTGCTTTGATTTCTGTAGTTTGTAGTAAGTCTTGAAATTAGGAAGTGTGGGTCCTCCAACTCTGTTCTTTTTCAAGATTGTTTTGGATTATTCTGTGTCTCTTTAATTCCAAACCAATTTTAGGATCAGCTTATCAAGTTTTGCAAAAGACGTGGTTGGGCCAGTTGATTTTAATGTACATATTTTAAAATCTATTTGCCTGGGGAGCCTGGGTGGCTCAGTTGGTTAAGTGTCTGATTTCAGCTCAGGTCATGATGTCGTGGTCTGTGGGTTTGAGCCCTGTATCAGGCTCTGTGCTGACAGCTCAGAGCCTAGAGCCTGCTTCAGATTCTCCACCTCCCTCTCTCTCTGCCCCTCCCCTGCTCATGCTGTCTCTCTCTCTCTCTAAAATAAACATACATTAAAAAAAAAAAAAGTATTTGCTTGATCAGGCTGATGGAACAACCCTTAGTAGGGCAGGCAACTTTGCCTTTGACATGGAGTCCAGAGGTTAGGTTTGCAAGAATTTGGANCTTGCTGACCAACAAATCCAACCTGAAGTCTGTCTTCTAGGAAAGGGATAGGAGGAAATAGGTACAATCCGGCCCCTAAAATTAAATTATTTTCCCCAATTTGGGAGAAGGCACCATCAACAGTACAGACCCAAATCAGAATGGTTTTTGAAGTTCACGTCACTTGTTTATAGTAGGATATCATATCATCCAGAGTTTTGAAAGTGACGGTAGGGGCCTGTGGCGGGCCGCCGGGGCCAGGAGCGGATGGTGGATGTGAAGGGCCGGCGTCATGGCTCCGGCCAGACCACTGTACTGGGTCGCTCGGTGTGGGTGTGGGCGCAGGCGCAGGTCTGCTCCAGGTCTGGCTACTGAGGGAGCCCGTTCGCTTTTGATCCACAAAGTAATCCGACGGCGGGGCAAACTCAGGATCTCTCTCAGCCCGGAGATCTGATTGCCTCTTCGACCAGTACCCAAAGGAAAATTCTAATAAAAATAAGAAAGAGTATTATGAGAGTAATGACCAAACCAGTTGAATTTCTACTGTTATTAATTTTCCATCATTATGTATATTTCTTACCCCCCAATTCCCATTCTCTGGACGAGATAGCAAGGATAGCAGTCACATAATATGAGGTGTATGTAATGCCTACAAAAATATAAGGAAGCAGGCAAAGAAAAGAGAATGACTACTTCCAGATGGGGAAAGATTCAAGGAAGGCTCTGGAGGAGAAGGCTGGTAGGTTCTGGAAGTATTGCCAAAAGGCACTAAAATTACATCTGAGAGAGAAATATAGAAAAATCAAACACTCAAATCATTTGCTTGACATGATGTAGGTACTTGACAACAAAATACAAATTCTGGCCATTATTGAGTTTTAGAAGACACAAAAGTCCAAATCTCTATTTGGTTAGCAGCACTAACCAAAGGCACTGGCCTATTTGCCTTTTACCGAGTCTTGGATCTCATCAGCTCCAACACGGTGAGCTGATGTACGACTGTAACCATCTTGTTCAAAGAGGCATAAATCCTAGTCTCCTCCAACAAGAATCTGCTGTGGGTATCACAGTATATTTACAAAAACAATTTACAGAAAATTCTGCATGACCCAACAGATCCATATGTGAATCCAGGTTAATACTTGGGCATGTAGACTATTTTCAACTAAACATAAAGGAGACTGCTAGAAACAAGACAACGTTAAAATACCAAACCTTGTAAGAATTTTAAAAGTTGCTCCTGAAAGGAGTGCTGATGCACAGGGGCACGTGTACCCCAATGTTCACAGCAGCACTTTCAACAATAGCCAAATCATGGAAAGAGCCTAAATGTCCATCAACTGACGAATGGATCAAGAAGATGTGGTCTATATATACAATGGAATACTACACGGCAATGAGGAAGAATGAAATCTGGCCATTTGTAGCAACGTGGATGGAATTCGAGGGCGTTATGCTAAGTGAAGTAAGTCAGGCAGAGAAAGACAAATACCATATGTTTTCACTCATAAGTAGAACAGGAGAAACTTAACAGAGGACCATAGAGGAGGGGAAGGGGAAAAAATAGTTAAGGAGAGGGAGGGAGGCAAACCATAAGAGACTCTTAAAAACTGAGAACTGAATGTTGATGGGGATGGGGGAGAGGGGAAGGGGGGTGATGGGCATAGAGGAGGGCACTTGTTGGGATGAACACTGGGTGTTATATGGAAACCAATTTGACAATAAACTCTAATAAAAATAATAAAATGGGGAAAAAAGGTGATAAGGTGACTTAAGCCCCACCCACTCCCTATAACATCACAAACATGATGTTCTATCAAAAGCTGAGAATTGTTTTTTAAGTTTAATTATTTATTTTGAGAGAGGCAGAGAGAGAGGGAGAAAGAGAATCTCAAGCAGGCTCTGGGCTGACAGCACAGAGCCCAACACAGGGCTTGATGCCATGAACCGGGAGATCATGACCTGAGCCGAGATTAACAGTTGGATGCTCAACCCACTGAGCCAGCCGGCACCCCAAATTACATTAAAAAACAAAAAAAAACCTATAGCATCAAAAACATATGTAAAAGCCTATAATCTCTCAGTTGTGGGAGTGACTCCTTTATTAAATAAAGCATCACCTTGCATTCCTACACAGAAATTATCACCTTATTCATGGGACTGTAAGATTCATTTTCCCCCAAATTCATATAAAAATTACCACCACAACTACCAACCCATCTAACATGTTCATATTATAAGTGGAAAGCCGAACAAACCACATAAGCTTCAAATGATGGGCTGGTTCAGTGGCAGAGGAGAGTAGTTTGGTAAGAACGACAGGTGTATTGGTCATGTAAATATGACCATGTCCTCTACCACAATCCAGTAGGAAGTCATATTTGGATATGCAGCAATATTCTCTAACCCTGAGCAAGTGGGGAGACATCTGAAAGAATTCCAGTGCCATACTCACACAGACAGATACAATACCCTAACATTTTCAGTCCAAGAATGATAACAAAATAAACTTTTAAGAAAAAAATTCCTTTAAAAACTCATGATGCATCCTGTACAGAAATATGCATATCTTAGTTACCAGCCAATAAATGACTTACACACACACACACACACACACACACACACACACACAGTGGCTCCTGAGAAAGGGAATACTGAAAGCCACATGAGGGCAGCACAAATTTTTGAAAACTTCCCCCAGTGCTTCTAAAAAAAACTGTCCTTTTGAAATGATCTGTTGTAGACCCTGGTTTTTTATAATCACACTTTCTAGCGCTCCTGTTTATAAACAGCTAGGGTCTGGGAAGAAACAGTTCAAAGATCTGGAGAGTTCCATGAGCCTCGAAGGACCACTAAGACTCATGAAAATCACTGTGAGGTGAACTGGAAAAACCTGTGCAAGGCCCATCACTGGAAAGGGTTTATACCTTAGAACCCGCCCCCCTTACCTTTTCCTCTGTCCCACTCTCGGACATGGGGCATTCCGGGCCGGGTATCCTTCCTCTCCTGAACAATGACTTCCACTTTGCTGCTCTGGGCAGCAGTACGTGGGGTTGGCACAGCTTCTGGTTCCGGTGGTGAAGACTCAATAACATCTATTTTTTTGCAAGAGAATAAGACATCATTAAAATAAAACTCAAAGCTATTTTTAAAATAAACATTAAATAGAACATGCTAATCTTGAGAGTAAAAGTAATATCCAGTATTTAACGAGTACCTCTTTTGGCCCAGGCAGTGGACTAANGCCGCGTGTTGTGACAGTCCTTTCAGAAGCTGTCTGTACTCATAAATTCTTTCTTTCCTTACCTGACTCTGTGAATGCATTCCTTCTTTGAAACAAGTTAATGCACAATAACCAAAAAACTTATAAGTATAGCAAAAGAAACCAAGTCTAAAATGTGTGTGTAAAACTAAACTTCATATCTTAAAACGTCTCTGCTCTCAGCTCAGTCTCGGTTACTGAGCCAGGCCCTTCTATGAAGTAACACAATGTCCTGTTTGTTAACATTCTTATCTATAAAAAGATTCTTCGGAGTGTCATTCTGTATGTACCACTTTGGTTATAAAAACCTGCTCCTGGCAGTACCGCAAAGGCACCTTGCTTGCTTAGANCTAGAAATAAATAACATTTATTTATTTATGTTATTAAAAACATTTAAAAAAACAAAAACAAAAAAAACCCCAAAAAACTAAACTTCATATCTTAAAACATCTCTGCTCTCAGCTCAGTCTTGGTTACTGAGCCAGGCCCTTCTATGAAGTAACACAATGTCCTGTTTGTTAATATTCTTGTCTATAAAAAGATTCTTTGGAGTGTCATTCTGTACCACTTTGGTTATAAAAACCTGCTCCTGGCAGTACCCCAAAGGTACCCTGCTTGCTTAGAGAGTAAAACTAAGTGGCTCATTTCCATACTGTCAGTCCTATTCGTTGAGACATCAACGGAACTAAAGTTTTTCCTTCCGAAGTTCAGACACAATGAGCCATGATATACCTTTGTTTTCTTCCTCTGCTCCATCTTCTTTTGACTTCTTCATCTTTTTTTGTCGGAGTTTAGCAAGTCTTGCTTCTAACACAGCCTTTCGCTTCTCCTTTATGTTCTCTCGTTTTGTTCTCTGATCTGTTGTCTGAATACAACAGAATATTAGGAATGTACTGTAAGCTAAAGTCACAAAAAACTATTGAAGATAAATTTAAAGGATGAAATAATTAGTTTCATTTTAAAAATAGACTAATTAGTTGATTTCATGCCACCTCTAGGCAGCTAGCCTTGAGCTCTTCAAAAGGCAGCCCTAGGAGGCCCTCTTACACAAGCCCTCTGGCATGTTTTCTAAGTTGAGTGAGTGTTCAGAGTGCCCTGGAATGCTTCACATTCAAGGAAGGAAACCAATTCTGTTCTACTCCTTAATCCCTTAAATAACTCTCTATTTTCTTACCCAGGACACTCTAAAAGTACCATATTTAAAACCAAATTTAAGACATCAAAGTTACATAAGTTATTTCTAAGCAGCTATAATTTTCAAGTCTGGAACACCAAAATAGAATGGCAATTACTTTCATGAAACTATAATAATATTCTGATACTGATAAGTAATAGTTTATTGGTAAAATTGTCACTATTTGCAGAAGATGGGATATTATATATAGAAAACCCTAAAGACACCAACCAAAAACTGTTGGAATAAATGAATTCAGTGAAATTGCAGGACACAAAATCAATATACAAAAATCTGTTACGTTTCTATATGCTAATAACAAACTATCAGAAAAAGAAATTAAGAAAATATCCCCATTTATAATTACATCAAAAAGAATAAAATGCCTAGGGTTAAATTTAACCTAGGAGGTAAAAGACCTGTACTCTGAAAGCCATAAAGCCATGATGAAAGAAACTGAAGATGACACAAAGAAATGGAAAACTACAGCAGGCTCATAGATTGAAAGAATATTAATACAGCATCTATATCACCAAAAGCAATCTATGATTCAATGCAATCTCTATCAAAATTGCAACAAATATCTTTCACAACAGAACAAACAACCCTAAAATTTGTATGGAAACACGAAAGACTTCAAATAGCAAAGCATTCTTGAGAAAGAAGAAAAAAACTAGAAGCATCAGGCTCCCTGATTTCAAACTACATTACAAAGCTGTAATAATCAAAACAGTTAGGTGTTGGCTTAGAAACAGACACAAAGATCAGTGGAAGAGAAAAGGGAACCTAGAAATAAACCCAAGCATATACAGTCAATTGATTTATGACAAAGGAACCAATAATATGCAATGGGAAAAGTACAATCTCTTTACTAAATGATGGTGAGAAAAAAGGACATGCATGTGCAAAGAATGAAACTGGACCACTGTCTTACACCACATACAAAAATTAACCAAAAATGGACTAGAGACTTGGACATAAGACTCCAAACTATAAAACATCTTGAAGAAAACATAGGCAGTAAGCTCCTTAATATCAATCTTGGGGATGACCTTTTGGATTTGACACCAGAAACAAAGGCAACAAAAGCAAAAACAAACAAGTGGGACTACATCTAACTAAAAACTTTTGCAAAGCAAAGGAAAAAACAAAATGAAAAGACATCCTACTGAGTGGGAGATATATTTGCAAATCATATTATCTGATAAGGGATTAATACCCCAAATATATAGAGAACTCATACGATGCAATACGAAACAAAACAACAACAACAAAAAACCATACACACACACAAAAACAAACAAACAAAATCAATCCAATTAAAAATAGGCAGATAATTTGAACGGGCATTTTTCCAAAAATACACACAGATGGCCAACAGACACATGAACAGACGCTGAATATCACTGATCATCAGAGAAATGCAAATCAAACCACAATGAGCTATCATCTCATACCTATTAGAATGACTATTACCAAAAAGACAAGAAACAACGTGTGTTGGCAAGGATGTAGAGAAAAGGGAACACTTGTGCATTGCTGGTGGACATGTTAATAGGTGCAGCCACTACGGAAAACAATATGGAGGCTCCTCAAAAATTAAAAAAACAAACAAACCCACAAACAGATGATCCAGTGATTCCAGTTCTGCTTATTTATCTGAAGAAAATGAAAATGCTAACTCAAGAAGATATCTGCATCCCCATGTTCACTTCAGCATTATGTACAATAGCCAAGATATGAAAACCACCCAAGGCGGGGGTGGGGGGGAATGGAATATTACTTGGCCATAGAAAAGAAGGAACCGCTGCCATGTGGACAACATGGATGGGCCTTGAGAGCATTATACTAAGTGAGACAGTCAGACAGGAAAAGACAAATACTGTATGATCTCACTTTTATGTGGAATCTAACCCCCTCCCCTAAGGAAACAAAAACAAAAACCCAAATATAAGCTTACAGATACAGAGAACAGACGGTGGTTGACAAAAGTGAGGGTGGGGTAGGCACAATGGGTGACAGGAATTAAAAGGTATTTAGACTTACACTTATAAAGTAATTTAGTCATGGGGATGTAATGTAAAACATGGCAACCACAGTTAATACCACTGTAATGCAATATTTGAAAGTTGCTAAGACCAGTACATATTAAAAGCTCTCATCCTAAGAAAAAAAATTTGTAACTATGTATAGTGATGGATAGTAAGTAAACTTCATGTGGTGATCAATTTGGAATATACAAATACTGAAAAAGTACGTTGTATATCTGAAACGAATATAATGTTATGTGTCAATTATACCTCAGTTAAGAAGTAATAATACCATATCTGGTTTATGGCCACAATATTTTTTAATAATCAGAAATATTAACCTGTAATAAAATTGAAAGTTTATTTAATGTACTTTTACCCATCACTGCCCTGAATATTAACTATTAAATAAATATTTATTAAAAAAATATTTTCAGTATCAATTTAAAAAAGAGACCGTTTCCATAATATGGTCCAACAAGAAACCAACTGCTCAAATGACTTCTTAAACATCAATCTTGAATTTGGTTTTTACCTGTTCACGTAGCATCTCTAATGTTTTCATCTGCTTGTTTCTCAACTCTTTATCTCGGGCAAAGGCAAAATATCCAACACCAAGTTGCCGGGCCTCTGAAATAAGTCAGAATTGTTCAAAAGATTAGAGTTCCCTGAATAATAAATTAAAGTCAGGCTAAATTTCCTACCAAAGCAAAAAGAAACGCAGTGATATCTGGCACAAGTTGGGGGGAAAAAAACAGGACAAAAAGATCTCCTCCTTATGATTAACAGGCCCTCTGTTAGAAAGATATTCCCAACAAGAGTACTTTTTAGGCTATAAAGTGAACAAAGGGGATATTTTCAATTCCAAAATCAGAATCTTTTATTTCTATATAAGGGCTGTAGCTTTATGGATAGTTCCCTCTATGCTTGCCATTAGTTAAAAAAAAAACATTTAAAAATCTGCAAGATGATTATACCATTTTCGCGAATGTCTTCATAATGTATGGGCCCCATTGGCCTTTTCAAGGCCTCTCTTTCTTCTTCCTCCCATTGCTGGCGCTGAAGTTCTTTTCTCATATCTTCAGATAATAAGGTTTTCTCATTAGCAGGACTAACGAAACTAGTAGGGGGACAGAGCAAAGCTATATTTAGATAAGAGCTGCGGGACAGCAGTACTTCAGTAAGCTGGATCATGGACAGGCAATTCTAGCTGAAAAAGAAGACAATTCCTCACAGAATTTTTTGACCCACAGTACCACTGGCAAGCTGTGGAAACTGTTTCCATCTTCCTTTCAGCGAGTAGCCAACTTACGACATTAGTGCAACAGAATCTTGCCTCAGCACTGGAGACACATCACTTTCCTCCCGTCCCCTTCGGGGCTAAAGGGAAGGGGGCAGCCAGGGCCTTGTGTGCACAGTCACTGTACAGGGCCGAGGAAGCCACACAACACTGTAGCCAGGCAGGGTCTCCTGTCCCGTGTCAGATGGCTCAGGGCTTCTGTACCTCCTTCCTTGTGCTGAGCCCAGGCTGATCTGGACCTGAAGGACTTGGACAAGGTGGACCTTCCACATCAAAACTGCCCTTGGTGAGGGGAGTTTTTTTCCCTGGAGCATACTACCAAGTTCTCTCTTAGATGTCTTAGGCCCTATAGAAAAAAATCTAGTGATATGGCCTTTGCCTCAAAATGCAAAAATTAGCATAAAGGAAAAGTTAATAAGCTAACCACCTCTCTCCTCTCGCTTCCTATGGAATAACCAAGTATATATTCCTAAATGCCTTTCTCCGCAAAGGTTTGTTTGTTGGTTTGGGCTCATTCTATATTTTTAACGCTGATATCAAACAGCTTTCCAAGTAAAAGGATATAGCTCCAACTCATCCCTTTCAGTAGCTACACAGTATGGACGACCAACTACTCAGGTTGTTCCCCGAGAGTGGATGATGTGTGCACACGAACCACACAACAGTTCTTCAGCAAATATTCTTACGCATTAAGGAAAAAACCCTCTAACTGGACCATCAAAGATGATGAACTAAAAGCAGCCTCACCCATAAAATATCCCTGTGTCTGCATTTTGGACGTGGGCAGAGCTTTGCATATCACATACTTACAGCCTCCCTTGAAGATTTTTATCCATCTCCAGCAGATGCGGCAAATCCTTTTTCATACAGCGGCGAGATCGTCCTAAAGAATCCACGTAATCCACCCTGAAATAAAAGTGAAAACATGTGAGGACGGCTTTGTATGTCCCTAGGCTACAGACTAGGTGCACTGTAAAAAAGTAACAGAAGTCTCACTACCAGGAAAACACTCAACCTGAGAGACCATAACCACTGATAACAGCATGCTTTTTAAATTTTTTAAATTTTTATTTATTTTTTAATGTTTTATTTATTTTTGAGAGAGAGAGAGACAGCCTGAGCAGGGGAGGGTCAGAGAAAGAGGGAGACACAGAATCCAAAGACAGGCTTTAGGCTCTGAGCTGTCAGCACAGAGCCTGATGCGAGGATTGAACCCACCATCCGTGAGATCATGACCTGAACCGAAGTTGGACACTCAACTGACTGAGCCCCCAGGCACCCCAAGCTTGCTTTATTTAAAGCTGACACACAATAAACTCATTGTGCCCTTTGTTAAACCTTAGTTTTAGAAAAATGCAGAAACAATGATTGATCACATACGTCTTTGGTTTAAAAATACCCCACACAGGGCCACCTGGGTGGCTCAGTCAGTTAAGCGTCCGACTTCTGCTCAGGTCATGATCTCACAGTTTATGAGTTCCAGCCCCATGTTGGGCTCTCTGCTGATGGCTTGGGGCCTAGAGCTTGCTTCAGACTGTCTTTCCCTCTTTCTCTCTGCCCCTCTCCTACTTGTGCACATACTCTCTCACGCTCTCAAAAACAAACATTTAAAAAAAATAAATAAAATAAAAATACCCGACATAGACCCTTGCTGGAACACCTCAGAACTTACTTCAATCTGGTTTAGGCAATTCCACATATTTTATCAGCATAATAACTGCTCTGTACCACTCTCCACTTGCTTATTTTCTGTCTTTGCAAACCTGACTTTTTGTTCTTTCTTTTATTTCTTTTAAGTGGTACAGCTCTTTCCAACTAGAAATTTCTCAAGTTGTGATTACTTTGAGGACCCATTAATTAGGGGTCAAGCAACACACATTTTGTACTGCAAAAACAGCTCAGCGGCAGGCGGGCCAGTCTATTATCTTCCACTCCTAGTTCCTCTTGCTTTAGCTTTGCCCAAACTAGACAGAAGTTACAGTCAGGGGAACCAGGCACACAGCAAGGCAAAATGAAATACTGCTACTTCCCACAACAGGAAATATGGACAGATTTTGATGGAAAACATTTCAGGTGCATTATGACGCAACCGATCTATTGTTTATTTGCGGGCAAGGAATTTCCCACAGCCTTGGGCAGGGTGCTAAAAACACAGAAAGAGGTCAGTACTGCTGGTGCAACTCAAGAGCAGAGTCTCGTGTATGTGGCTTTGCTTTTGTTAGCAGTTTCTTCCCTCTCACACGTGCTGATCCCAACTGTTAGCCCATGCTTAGAAAACTGAACGTCTGAGAATCTATTACTGCAATCCTGACACTGATTACCACAAGAAATAAAACCTCCAACTGCAGAAAGCAGTTTCTTTCTTCCTCCCCACACCCCCTTTTAACGAAGAGAGAAAGAAAATCATCTAGCCAGATGGCCTCCGTAATTATTTACAGTATTTTTGCGCAAAGATTTCCCACCACCTGGAACTTAACTACCAAAAGGATCTGACAAGTAGCACCGATTCTGGAGCTTAATTTAAAAACAAAACAAGTGTCAGAACTGCTTGCGGTGCCTCTTCCTTCGCCATATGGCCGCATGTGACACCTTCAATTGCCCTCCAAACTCTTCACATCACTGACAAATTGCTAGTAATCATACAAGCATTAGGAAGAAAAAAAAGACATTAAACCTTTCAAAGGAGATGAAGTTTCTGCTATGAAAAGCAATCATAGGCTATTCTGTTTCTGGAAAAGGTCTCTATACTGTACAGATTCCCTCAAAACAGAAGTGGCAAGACAGCAGTCAGCAAGGGCTCAATGCAGTCAGCAATCACTGAACGAGCTCCAGGGAAATAATTACTTGAGGTTCAAGAGTAATACAGCAGGGCTCAGGGTCATGGCATCCTCAAAGGGCTCTCAGGAAAAGCTAAGGCACGTGCCCATGAAACTCTTCCTAACATCAGCAGAGAGGATACAAAAAGTACCACAAGTCTGCCTTCAATTTTTTTTCTGGTAATGAGGCCTGTGTGTGTCAATAAAAACAAGGTAAGACCCAAAGAAGCTGGAGGCATATCTCAGTGCACCAGAGCTGGGGTGAGGGGGAATCACTCATACCAGAAACAATGAGGAAAAGCATCAGAAGGGACTACATCGTATGTGCATCTCTCTGGGTTGCTTTTAACAAGGAGGCAGCCAGACAACCTGCCCAAATATAAATTCTTAGAAAGCAGCTAACACCTGTTCTATCCCAATGTCATGTTATCTCTGGACGACGTGGACCCCTTTGTAGTATGAGATGTGGGGCCCTGTGATCCTGAGGAGCTGGAACTGCTCACTTAAGCTCACCAGTGACTCCTGCCGGCAGGGCCAAGAGCTGACAAAAGGTCAGCCAGTGCTGCGAACCACCCTGAGCAGTTCCGAACACAGATCCCGATAACGAGGACGTCTCAGCCTGGAAGGGAAGGTTGGCAGGCAGAGGTTACCCTCCAGACGTTTCTACGCCATCAGGGCAGCTCTGTAGAATTTTAAGCACTTCTGAACAAGTCTGTAAACAGTCTTTAGTAGAGAAAATCCTTGGAAGGGAATTTTCATTCTGGTCTCTGTACTGACTGACACAGCGGTCTATAAGGAAAAGCCTAGTTTGGCTTCCCCATCATTCATGTACATGTAGGTAAAATTCAGAATAGTTTCAATACAAGTTTATAAAATGTCTGCTTGTACTCTACAGAGCAGTTTCTTGGGTAGCTTAACATACCCTTACTTCCTGAAGGGAGTTTAAGGCAAACAACTTGATCAAGGTCATATTGCCAGTGAAAGACGGAGCTACCACGATGCGGGACCGAGATCCACACGGCCCACACGGCGCTGCGAGAAAGTGCCCCGGCCTGAGTCCTGCCTGCTTCTTTCCTGTGGAAATGCAGGTCACCAGCAGCTAGACAGTGACTCTCCGCAATGTCTGAATAACAACCGGGGGCGCAGCCCAGGTAATAAAGGAATATGCTTCTGTCTAAACAACGCTTCCACATCAATAAAATAGGCATATCGACACCTTTTGCACCTGACTCAGTCTTGTTAATTATTTCGTCTTTGGAGTTACTGTTTCTGTAAATCCAACCTTAGAGGAAAGAAAAGAGAGGAAGACTAAAGAGAAATGGTTTGATAACATCCCCCCCTCACCCCCCCCACAAAAACAAAACAAAAACAAAAAACAACACTTTCAAAAAGTAAACACAAGTCGGGGCACCTGGCTGGCTCAGTTGGTGGAGCATGTAACTTTTGATCTTAGGGTCATGAGATCAAGCCCCATGTTAGGCGCAGAGCTTATTTAAAAAAAAAAAAAAAAGTAAACACAGTCTGCGAATGTTAACATGACCAATTCATGTCATTATAACCAACCATTCTTCACTGGGGTCCTGGGGAGGAGGTATATCTTTCTCAGAAAGATTTTCTTCATCATCGTCTCTTTCTCCTGCCATTCTACAATCTCTATTGGCACCAAACACCTCCATTTCTTTGTGTTTGTCTATGATCTTCTGTGTGAAATCCACAAGGTACATATCCTCCACTTCTTCATCTAAGACATAAAAATCAATATTCAGATTTTTGACATTTTTTTCAAAGAAACAAACCAAATACAGAATTGCTCTGAAGTGGTCACATTCACCCCTGCATGGCTACATTACCCCTGGACGGCTCACTAGTCGATGCACCCACCACCCCCACCATCCCCAATAGTTTACGAAGACACAGAGCCACTGCGGGACCTGACTAGGAAGCTGCAAACAGGCCATCAGAAACACATACCACACTAAAGAAAATCTTCAAAGAGTCTAATGTCTTCTGTTACCTCGTCAATACAGTGAGTGAGCAATATGGTCTCAGAATGCAACTTTAAGATCAAACCATGTGATTTCAAAGAGACACGTTCACTCAATGACATAACACAGAAGCAGGACTGCATTGCTCATGTCGCCAGAACAGAGCATTAGACTTGCGTTGCTACATGAACCTCCCCAATAAAGGGGCTGTATTACTACTAACCCTAAGTATACTGCTGTGGTATGGTGTTTTAAGGGTCCTAATATAGATAAAAGTCATCTGAATTCTTTTCAACCCAATGAACACCACTTTCAGGCAAGGCATGGGGCCAGATTTGCAGTGCACACAGAGACGGCTAAGACTTAGCCGTCTTATATTATTATATGCTTGAGCTAACACAAGCATACACTGAAAGTTAAATAGCAATCCGTGACTTTAATTTAACCCAAAATAGTTGATATATTCACAAATAACATTTACACGAAGTTTCACTATGCTAAATTTTCTGAGGTTGTTCTCTGAGGACAGGATTAAGCTCCACAGAACAGATTTTAGGTTCCCTGTCACCAAGTACTGGTGTTAGCCCCCAGGGTACAGTGGAGAGTAACTGAACTCCAAAACTCAAACTTGCCCACATATGCGGGTCCAACATGCCTATCAGGCCTGTCGGGAGGTGGGCCCGCCACTGTGGATGGAACCAAATCCCCATGTCCACAGGCACACTCCTTTGATCTGATTTTAATATTAACAATGCAAGTAAAGTTTGAATCAAAAAGACTTTAATTTTTTTTTTAATTTTATATTTTATTTATTTCTGAGAGAGAGAGCGCATGAGCAAGCAGGGGAGGGTCAGAGAGAGAGGGAGACACAGAATCTGAAGCAGGCTCCAGGCCCTGAGCTGTCAGTACAGAGCCTGATGAGGGGCTCGAACCCACAAACTGTGAGATCATGACCTGAGCGGAAGTCGGATGGTTATCCGACTGAGCCAGCCAGGTGCCCCAGACTTTAATTTTTTTTTAAGCCACAAAATCACTCACATGGGAAAGAGGTGTACTTTCCCAAAGCAGAAATTTAAGACTGCAACACAGTGAGACCTCCTGGTTAATGGACACCCTACTGCTGCTTCAAAAGGAAGACACAGCCTCTCTGTCCCCCAGCTTTGAGGGTGCCAACCCTCCTGTGCTGGGCTCCCAGCCATGCAGGAAACAGCCACTACGGTCTGGCTGGGAGGGCAGCCAATGACCAGGGTTCCAGCCCTGCCTCTTCTCCTGCTGCCCCAATGCCCCCTTTCCCAGCCCGTCAGGCCCCGCCATACCAGTCTGTCCTGCCAACACTGGCCTTCTGCTCCCTCTGCTGATCTGCTCTCACCACTGTACCCTCAGAATTCTTTTCCCGGCTCTTCAAGGCCTGTGAGATCTTATTAGAGCCTATCTTCTCCCCAAAGACTTCCTCACATGCCTTCTGGCAATGAAACATGCACTGCCTTGTAAAATCTCTTCTACTGCGATCTAATAGTAAGACTGGGCTTTCTTTCTCTGGGGGGCATGAGGAAAGGGCGATCTTTTTATTATTTTAGAAGCAATTACAGGCACATCACAGGAAAAACAGAAAACAGGGACAAGGAAACAGAACTCCAACACACTGATACACTATAATTCCCCTCAGTCTTTTTTTTTTTTTTTTAACGTAGATGGAACTGTTTATAATTATAGCCAATTTAGACCTTGTTTCCTAACTCTGCTTTGTTCTGTGTGCCACCAATGACCACCCCTTTGAGGGCCAAGACGGAGGATCTGGCTCATGCTACCCTTGTTTGTCCCCTCACAGCACCTAACATGTGGCCTGGGACACACTGAGCACTCAGAGATTACTGTGGATTTATCTTCTGGTCTCTGTGCTGGCACAGAAGGTCATTTATATTATTTCTTAGATCTCTCCCCACTCTTAAGGTTATTTTAATAAATAATAATATACCACAGGGCTACATGAACTACAGAAAATAAAGAAGTATGAATAAATTTTTACATTTACCTATAAAGTCTGCTTTAGTCATTTTCTCATATAATTTGGCTTTTTCTTCCAATTTCTCCCTAGGAGGAAAAAAAAAAAGACAAGTATTAGAAATGGTCTTACACCTGCTACTCTGTGCAGCTACCTCAATGCTACAGTCTGCCCGGGAGGCCCAGTCTGGCGATGAGGGGGACTATGCCGCCCTGAGGGGACCCTCAGACCCAGCCACACCTGACTGCCAACTTCATGTAAGTTCCGTAAGGACGAGGCCCATCTTTCTCTTATTCATGACTGAATCCCTAGATACCTAAGGATCTAGAATGATACTGGCACATAGTAAATTATCAGTATCTGAAAATATGAATTAAGATTCCAAATGCAAACTAAGTTAAATACCGAAAAAAAAGAAAGAGGTGTCTAAACAAAAACATTTTCTACGTACAACCTTCTAAAGGGATCGCCAAATCCAACGTACAGGCTTTGCATGACTGTTTTCAGGCATGAGTCCCTGGTCATCCAGGGAGCTCAAGTTCAACTTCATAGAAGTCTGTTAAAAATATGATGTCTGTTTTATAGAGAGCATGAATAATTTATTCATGACACAGCTAATAAAAAAACAAACATCAACCCTGGTATTTCAGTAAATCAGCCTCACTGCTCGTGTTAATTCTGGTGACATGTACTTTTCAGTGGGCTCAGACTTAGTAAGTGCCTGGCGATTCTTTGTTTTAGAAATACTTCACGATGGTAAAGAGAAGTCCCAAAGAAGCCATCAGAGCTTTTGCTTGGGAAGAATCAATCACAGTCATAAAGGAAAATTTCACTTCTGATGGCGTCCCGACACAATACAGTCCCTTGGTCACATGGCTATGTGCTCTGGAAAAAATTACTTCACCTCTCTTGTACCCCACCCCACCCTCAGCTCCTAAATCTGTAATAGATGAAAAAACAGCACTGTCTCTTAGGGTTGTTATGGAGGGTAACCAGATCACACTCAGAGGGCATGCCATCAGCTACGTCATCTGCATCTTTGTCAATCTTTCTAGGTCACAAAGATTCCTGTCCCCTTTTACGCACTCCTTCAAGTATTTCTTCCAGGCCTCCTCTATGCCAAGTGCGGTTTCCAGTGCCGAGGAGTCAGCAGTAAACAAGACAAAGTCCCAGCGCTTATGGAGCTTATGTTATAGAAAGGAAGGAAGAGACAGAGATCGATCAGTGAGAAGGAAGATTTCAGACAGGAGCACTACGAAGGGGAGGAAATGAAAGCAGTTGTTGCCACTGGAGGCCCTTAACTTCCAAAAGGTAAACTTGCTCTATTTCAGAGGGGGCTTAATGTAATAAGCTGTGTCGTCATAAAATCTTATTGTCTTAATGAAAATAAAACTTAAAAAACAAACCACAAAAAAAACAGGTGTCAGGACAGAGTAACCAGGAGGACACTAGGCTAGAAAGGGTAACCAGGGGAAACCTCTCCGAAGGAGACATTTGAGCGAAGGCTTACAGAGCAAGAAGCCAACCACAAAAGGATCTTGGGGAGAGAGCAAGTGAGGCAGAGGAAGGATGAAGTAGGAATGAGCTCGATATGTTCAAGCACAGATCAGAGCGGCAGAGGATGCTGAGCAAAGGAGAGGGGGCACAAAATAAGGACAGAGAAAGTACAAGAACGCATGGGAGGGGCACCCGGGGGGCTCAGTTGGTTAAGTGTCCAACTCTTGATTTCCGGTCAGGTCATGATCTCACAGTTCATGGGGTTGAGTCGCACGTAGGGCTCTGGATTGGTGGCACTGAGCCTGCTTGGGATTCTCTACTTTTCCTCTGCCTGTCCCCCACCCCCCAGCACACAGGGGCACTCTCTTTCTCAAAAAATAAATTAACACACACACACAAACATACACACACACACACACATGTGGGAAAGCATAAGAAGCCTGGGTGCAGCGTAAGAGAAAGAAGGCAGGAAGAGTCTCCAAAAGACTAATGGAGACCA
Source organism: Crocuta crocuta (assembly GCF_008692635.1). Taxonomy (NCBI): domain Eukaryota; kingdom Metazoa; phylum Chordata; class Mammalia; order Carnivora; family Hyaenidae; genus Crocuta; species Crocuta crocuta. The sequence goes on along the minus strand of NW_027532690.1, from coordinate 8,600 downwards.
AGGAGGATGTCAGAGAAATGGCCACTGGATTTAGTAGATGAAGAAGTAATCAGAGACTTTAAAGAATGAGAATTCATTGGGCAAGAGTATGGGACACTTATCTGGAACCACTATGTGCCAGACACTATGTATCTCCTTTCATTTCGTAAAAAGCTCCATGAGCTGAGTATTAACCACCTCACTTCATAGATAAGGAACATCTCAATGCAGAAGTTAACTTGCCTAAGGCCTTACATCCTCAAGGGACTGTCCCTGCCCATTTTGAGCTCTGGGGAGACTCAGAAGTCCTACAGACCAAGGACAGACTGGACTCTTTGCAAGTGCAATGAAGCCAAAATATTATGTAATAGGTTCCTGGATTAAAAAAAAAAAATCACAGCAAAGTACCCAGGAAAACTCTGTCATAAACAGTAAATAACAAAGGATTATGGCACCTTTCGACAAATTAGAATTCTGTGAATATTCCAGTAGGTGAGAGAGATGTCTCAAAAATCAACACAGCTTATGTCTACTGCGAATAGGTAAACACTAAGAAGAACCAATTCCCCAAATGTGCTAATATTCTGCCTCTTTTTCTCAGACCCAGAAGAGCTGAGTAATCTTAGCAACCACTGTTTCCAAGTGCAGAGTTTTTATTACGCAACAGATGCAAAAGCACATGAGTCATGACAGACATCCGAACTTGGGATTCCCTCTGAGCCTAGGGTGACACTGCAAGTAATGAAGAGTTCTTCTTTACAGAGGAAACGTCAGCTAAGAAATGCAATGAAGAAATAAATATGAAATGACTGAATTAGAAAAATCATCACTTTGAAATTGCCAGTCCAACAACTGAGAAGTCAAGGTTCCACCGGGTGGAAATATGCTGGTGAACAAGATATTCTTGGTCTCAGAGTTGCTCTCCTTAGATTATTATTAATTACAAATCTGAAAGAGACCTTTACAGTGGAAAACTCTAGCAGGTCTATCTTAACCAAGTGATCAAAATTTGTCATCAATAATAACTCAAACCGACACGGTGAACCTCCGGCTGTGATCCGATAGTGAAGACACACCATCTATGCCTTATTCTCCCCAAAAGCAGTAAATTAGCAGCGACTCTGAGCAGATTGTGGGACATTGCAGACACAGGTCTGGACTCGTCAAGAACAGTAATGATACAACAGACAACAAAAAGTCACGGGAATTATTCTAGATTAAAAGAGACTAAAGAAATATGACAACTAGGGCACCTGGCGGGCTCAGTGGGTATAGCATGCGACTCTTGATCTTGGGGATGTGAGTTCGAGCTCCACGTTGAGTATAGAAATTACTAAAAAAAATAATTAAAAGAAAAGAAAAAAGAGAGTCCTGATGTATACAAAATCTCTACCTCTTTAAAAAAAAAAAAAAAAAAAGAGGGGCGCCAGGATGGCTTGGTCAGTTGAGCATCCGACTCTTGGTTTCGGCTCAGGTCATGCTCCCAGGGTCGTGGGATCAAGCTCTGCATCAGGCTTCCTACTGAGCGTGGAGCCTGCTTACAATTCATTCATTCTTTCTCTCTCTTCCCTCCACCCTCTGCTCTCCCTTACTCACACCCTCTCTCTGAAAGACAGAAGGACAGAAAAAAAGAAAAAAAGAAGACAGACAGACTAAATGGAATGTGTAATCTTTGAATTCTGAAATTAAAAAAAAAAACTATAAAGGACTTAATTGTACCAGGACAAGTGTAAACCTGGACTACAGACCATATAGTATGTAACAGTATTTTACCAGTGTTAAATCTCTTGGGTATGATAACACTACTGCGGCAGGAGAGTATCCTTGTTCCTAGGAGGTACAGGCTGAAGTATTTTGAGGCAAAGTATCACAATGTTTAACAAAGTTTCTCTGTAACACACACACAGGACAGAGAAAGGCCAAAGCAAATGTGGAAAGACGCTAAATGATGAATGTAGGCGCTGTACTTCTTTCAATTATTCTGTTGCTTTGAAGATTTTCAAAATAAAAAGTTAAAGGGAAAATTCAGTTTCTAAATGCTAAAGTCATAATCCCTAGTAACCCAGAGCCACACCTCCCTAGGGACACGTCTGAAACACTTGTTGATAATCCTGGTGCCTGACAAAGGCTCAAAGGGGGATTCTGCTTCATCTTCCAAACTGAGGTTATGTCTTATCTCCTTCTAAGGTTACCAACGATATTATTTTTAGAGTCTATTTTATATTTTTGGAGTATGTGACTGAAAAGATGACAAAATTAAAACTTAAGTTCAAAAGTGTGAAGTGAACTCTCACTTCTTTGCCTGGGTAGCACCAAAGGCAACTACATTTATGAGTTTAACTCTACCTTGATTTGTCTAAAGTCTTCTGTTCCTCAGTCTTCTGTTCTACATCCTTCTCAGCTCTGTTTGAAACTCCTACATTCTGTTTGCTCCAGATACTTGGTTTCTGCAGATTTGTTTAAAAAGACAAAACAGAAATACCAAATGACTGCCAAAACATCTCTACTTATACACATCAGAAGAAAAACAGATTAGATCTTATGAACTAATGGGGAAAACTAGATCTTCTGACAGCCAACCTATGTCATGCAAATAGACTGTACAAGGAAAAGCTGGAGCCAGAAAAAAAAAAAAGCCCTAAATTATTTAAAGAATTCCTTTACACAACTGCACAGATATTATTCTTTATCTCCTGAATGACTGCAACTTAATTCAAGAGAATTAATCATACAAGTAATAAATACCATTACCTATAAATTCGGAAAACCATTCACAACTCTTCAAGACCTTGATATTTTCTGCTATGTTACTGTATTATCTAATTGTTTGGATTTATAATATCTATGTACCTGATCTTCCACGAAAATGTACAAAACCACTTCTTAAAGCATGCACTTTTAAAGAAGTGCTAAAGAATTAGGGCATTATAATATGGTTTTAAATGTTCTAATTTCTATTTTAATATATTTTATGTGGATGCTCAGCTACAAGATAGGGATTTTCCCTGAATTTTTATATGCAGCAGATACCTGGAGACTTTCAAAAAATCTAATTCAGTATAATTCTCTCATGTTTGGAATCAAAGGAGATAACTAGATCTTATTTTTACCTTATTAGTTGTTTTCGGTTTTCCCAAAACTCCAGAATCCTTTAGAAGTTTTTCTTGTTTGAATTCTTCTTGTTTTCGGAAGAGTTCAGCCTTAAGGTCTACCAACTAGAATACAACCAATAAGCAAATAAAAATAATGGGTTAATTCTAATGAGTGACTACATTTCGCAGTTATTGAATTCTCAAACCAGATTTAAAGTTCCTATAAATGAATACAAAATTAAGTGTAGAATCTGGTGCAAAATAAAGCTAAGTCATACTGCATTCCAGATCTGTTGGAAATGGATTTCTACTCTTAACCTTCAATACTGGGCAAGAGGCGAGTAATCACTCAAAGTAAATGAAATCTGCAGCTGCTAGATTCAAACTGAACTAACAACACTAAACACCTTCTCTCTGACTGACACCGTAATCGCATGTAATCCCATTTAATCACTGCAACAACTGATTATTTCTGCAGAGAAATGTCTAAGTGCCCTGAGCACTGTAGGGCAAGATATAAACATGAAATAGAAACACTTCTGCCTCAAACAGTTACAATCTAATAAAAAAGGTAACTTGTAATACCAGTAAGGTGTAATAAATAGCTTTAAGAGTGGAAGAAGGGTCCTCCAGGTGGCTCAGTCCATGAAGGTTAAGTGTTAAGGTTAACTGTCCAACTTTTGACTTGATCTCGGGATTCTGAGATGGAGCCGTGATTGAGCCCTAAGTCAGGCTCTGTACTAAGCATGCAGCCTACTTAAGATATTCCCTCTCTCTCTCTTTATTTATTT
>NW_027532690.1:2265-4600 GCF_008692635.1 Crocuta crocuta | reverse complement strand
AAAAAAAAAAACTATAAAGGACTTAATTGTACCAGGACAAGTGTAAACCTGGACTACAGACCATATAGTATGTAACAGTATTTTACCAGTGTTAAATCTCTTGGGTATGATAACACTACTGCGGCAGGAGAGTATCCTTGTTCCTAGGAGGTACAGGCTGAAGTATTTTGAGGCAAAGTATCACAATGTTTAACAAAGTTTCTCTGTAACACACACACAGGACAGAGAAAGGCCAAAGCAAATGTGGAAAGACGCTAAATGATGAATGTAGGCGCTGTACTTCTTTCAATTATTCTGTTGCTTTGAAGATTTTCAAAATAAAAAGTTAAAGGGAAAATTCAGTTTCTAAATGCTAAAGTCATAATCCCTAGTAACCCAGAGCCACACCTCCCTAGGGACACGTCTGAAACACTTGTTGATAATCCTGGTGCCTGACAAAGGCTCAAAGGGGGATTCTGCTTCATCTTCCAAACTGAGGTTATGTCTTATCTCCTTCTAAGGTTACCAACGATATTATTTTTAGAGTCTATTTTATATTTTTGGAGTATGTGACTGAAAAGATGACAAAATTAAAACTTAAGTTCAAAAGTGTGAAGTGAACTCTCACTTCTTTGCCTGGGTAGCACCAAAGGCAACTACATTTATGAGTTTAACTCTACCTTGATTTGTCTAAAGTCTTCTGTTCCTCAGTCTTCTGTTCTACATCCTTCTCAGCTCTGTTTGAAACTCCTACATTCTGTTTGCTCCAGATACTTGGTTTCTGCAGATTTGTTTAAAAAGACAAAACAGAAATACCAAATGACTGCCAAAACATCTCTACTTATACACATCAGAAGAAAAACAGATTAGATCTTATGAACTAATGGGGAAAACTAGATCTTCTGACAGCCAACCTATGTCATGCAAATAGACTGTACAAGGAAAAGCTGGAGCCAGAAAAAAAAAAAAAGCCCTAAATTATTTAAAGAATTCCTTTACACAACTGCACAGATATTATTCTTTATCTCCTGAATGACTGCAACTTAATTCAAGAGAATTAATCATACAAGTAATAAATACCATTACCTATAAATTCGGAAAACCATTCACAACTCTTCAAGACCTTGATATTTTCTGCTATGTTACTGTATTATCTAATTGTTTGGATTTATAATATCTATGTACCTGATCTTCCACGAAAATGTACAAAACCACTTCTTAAAGCATGCACTTTTAAAGAAGTGCTAAAGAATTAGGGCATTATAATATGGTTTTAAATGTTCTAATTTCTATTTTAATATATTTTATGTGGATGCTCAGCTACAAGATAGGGATTTTCCCTGAATTTTTATATGCAGCAGATACCTGGAGACTTTCAAAAAATCTAATTCAGTATAATTCTCTCATGTTTGGAATCAAAGGAGATAACTAGATCTTATTTTTACCTTATTAGTTGTTTTCGGTTTTCCCAAAACTCCAGAATCCTTTAGAAGTTTTTCTTGTTTGAATTCTTCTTGTTTTTGGAAGAGTTCAGCCTTAAGGTCTACCAACTAGAATAAAACCAATAAGCAAATAAAAATAATGGGTTAATTCTAATGAGTGACTACATTTCGCAGTTATTGAATTCTGAAACCAGATTTAAAGTTCCTATAAATGAATACAAAATTAAGTGTAGAATCTGGTGCAAAATAAAGCTAAGTCATACTGCATTCCAGATCTGTTGGAAATGGATTTCTACTCTTAACCTTCAATACTGGGCAAGAGGCGAGTAATCACTCAAAGTAAATGAAATCTGCAGCTGCTAGATTCAAACTGAACTAACAACACTAAACACCTTCTCTCTGACTGACACCGTAATCGCATGTAATCCCATTTAATCACTGCAACAACTGATTATTTCTGCAGAGAAATGTCTAAGGCAACTACCTGAGCACTGTAGGGCAAGATATAAACATGAAATAGAAACACTTCTGCCTCAAACAGTTACAATCTAATAAAAAAGGTAACTTGTAATACCAGTAAGGTGTAATAAATAGCTTTAAGAGTGGAAGAAGGGTCCTCCAGGTGGCTCAGTCCATGAAGGTTAAGTGTTAAGGTTAACTGTCCAACTTTTGACTTGATCTCGGGATTCTGAGATGGAGCCGTGATTGAGCCCTAAGTCAGGCTCTGTACTAAGCATGCAGCCTACTTAAGATATTCCCTCTCTCTCTCTTTATTTATTTATTTATTTTAATATTTTTATTTATTTTTAGGAGAGAGAGAGACAGCGTGAGCAGGGGAGGGTCAGAGAGAGAGGGAGTCACAGACTGAAACAGGCTCCAGGCTCTGAGCTGGCAGTCAGCACAGAGCCCGACGC
>NW_027532690.1:358-901 GCF_008692635.1 Crocuta crocuta | reverse complement strand
GGTAGTGGGGGGAGGGAGGGGTAGGGGGGAGGGAGATTGAATCCCAAACTCAATCTCAGGTCCGTGAGATCATGACCTAAGTTGAAAATCAAGTCAGAAGCTTCACTGAATGAGCCACCCAGGTGCTTCCACATTGGCATTTATCAAAACGATACNTCTCTGTGTGTGTCTCTCTCTCTCAAAAATAAACATTAAAAAATTTGTTTTAATAATAAAAATTTTTAAGAAGATATGCAAGATGTCAACAATTGAAAATAAAGTGGACTGACTGAATGAAAAGAGCTCCAAGCTTATGTATGTTTTAGAAACTGTAAGTTTAACTCAATCACAGTGCTCAAGAACAGGAAAGACCAGGGCAAAGGGAACAGGGCAGTAGGGTGAATGTCCATGCCTTCCTGTCACTGTACCAATATCTACCGTCTACTTTGCAAAGAAAGATATAACGACAGTTTCCTTTTTAAAGGTCCAGATACAGCTCCCTATTCACATGGACATTTTTTTTAATGCTTATTTTGAGAAAGCGTGCACACAGCAGAGAGGGTG
>NW_027532690.1:0-253 GCF_008692635.1 Crocuta crocuta | reverse complement strand
CAAAAATCTTATGGCCTCTTCTAAGCCTTCTTAACCACATCCATTTTCTAGCCACACATTTTCCTATTCTAAGATTGCTTTTGAATTTTAAAAGGAAGATGCTCTGAAAATTGTCCATGCCCAGATAGCATTCCTATTATGGTTGCTGATAATTTTAAGATAGAATAACTTTTATTATTTATGCTTTTTTGGGTTTTTTTGCTCAAACATAATTAACTTGTACCAATGTTCAATATTAAACAAGGAAAAGAGA
>NW_027532689.1:0-1171 GCF_008692635.1 Crocuta crocuta | reverse complement strand
GCAAGAATATACAATCAGGAAAAGATAGTCTTTTCAATAAATGGTACTGGGAAAAGTGAACAGATACATACAAAAGAATGAAACTGCACCACTTTCTTGTACCACACACACTCAAAAAGAATTAAAGACCTAAATGTGAGATTTGAAACCATGAAACTCCTAGAAGAAAATATAGCCACTAATATCTTAGTGTCCTTAGCAACATATTTATGGATATGATTCCTTAGGAAAAGGAAACAAAAGTAAAAAATAAATTATTGAGACTACATCAAAATAAAAAGCTTTTGCACAGCCAAGGAAACCATGAAGAAAACTAAAAGGCAACCTACTGAATAGGACAATATATCTGCAAATGATATACCCAATAAAGAGTTAATATTCAAATTATACAAAGAACTTATACAGCACCGAAAAAAGAAAACTGAAAAAATGGGCAAAGGACCTGAGTAGACATTTTCCCAAATAAGTCGTACCAAATGGCCAACAGACACATTAAAAGATGCTCAACATCAGTGATCATTAGGTATATGCAAATCAAAATCATAATGAGATATCAGTTCATAGTAGTCAGAATGGCTCATTTCAAAAAGACAAGAAATAAAAAGCACTGGAAGGATATAGAAAAAAGGAACCCATAGACACTGTTGGTGGGAATATAAATTGATGCAACCACTGTGGAAAAAAATATACAGTTTCCTTAAAAATTGAAAAAACAGAAATACCATACGATCTTGTAATTCCACTATTGGGTGTTTACCCAAAGGAAAAGAAAACACCAATTAAAAAAGATTTATGCACCCCTCTGCTTATGGAAGCACTGTTTGCAATAGTCAAGATATGAAAGCAACTCTAGGGTCCACTGGTAGATGAACAGATAAAGAGATATGGTATTCATATAAAACAGAATATTACTCAGCCATAAAAAGGGATGAGATCTTGTCATTTGTCACAACATGTATGGATCTAGAGGATATTATGCTAAATGAAATAAGTCATCAGACAAAGACAAATACCATATGATTTCACTTATAGGTAGAATCTAAGAAACAAAACAAATCCCAAGGAACAAAAACAAAAAGATCCTTAAATACAGAGATTTGGTCACTGCCAAAAGGGAGGTGGGTGGTTGAATGGGAAAAACAGATAAAGAGAATTTAGAGGTATGTACTTC
>NW_027532688.1:0-492 GCF_008692635.1 Crocuta crocuta | reverse complement strand
GCAATTAGAGAAGAAATTACAAAATATATGGAAACAAATGAAAATTAGAATACAACTATCATAACTCTATGGGATGCGGTGAAAGCAGTCCTAAGAGGAAAGTACATTGCACTCCAGGGCTATTTCAAGAAATTAGAAAAAGCACAAGTGGAAAATCAAACAGTGCACATGAAGCAACTAGAGGGATAGCAACAAGAGAAACCCAAACCTAGTACTAAAAGAGAAATAATAAAAATGAGAGTAGANAAATAAACAATATAGAAACCAAAGAAACTGTTGAACAGATCAATGAAATCAAGAGTTGGTTTTTTGAGAAAATAAACAAAATTGACAAACCTCTAGCCAGGCTTCTCACAAAGAAAAGAGAGAGCACTCATATAGACAAAATCATGAATGAAAATGGACTGATTACAAACAACCCCTCAGAAATAAGAGCAATTATCAGGGAATACGATGAAAAACTATATGCCAACAAACTGGACAACTTAGAAG
>NW_027532687.1:8089-8473 GCF_008692635.1 Crocuta crocuta | reverse complement strand
GCAGAATAATATTCCGTTGTGTGGGTATTCTGCACTTTATGTCTCTGCTCATCACTAGGAAAATATGCTCATGGTCACTTGGGCTGTTTCTGCCTCTTGGCTGTTGTGAGAATTACTGTTGTAAACATAGGTGTGCAAATATCTCTTCAAGACTCACTTTTCATTTTTTCAGTAAATACGCAGAAGTGGCATGGCTGGATCACATGGTAGTTCTATATTTGGGTTTTTGAGGAAAAACTGTTTTTTCATAGTAACTGCAGCATTTTTCCTTCCCACCAACAGTGCCTGTGGGTTCCAATTTGTCCGCATCATCACCAACACTTGTTATTTTCTGTTTTTTTGGTTTTGCTTTTTTTTTTTTTTTTTTTTTGTTGGGAGCCATTC
>NW_027532687.1:5911-7983 GCF_008692635.1 Crocuta crocuta | reverse complement strand
TGATGGATGGATAGGTGGCTGGCTGGATGGGTGGGTGGGTTGATGGATGGATAGGTGGGTGGATGGGTGGGTGGAGCAGATGTTCATTAACGCAAGGATCCTGTTAGTAGCACTTGGCTGCCAGTTGGCTAGTGTCTCTATGGCTTGGAAAACAATACAATACTTCTTCTAAAGTGCTCTCTACGAGGTTCCCTTCTTTACCCGCTTTTCCTGCTCACAGGATTTCAATGTAATGACACCATCTAAAAAGCCACAGCATTTGTGACTATAGATGAACTGACTTAGCAACGCAGATGCACGGTGTCGAGGCTGAATTCGTGGGGGTGCTTTGTTGTGGCTGTGAGAACGCACCATGTCTAGTTATAGCGCTAGACATGAGTGATGATTCTCCCCCAGAGAAAGCTTCGTCTTGAACCATCCCTGGGAAAGAAGTGGGCTGCTTCTGTCCATGATGGCTCTTGTGACCTCGAGGTCTGCCTTTTGCACATAGGATCCCCTTAAATCAGCCGTTCCCTGTGTCCCCTCTCCTGGCCTCCTATCCGGCTTTGAAACCCCTGACAGAAACGGCCCAAAAGGACACAGGGGAAATTGGGGGGTGCATGGGAACTTAGGGAGCCCTATGTTTGACGTCCAGTCACCTGAGTTCCCAGCTGTGTGCTTGGCCTTGTGCAAGCTATTTTCTGTTTCTTTGCGCACCACCAGTCCCGTTTGGTGCAGAGTGAGAATATCTAACTCATCTTACAGATGTGCTACGAAGACAGTGTGAGATGACCCTGGGTGGTCCCCCTAAAGGTGCCTTGAATGCAGCAGTGCACTAAGGTAGGACTCAGGAAACCTGGAATGTGATGCGGTCTTGCCTCGATTTCCCCATCTTGCACGTACTTTTGTTTCTTGGCCCGTGTTCCAGGCTTCTACAGTTAACTCTCTCACTCAGGATCTCACTTGATTGTCCCAACAAATCATCAGCTCTGATTTAGAAATGAGGACATGGAGGCACAGAGAGGTCTAGTGACTCACCCAGGATCACACAGCAAGGCAGTCAATAAAAAGAGCAGATGCAGCAAAACCAGGGCAGCATGGCGCATGAAGGTGTAAGGCGTCGGCATCGGCTGGGGGCCTGTGTGGCGATCTGTCTCCTTGTTCGACCGCCTCCCGTTAGCACATCCTCAGTCCTGGAGAGGAAGGCCCCAGTCTCTGCCCCAGAATTACCTTCCAGGCGGGCGTCAGACACACCGGGCTTCCTCCTTTCCCTGCCAGGCATCAGCCCCGTGACCTTGGGCACGTGGTTCACCAGCTCAGCCTCCTCATCTGAAAAAGACCCCGACGTTGAATTCTGATGAAAGTCGTCCTTAATCGTTGGCTAAGCGTTACTGTTTCTGATTCCAAAAGCAATGCCCGATCACCACCGTTTCAGATCTAGAGAGTCCGGGAGGGCAGAGAGAAGAAACTCACCCTTGCAGGGCTCCACTGTTCCAAAGCAAAGGCTCTTCCCGCCGGTTTTCTCTGGGTTTCTAGGTTTTTCAGAGTCCAACCAAATGGCAGGGGGCGGGGGCTGTGTTCCCTGGCTGGATGATATTCCACCGTGCACTGTGCCATAGTTTCTCGATCCTTCCATCCATCGAAGGACACTTACGTTGTTTCCCTACAGAAAGGAGGAAGTTCTGTCATTGGCAACAACGTGGACGAACCTGGAGGGCATTATGCTAAGGGAAGTAAGCCAGACAGAGGAAGACGGTGCCACGTCCCTGTGGAATCGAAGACAGTGCAGACTCCGAAGCAGAGGTCAGGATGGCTGTTGCTGGGGGCTGTGGGTCGTGTTGGAGGAATGGGTGCTGTTGGTCTGAGGGCACAGACTTCCCGTCATAAGATGCGGACGTGCTGAGGGTCTAATGTACAGCATGGTGACTGTAGTTAAGAAGACCGTGTGGTGGGGGCGCCCCAGGTGCCTCAGTGAGTTAAGCATCTGACTCTGGGTTTCAGCTCATGTCATGATCTCACAGTTTTGTGAGTTTTGTGAGGGTTTGGTGAGTTCGAGCCCCAAGTCGGGCTCTGCGTTGGCAGCATGGAGCCTG
>NW_027532687.1:0-3643 GCF_008692635.1 Crocuta crocuta | reverse complement strand
CCCGACGCGGGGCTCGAACCCACGAACCGTGAGATCATGACCTAAGTGACAGTCGGACGCTTAACCGACTAAGCCACCCAGGCGCCCCTGAATTCCGTTCCTTTTTAAGGCAGAATAATATTCCGTTGTGTGGGTATTCTGCACTTTATGTCTCTGCTCATCACTAGGAAAATATGCTCATGGTCACTTGGGCTGTTTCTGCCTCTTGGCTGTTGTGAGAATTACTGTTGTAAACATAGGTGTGCAAATATCTCTTCAAGACTCACTTTTCATTTTTTCAGTAAATACGCAGAAGTGGCATGGCTGGATCACATGGTAGTTCTATATTTGGGTTTTTGAGGAAAAACTGTTTTTTCATAGTAACTGCAGCATTTTTCCTTCCCACCAACAGTGCCTGTGGGTTCCANTTTTTTTTTCTTTTTTTTTTGTTTTTTTTTTTTTTTTTTTTTTTTGGATGGTAGCCATCCTAATGGATGTGAGGTTCTAGCACAGTCTTTTGTACGTAGTCAGGATGGATGGATGGATGGATGAGTGGGTGGGTTGATGGATGGATAGGTGGCTGGCTGGATGGGTGGGTGGGTTGATGGATGGATAGGTGGCTGGCTGGATGGGTGGGTGGGTTGATGGATGGATAGGTGGGTGGATGGGTGGGTGGAGCAGATGTTCATTAACGCAAGGATCCTGTTAGTAGCACTTGGCTGCCAGTTGGCTAGTGTCTCTATGGCTTGGAAAACAATACAATACTTCTTCTAAAGTGCTCTCTACGAGGTTCCCTTCTTTACCCGCTTTTCCTGCTCACAGGATTTCAATGTAATGACACCACCTAAAAAGCCACAGCATTTGTGACTATAGACGAACTGACTTAGCAACGCAGATGCACGGTGTCGAGGCTGAATTCGTGGGGGTGCTTTGTTGTGGCTGTGAGAACGCACCGTGTCTAGTTATAGCGCTAGACATGAGTGATGATTCTCCCCCAGAGAAAGCTTCGTCTTAAACCATCCCTGGGAAAGAAGTGGGCTGCTTCTGTCCATGATGGCTCTTGTGACCTCGAGGTCTGCCTTTTGCACATAGGATCCCCTTAAATCAGCCGTTCCCTGTGTCCCCTCTCCTGGCCTCCTATCCGGCTTTGAAACCCCTGACAGAAACGGCCCAAAAGGACACAGGGGAAATTGGGGGGTGCATGGGAACTTAGGGAGCCCTATGTTTGACTTCCAGTCACCTGAGTTCCCAGCTGTGTGCTTGGCCTTGGGCAAGCTATTTTCTGTTTCTTTGAGCACGACCAGTCCCGTTTGGTGCAGAGTGAGAATATCTAACTCATCTTACAGACGTGCTACGAAGACCGTGTGAGATGACCCTGGGTGGTCCCCCTAAAGGTGCCTTGAATGCAGCAGTGCACTAAGGTAGGACTCAGGAAACCTGGAATGTGATGCGGCCTTGCCTCAATTTCCCCATCTTGCACGTACTTTTGTTTCTTGGCCCGTGTTCCAGGCTTCTACAGTTAACTCTCACTCAGAATCTCACTTGATTGTCCCAACAAATCATCAGCTCTGATTTAGAAATGAGGACATGGAGGCACAGAGAGGTCTAGTGACTCACCCAGGATCACACAGCAAGGCAGTCAATAAAAAGAGCAGATGCAGCAAAACCAGGGCAGCATGGCGCATGAAGGTGTAAGGCGTCGGCATCGGCTGGGGGCCTGTGTGGCGATCTGTCTCCTTGTTCGACCGCCTCCCGTTAGCACATCCTCAGTCCTGGAGAGGAAGGCCCCAGTCTCTGCCCCAGAATTACCTTCCAGGCGGGCGTCAGACACACCGGGCTTCCTCCTTTCCCTGCCAGGCATCAGCCCCGTGACCTTGGGCACGTGGTTCACCAGCTCAGCCTCCTCATCTGAAAAAGACCCCGACGTTGAATTCTGATGAAAGTCGTCCTTAATAGTTGGCTAAGCGTTACTGTTTCTGATTCCAAAAGCAATGCCCGATCACCACCGTTTCAGATCTAGAGAGTCCGGGAGGGCAGAGAGAAGAAACTCACCCTTGCAGGGCTCCACTGTTCCAAAGCAAAGGCTCTTCCCGCCGGTTTTCTCTGGGTTTCTAGGTTTTTCAGAGTCCAACCAAATGGCAGGGGGCGGGGGCTGTGTTCCCTGGCTGGATGATATTCCACCGTGCACTGTGCCATAGTTTCTGGATCCTTCCATCCATCGAAGGACACTTAGGTTGTTTCCCTACAGAAAGGAGGAAGTCCTGCCATTGGCAACAACGTGGACGAACCTGGAGGGCATTATGCTAAGGGAAGTAAGCCAGACAGAGGAAGACGGTGCCATGTCCCTGTGGAATCGAAGACAGTGTAGACTCCGAAGCAGAGGTCAGGATGGCTGTTGCTGGGGGCTGTGGGTCGTGTTGGAGGAATGGGTGCTGTTGGTCTGAGGGCACAGACTTCCCGTCATAAGATGCGGACGTGCTGAGGGTCTAATGTACAGCATGGTGACTGTAGTTAAGAAGACCGTGTGGTGGGGGCGCCCCAGGTGCCTCAGTGAGTTAAGCATCTGACTCTGGGTTTCAGCTCAGGTCATGATCTCACAGTTTTGTGAGTTTTGTGAGGGTTTGGTGAGTTCGAGCCCCAAGTCGGGCTCTGCGTTGGCAGCATGGAGCCTGGTTGGGATTCTCTCCCTCCCCCCTCCCTCTCTCTCTGCCCCTCCCCCACTCACGCTGTCTCTGTGTCTCTCAAAATAAACTTAAGAAAAGAAGACCATATTGCATACTTGAAAGCCGCTAAGAGAGTAGATGTTAAGGGTTCTCACCACAAAGAAACAAACAGGAAATGTGAGGTGACAGACGAGTTCATTATCTGACTGTGACAAATAACGTCACGGTGTACATGTATCCGATCGTCACGTTGTAGTGTGAATTACGCTTCNGTGAGGTGACAGACGAGTTCATTATCTGACTGTGACAAATAACGTCACGGTGTACATGTATCCGATCGTCACGTTGTAGTGTGAATTACGCTTCCTATGAAGCTGAGGGAAAACAGAATTCTTCAGGACTGCTTCTGCCCTCGGTGCCAGTGACTTGCAGGGAAGGGGGGCTTCAGGGTGGGGGAGGCTTTGCTGCTGGGCAGAGGGAAGGACGCCCTTCCTGGTGCGTGGTCAGCCCAGCGGCCTCAGCTGCAGGGGGCACAGCCAGCTCAGTGAGGGCGGGGAGGTCTGGGGAGGGGCGTCCATAAGGGCAGCGGGTGGGTCTCCAAGCGGCCCCTACAGGCTTCGAGNCTTTCTTTACCCCTCAGAGAGAGTATACAGTCTAGACATTTTTGTGCTAAAATACATGTAACATGAAATCACCATTTTAACCATTTGTGAGTGTGCAGTTCAATGGACAGGTGTCCATTCACACTGTGTGCAACTGTCCCGCCATCCAGCTCCAGAACCTTTTCATCTTCCCCGACTGGAACTGTCCCTCCCGAGCACGAACTCCCCCTTCCCTGACACCCACCCTCCTCCTCTCTGTGTCTAGGAGTCTGGCTGCTCCGGGGACCTCATGGCAGTGGGATCCCAGGGTGTTTGTCCTTCTGTGACTGGCTTGTTTCCCTGAGCATGGTGTCCTCAGGGTCGTAGCGTGTGTTAGAATTCCGTTCCTTTTTTTTTTTT
>NW_027532686.1:0-2244 GCF_008692635.1 Crocuta crocuta | reverse complement strand
AATTTGGATTCCTTTGATGTTTATATAGTGGTTATGAGTTGTTGGAAAAATACCACAGAGATAATATGCCCTTCTCATAAATATCCTATCAGAGGTGCATAATATAAAGCAAGAGAGNGAGTTTTTAGTGAACATTGACATACTGCACTTTGATTTTCCCCTCAAAATGCATAAAATTTTCTATAACATAGTGTTGCTTTTATCCTTCAGTCATTTGAAACCTATTTTCTGGACTATACTGCCAGTTCTTGATAAAAAATCCATACCTTATCATTATTATCAGTTCCTCTGATGCCATGGGGAAATTATTCTTAATTCTGCCCATTCGGTGTATTTTCCTCTTTCCTCCTAAATAAGAATACAATCATCAACAAACTGGAGTGCAGCTACTTTAGAAGTTGAATGTTTGGCCCTCCAACATTGAGTTGCCACATGTGAACTATACTCCTTGTTGACAAGATCTGAAAACATTGGCCTATTTTTGGGGTTTAGGAAGTCTGCAAGGGGATAGAATGCAGGGGCCAGAGTCATGAAAGTTACCTGTTTATGTGTTCAATTGTATTCCCAGTGGTCTCCACTGTTATATGATCTTGAATGTAGTATTATCTTTTAATGACATAACTCTTTCATGCATTTCCTTCCCTAATAGAATGATGATATGTTATAACCTAGGACAGAATGGACATTTCAGATCTCAAAATATTTTATGCCCTTTCATAATATAAGAGGTTTCCTTTAAGGCCTAATAATAGGCCAACAGGACTTCCGAGTAGAGAAATACCTTAAACACATGGGAAGTTTTCTAGTCCAAAATTCCACTGACTCCTTGGAAGTCATAGGCCTTTGCCAAAGGCATCAGTTATCTTGGTGTCATCTAATCAACACTTCCAAAATTTTCAGATCATGGAACATGTTATGTTGCAATGGAGCCAATTGTGCCATTGCTCTTTGAAGCTCCAAGAGGAACTCCACTCAAGTTCAGATTGTTTCCTGATAACTTTGTGAATAAGAACCAATAAAATTTCCAGATGATTTCTCAAGAAGTGAAGCTTGATCAATTTGGTGCTCTTGGTTTGATTTTGGAGCTTAATAAGACAATAATTTATTTTTGGTTGTCTGAAAAATGTCTTTGGTCATCTTGGTCCAAGTTATGCATGAGAATTTTATCAAACATAAAAAGAGGTCTAGGAGGCCTAGGACTCTTGTCTGTGGGATTTTTGATTACTCATTCCATATCTTTGCTGGTTATGGGCCTGCTCTTCCTGTTTTCTGCTTTCTGTTTCTTTCTGTTTCAGTTTTGGTAGTTCATGAGTTTCTCAGAATTTGTCTATTTCTTATAAATTGCCTGATTTGTTGGTGTATAATTTTTCTTTGTTTTCTCATAATTGTTTGCATTTCTGTGGTGTTTGTTGTGATCTCTCTTTTTTTACTCATAATTTTATCTATTTGGGACCTTTCTCTTTTCTTTTTGATGTATCTGGCTGGAGGTTTATCAGTTTTGTTAATTCTTTACAAAAGCAACTCTTAATTTCATTGATGTGTTCTACTGGATGTTTCTGTTGTTTCTATATCATGTATTTCTGCTCATAGTTTATCATTTCCCTTTCTCTGCTGGCTTTACACTTTATTTGTTGTTCCTTTTCTAGCTCCTTTAGATATAACAGAGTTGTGTGTAGGTGTAAAGTTAGGTTGTATATTTGGGACCCTTTCTTCCTGAGAAGGGCCTGAATGGCAAAGAACTTTCCTCTTAGGACTGCCTTTTGCTGCATCCCAAAGGGTTTGGACTCTCATGTTCTCATTTTCATTGACTTCCATGTATTTTTATATCTCTTCTTCAGTTTTTTGGTTAATCCATTCATTCTTTGGTAGGATGTATTTAACCATGTATTTGAGTGCTTTCCAATTTTTTTCTTGTGGTCAACTTCAAGGTTCATAGAGTTGTGATCTGAAAATATGCATGGTATTATCTTGATTTTTTTTTGTACTTGTTGAGGGCTGACTTGTGACCCAGTATGTGATCTATTCTGAAGAATGTTCCATTTGCACTCAAAAAGAATGTGTATTCTCCTGTTTTAGGGGTAATATTCTGAATATATCTGTTAAGTCCATCCAGCCCAATGTGTCATTCAAAGCCATTGTTTCCTTGTTTTTCTGCTTAGATGATCTGTCCATTGCTATAAGTGGGATGTTAAAGTCTCATAGTATTATTATATTCCTTTAACAATGAGTTTCTTTATGTTTGTT
>NW_027532685.1:0-12533 GCF_008692635.1 Crocuta crocuta | reverse complement strand
TGAAAGCAAAGGTCAAGAGAAACATTCCAAACTAAAATTCAAAGAGAAAAAAGAATTTTAAAAAGCTCACAAGAGGGGCGCATGGGTGGCTCGGTCAGTTAAGCGTCTTACTTGGGCTCAGGTCATGATCTGATGGTTAGTGGATTCGAGCCCTACATCAGGCTCTGTGCTGACAGCCAGCTCAGAGCCTGGAGCCTGCTTCAGATTCTATGTCTCCCTCTCTCTCTCTGACCCTCCCCTGCTCACGCTGTCTGTCTGTCTGTCTGTCTCTCTCTCTCTCTCTGTCTCGGCAACTTCAAGAGGTGTGACATACACTTAACTGACCAGCAGGAAGTAAAGAAAGAAAGGAGCTGAAGGAATATTTGGGGTAATAATGGCTAAGAATTTTTTTTAAATTACTGACAAACACCAAACCACAAATCCAGGAAGCTCAGAGAATGAGGATGATAAAACCAAAAAGAAAAAAATCTAGGAGCACCTGGGTGGCTCAGTCGATTAGTCTGACTCTTGATTTCAGGTCAGGTCATGATTTCACAGTTTATGAGATCGAGCCCTGCATCAGGCTCTGCATTGTCAGTGCAGAGCAGAGCGTGCTTTGGATTCTCTCTGCTCCTCCCCTATTCATGCTCTCTTTCTCTCTCTCAAAATGAGTAAGTAAACATTAAAAAAAGGAAAAAGTCCATACAGAGGCATATGATATTGAAGAACCCAGTGTGTGTGGGGAGAAACCTTACAGAGCAAGGATAAGAATTATGAGAACTTCTCTAAATATAGTTCACAAAATTTGGAAGATGAAGGTTTTTTTTAATGAATAAACAAATAAGTCACAGAGATGAAAAGCCCAGCATAGGGAATATAGTCAATAATATTACAATAACATTGTGTGTTGACAGATGGTGACTACATTTATCTTGGAGAGTACCCAGTAACGTATAGAACTGCAGAATCAATATGTCGTACACTTGAAACTAATATAACCTTGTAGATCAATTCTACTTCAACGATAAACAATTTTTTAATAAATGAATAAAAAACAATGCTGCTGGCTTGAAATCTGGAGTAGCGGTGGGGGCAAAGAGAAGTGGATAGGTTTAAAAATATTCAGGAAGCAGAAGTGAGCCGATTTTGTATTGATTCTATATTGGGATTTGGGAAGAGAGAGCCTGCTATGCCTCTGACTTAGCAGGCTTACGGTGGAACTGCTCTTCTCCTCCCAAACTTACCGTCTTCCCTCACTGCCAATCTCAGTGAGCGGATCAGCATGCTGGCACAGACTAAGCATTCATTGATTGTCTTTGGAGTGAAATAATAAATGAATAGAGTAGAAATATGGCCAAACAAAGCATTCGCCAGTGCCGGCCAAACAGCCAGTCCTAAACTCACCCTCAAGGTCGACTCAGCAGAGGACTCTCACAGTTTCTCTGTCCCTGTCACTTGATCAACTGTTTGGAAAATCGCCAGATGCCAGGTCCAGAAGAACACCCACCTTCACATCAGGCACTCCTCACCTAGAACCTGTAGTTGCGGCACAGACCGGGTTTTGCCAGGAGCCTCTTAACCCGTAAATTCTTTACATGAGGCCAATGGCAGAGTGTCCAGCCCTTATGAGCACAGGGGACGTTTGGTGTTGGAGAAACAGGGTCACAATGGCATCCCGCTGGTGGATCTATGTTCACCTTGACTTCGATCACTCTTCCCACCAAACGGGTTTATTAATCCAGCCTCTCCCCTCACCCCCGCCCTCAGCCCGGCAGGCAAAAAAGACAACTGCCAGAAATACTGCAGACACCAAGTGATCAGCTTGGATATTTTACTGCCTCTCCCAAGGCTGACAAGCAGAGATACAGAACCGCTCGTGGTTCCCGGTCCAGAGACCAAAACCAGGAAGTGATCTGTCCCCGTGCAGATTTCCCAGAAGTAAGAATGAGATGGGGCGTGCGGAGGATGCCCCTCAGACTCAACCAACCCAGGGAACATTCCCTTCATCATACTGGTTATGAGACAGAGTATATCCTCTTTAAGTATGGTGATAAATAAACACATTCACCCCTCATGCTTGTGAAGATTACAGTATTTTGCATAATATAAGGAGGCCATTATCATTATAAGCAGGTTCTTAATGCGGTGGAATTGGAATGACAGCAACATATTGGTCCATCATGTTTATAATTCTGTCTCTAGAGTTAATGTAAAATAAACTGTATGTAAGTTTTACTATAGTGGTTGCTGAAAGGGCAATGCCAGCTAAGAAGCAACTCTAAAAGACTGCTATATGGGAATGGATTATGGAAATGTTTCTCCATGTGAGAGCTCACGTTTTTTTGCAGCGACTGGGTAACAGTTAAACTACCCAAGTCTTTTATGAGGGGACTTTTGCTACGCAGTGTGCTACGTTCATTCAACACAGAACGTTTTGGTCAATCATTTGGTTAAAAATCTTCAACAGTAAAGCATCCACAAAAGCATTGTTCAGAGTGGACATTCACCTAGGGTACTGGATGAATGCTTTTTCCACTTTTCGGGTCAGTCAGTAGTTAAAAACGTTGAACAGGTTTTTCAGAATTGTTTTCCTAAGGGAGAGCACTTCCTCGCGTACGTTCTCCGCGGCCCTGCCTGCCGCTCCCGACTCTTGCTAGGCTTTCCTGCTCGGGAGGGGCAGCCGACGGGGACGATCTGCGCAGAGACCACTGGTGGATATTACAACGAAAGGAGTTCCACCTTCCACTCCACCGCCGAGCAAAGGGAGACATGGACAGGCTAGGGGCTCTCTGAAAACAAGACAGCAAGTGGGTGACAGACCCAGGGCAGGGAAGCCGGATTGAGCTGGAAACAATGTGCCCTGGGGGCCACTCCGAACCCGAGCTTGCTCCAGCGCTCCCAGCCCTTCCCAAGCGCTAGGCCCATCTGGCCCTGCGCTGATCTCCGGGCTCACTTTGTCGCGCAAGTGGCATAAACCGTGACGACAGCCCTGCGGCAAGGCACGAGCGGCCTTCTTCTCGGCCAGGGTTAAGGTAAGTACCGCCGCCCTGGTACCGAGCAGACGAGGTGGGAACCNAAGGCTCCCGGGGAAACCCAGCCACTGCACCCACCAAGGACACCCCTTCCCGATCCGTGGGACGGGACCCACCTGTCCTGGAGGTCGCGACTCCCAACACAGGAAAGCGGGAGGAAGTGCAAGCAAGGAGAGCCTTGGGAGGCAGCCCTGAACCGGCCTCTTGCTTTTTCCCGGCGACCATCCGCCCCGCGCTCCCCTCCCCCAGCCCGTTCGGGCCCAACAGCCTCGAGGCTCCGCCCCACTTCTTCCGGCCTTGTGTGGTGCGTGCCCTGCGCGCCCGCGACGGGGACCGCTGCGCGGGGCGTGCTAGGACCTCTCATCCAGAAGGCTCACGACTGGGCGCCCTAGTCGATTGCGTTCCTTTAACAGGTTCGGAGCCGCAGGCACAGAGAGGAGAATAGATGGACTCGTGAAAATATACTGCGTGTAACAGCACGCAGTTTTTGCCTCCGCGTTTGCCTTTTCAGTGCCCCTCGCGAGTTTCCCCGCTACAGAGGTAGCTTATCGAGGTTTGCTGGAGCAAAAATTCTTCCACTTCCTTGCACCACTTTCTTGAACTGAAGCCACATACCACTCACCGCTGGACTCCTACCAATTGATTGAGGTACCCGAATCCAGTGACCCCGTACAGTGCTAAATAGAGTGAGCATTAGAATGGAACGAGCCATCACGAATGCACAGCTTATGCGCCTAAAAATTTAAGAACAACACATACTACATAAAAGGACCAAAAACTGCCCTGAAATAGTATGTACAATGTAACCCAGGGCAGAGGGGAAAAATATAGAGCAAGAACAAATATAACGTACAGACATTGAAAAAATGAGAAACTGAGTGGTATTGCAGTTATTAGAGATGAAAAGTAGTCTAATAATCAAAAGAAACGTTTTATAGAAGTCAGGATCAATAAAAGAAGGAAATGCTTTCATAATTTTGTCCTGGAAATCTTTCTGCCAGACGCTCTACCCCTACTTGTTCTTTGGGAAAATTGCTACTCATTATTTTGGTTCCGTTTAGATTTACCTTCTCTGTGACTCATTCTGTGTTTTCCCAGATAAATTTCTACTCTTTTCATGCACAATGGAGCCAGTGCAGGCCTTCAGTATAGCAAATATCATTCTGTTTTATTACTTCTTCTTTTGCATGCCTGTGTCCTTCAGTGAGTAAGTGTCCTCTTGAGACTAGAAAAAATGTTATTATTAAAATTTATTTTGTAAGACCCCAGCACAGAACCTAACATATAGTATTATTTAGCGACTGTTTGTTGAAGGTTGTCTAGAACCAGTAATTAGACAGAAAAAAAAGGCTGTAGCTGGTCTAGGATATGAATTAATACACGAAGGACTAACTGAGGACTAACTGAATGTGGCGATTCGAGCTCAGGTTGATATTCTTGCAAACAGTAATGAGGACCTACTGTACACCAGGTGTGGTATCGAGCTCTGGGTGTAAAATGTTAAACGCAAACCAGATAGAGGGCATGACCTTATGGAGCTTAATGAACTGATAGGAACTGGCCAAGCAAACAGGGAAAGGAACATTCTAGACAGAAGGGACAGCATGATCAAAGGTCCTATAGTAGGAAGGAGCATAACAATATTAATTAGAGTAAGATCAATAAAGGTAAGGTGAAATAAACAGATAAAAAGTACCCAGAAAGAGGAAAGAGGTTGATAGATAAAGCCTCTTTAATAGTTGGAAAAAGAAGTCATTTGCCTCAGTGATATAACTGACATTTATTAAGCCTGCCTTACATGCTAAAGGCTGGGCCAAGTGTTTTATAACAAACACTAACGTAGAAAACATTATTATCTCTGCTTTAATGATAAGGGAACTGGGGTACAGACAAGTTAAGCAATTTCACCAAGATTGAAGAGCAGTTAAGTTTCAGGGCTGAGATTCAAACCTGGGTAATCTGGCTCCAAACTTAAGGACAAGAATTATAATAAAAGCACAAGTAAAAACGTGTGAAAGAACTCTTTTACAAAATATGTTCATTGTTCCCAGATATGGGTCATCTTTGAGAAATGATACTAAGAGCTTCAAGAAACAATAACCTGGAGTCAAACATTAATGCTCTAGACAGAAGACTTTGGCATAGACATTGGCTGGTGTTGGCAGGAGTAGTGGTGCCTTTGGTAGGTGATACCATCAAGCAACAGTGATCATAACATTAGGCATCAGCAGCAAGCCAGAGGAGATGAGGAAGAAAATAGTAGATGTCCTGACTGCTACTTTGGGACACGCACATGAGACCTTGGTCTCTGACCCTCAATTTCTGATTTTTATGAATGGGCATAATAATAGTATCTCTATTACAGGGTTGTGATGATTAAATGAAACAATGTGCATTAAGTACCTAGCCATGTCTGACACACAGTAACTGCTCAATGAGTATTGGCTGCTATGATTATGATTACTAATGTTATAATGATGCATTTTAGTGAATGAATGAAGGGAGCTATGACCAACCAGATAAGATGTGGTTCAGGTACAATTTGAGGAAGGCACCATGGAATATCAGATAAATATTGAATGGGTGGTGAAGTAAAAGTGAATTTCCTCCTCTTGGCATCAATTGCATGTTTAGTTAGTGCTTACTCTTCTGTGTTACGACTGTTTACTTGCTGGTTTCCCTTATTACAATTTCTATGTGCTTGTGTGTGTGAAGTAGCTAACACCATCTAGCACAGAGTGGGAACTTAAAGAACATTTGTTGAATGAGTGAATTAATGTCTGAATAAAAATCAATAGGTACAAATGTGCTTAAGAACACACACATTGCTACACGGGTCCTTTATGTTTTTCAGCCACACTGGTCTTCCTTGTGTTCCTAGAATACACCAAGCTTGTTCCTGATCTGCTTCCAAAAATATAATCTGCTCATCTGCTTGTCTCCACCTGTACTTATAATACCTGAGGCCGAGGGTTGGCAACTTTTTTCCTTTAAAGGGTCGATAGTAAGTATTTTAGGCTTTCTGGGATACATACAGTCTCTGTCTGTCACTACTGGAGTCTACCTTCATTGAGCAAAAGCAGCCACAGACACTTAAATGATGAGTGTAAATGTATTCCATTAAACTGTATTTACAAAAACAGGCAATAGGTAGAATTTGGCTTGTAGGCTATAAGTTGACAGCCCTGCCCTACGTCAAATTGGCACCATGCTTGCATGAATGT
Source organism: Crocuta crocuta (assembly GCF_008692635.1). NCBI lineage: Eukaryota > Metazoa > Chordata > Mammalia > Carnivora > Hyaenidae > Crocuta > Crocuta crocuta. The sequence continues at coordinate 6,298 of NW_027532685.1, read as the reverse complement.
TCTAGAAGGGTAATGTGTAGAAGCTCTCATCTTTGGCCAACTTCTTTATCTTACTTTTTTCAGCATCTAAATGAAACTTTCATGCTCTCTAAACTTGGTGATAACCTGAAGAGTTGCTGAAAAGTGATTCAAACTGTATATTGTGATTTTTGAATTTTGATTTATCAAAATGATCCCTAAAAGAAGCTACTAGTGATCTTTGAAAAGTTTAAAAATAATTAAGAAAAGAAAGAAAAAAATCATATTAAAAGTAACCTTTATTATATAACTAAAAGTGACTTTTAATCAGAAAATAAATATTCTGGACACAGTGCAATGTTGAATTTGGCTGAGGCTTTGGTCTATGACAACAATTCTATATATTCTATACAGAAATAAGTAAATGCTAAAACATCTCAGAAATCATTTAGGCCATGCAAAATTTTCCTCATCTACTGATGAACAAAAATTTGCTAAAACCTGAAAAGTATTGTATTAATTTATGTCTGAGGATATGAACAGGGTGTGAACATTTCTGACTCAATAGAAATATGACTCAGCACGAAGTCAGTAGTCTATATAATAACTTTTGCAGTGAAGAGGTATTACATTAGTTGAAAGGAACAAAAACCTACCTGAAACTAACTTAAGTGAGAGAGAAATGTTTGGAAAGATAATAGAGCGTGTCACAAAATTTAAGGAGTGGAACAATCAAAATTTGGAAAGGGCAAGATACAGTTAGGCCTCAAGAATGGTCAAAAGTAAATATTCAAATGCAATTATGGCTCTGTCATTCTTTTATCCATATTCTTCCCTATACATTTGTGCTCTCACTCTCTCCATCTTTCTCTCCTGTCTCTCTCTCCTTCTCTCTCCCTTTCTTTCTCCCTCCTACCCCCTATGTCCTTTAAAAGCTTCCTTTGTTTCTCAAGTCCATGCAATAAGAAATATGGTTATTGATACCTTTCCAAATTTTCATCTTACAGTTTCAGCCACTGGACAGAGACATTATGCCACATTGGGTCCTCTGAAAAGCAGATGCCAAGATGGAGTTACAAGTCCAGAGATGTATTGTGGGTAATGACTAAGAAGATAAAGAGGAAGACCAGGAGTAGGCAGGGGAGAATTATTAATTCAGGCAGGTCTGACACTTATTAAAGGAGAGGAAATTAACTAGGAATGGGTAGGAAATGCTTCAGATTGCAGTGCAACTCTATTGAATTCCCATCCAGCCCAACTAGGAACTCTAGAGCAAAGGTTACTAATTATAAGAATCTCATATTAAGCCAAAATGGTCCTAGTATTCCTTTTGTGCTCAGAAATTGCCTGGAGATGCCTGGGATGGGTATGGCCTTGGATAAAATGATGCAAAAATATCCAAAAAGTGCTACAGCTGGAGGCTGTTGTCTAACTGCTCCGCAGTAGATTTTTCTCTTGAAAGAAAATCTGTAAGTCACCGGTCACAGATACTGTGGGCCCATATCCATAAACCTGGGAGAGGGATTCATCATCAAGGTTTAAGTCTTCAAGACCAATTAACTGTAGTTAAGTGAGTGATGTCACATCATAGTACAGGACAGTTTTCAAGGGTGACCAACCATCCCAGTTTGCCTGAGACTGAAAGATTCCCTGGGATGTGAGACTTTGCTAAAACTAGGACACTCCAGGGTAAACTGGGATGGTTGCTTTTCCTCGTGGCACCAATGTTAATAGGCATGGGAAGGACATTTAAGACAATCCTATAGGATTGTAAACTGTATAAACAATTGCATTTTCCTGCATTTATGGAGGAAATTCTATGGTATACTGGTTTTATTAGATTATTGGAACTTATGAAAGCCTCAGAACTACTCCCCTGAAAACACCAAAGTTTTCGTATTTTATTTCTTGTCATGTCTACACTCTAGTGCATTCATACATGCCTAGTCCATTTAGAATGTTTCTCTCGCTGAAACCTGCTTCCCCCTCTTACCACTGTTAGAGAAGAATGCTTCTTCCCCAGTGCTTCGGTTTCTACTAGGAAGGACTTCCCTAAATAAAGATTAAATCACATAATAAATTATAAGCACCTATCATAGAGCATGACATAAAGTAACAGCTTGCATCAGTCAGGGCTCTTAGCTGGATGCAACAGAAGCTGAATCTGCATGATTTAAGGAAAAATAAAGTCTAATAAATCTATATTGTTAATAGCACCAGAGTAGCACACATCCTGTTACAAAAATCATAAAACTGCATAATATATTCAAGGAAACCGTTTACAGATATTGAACAATAGTCAGCACACAACTGTGATCTACATTAGAAGAGAAACTCGCAAGTAAGCCCCCAGGATCACCCCATTCTTTGCCTGGTGTCAGTTTTCTGACCCCAACGTAGAAAGCTGGATTCCAAGATGAGTTTGGCATTCTCACTAACCTCAGGAGGCAAAGATCAGAGTTCAGAGTAGCTAATCAGATTAAATCTGTGGAACAAGACATTAGAGAAGACAAAGCTGTGAAGATGTTGGAATGGGCAAACATATATCTTAGGGTTTCCAACAAATCGTTAAAAACATGGAAAATAGAACTATGCTTCTTGGTTTCAAGACTTCTGTAAAGCTACACTTATCAAAACAGTATGATAATGGAGACAAATAAGTCAATGGAACAGATTAGAATCCAGTAATATACCTACACATGTATGACCATTCATTCATTCATTTGTATTTGGGGGTTTGTTCAACCATTAACCAGTCAAAGAACATCTGAACTGTTTTCAGTATTTTACTACTGTGAACAAAGTTGCTATGAACATTCACGTACAGGTTTTTGGGTAAACACAAGTTCTAATTATTCTGGGCTAAATGCCTTGGTGTATAATTGTTGGGTTATATGGTAGTTGCATGTTTAATATTTTAAGATACTGCCAAAATGCTTTCCAGAGTGGCTAAAGCATTTTACATTCCCACCAGTGATGTATGAGAGGTCCATTTTCTGTGCAACCTTTCCAACAGTTTGTATTGCCAGTATTTTTCATTTCAGCTTTTCCGATAGGTCTATAGTGATATCTCACTGCGGTTTTAATTTGCATTTCCCTGATGACTAATGATGTTGGGCAAATTTTCATGTGCTTATCTGTGTATTATCTTCAGTGAAATGTCTCTTCATGTTTTTTTGCCCACTTTCTGCTAGGATTATTTTTTTATGGTTGAATTTTGAGAGCTCTTTATATGTTTAAGATACTAATCCTTTCTCATGTATTTGATTTACAAATATTTTCTCCCCTTTCTGTTGCTTGTCTTTTTCATTCTTTTGAGTATCCCATATAGTAAAAATTTTGAGTTTTAATGAGGTGTAATTTGTCAGTGTTAATTTTGTTGCCTATGCTTTAGGTGTTAAAGTCTAAGAACTCTTTGCCCAGGCCTATATCCCAAATATTTTTACGTTTTATCTGACAGTTTTATAGTTTCATGTTTTACACTAAAGTTCATGATCCATTTCGAGTAATTTTTGTAAGGTGTAAGATAGGTTGAGGTTCATATTTTTGCCTATGGGTGTCCAGCTGCCCCAGGATAATTGCCTGAAAGGCTCTCCCTTGAAGGGCTGGTTCAATATCCACAAATCAATCAATGTGATACACCTCATTAATAAAAGAAAGGACAAGAACCACATGATCCTCTCAATAGATGAAGAGAAAGCATTTGACAAAATGCAGCATCGTTTCTTGATAAAAATCTTCAAGAAAGTAGTGATAGAAGGATCATACCTCAAGATCATAAAAGCCATATATGAAAGACCCAATGTTAATATCATCCTCAATGGGGAAAAACTGAGAGCTTTCCCCCTAAGGTCAGGAACACGACAGGGTTGTCCACTCTCATCACGGTTATTCAACATAGTATTGAAAGTCCTAGCCTCAGCAGTCAGAAAACACAAAGGAATAAAAAGCATCCAAATTGTCCAGGAGGAAGTCAAATTTTCATTCTTCTCAGATGACATGATACTGTATATGGAAAACCCAAAAGATTCCACCAAAAAACCTGCTAGAACTGATCCATGAATTCAGCAAACTCACAGGATATAAAATCAATGTACAGAAATTGGTTGCTTTTCTATACACCAATAATGAAACAACAGAAAGAGAAATCAAGGAATTGATCCCAATTACAGTTGCACCAACCATAAAATACCTAGGAATAAGCCTAACCAAAGAGGGGAAAAAAATGTATACACTGAAAACTGTAGAAAGCGTATGAAAGAAGTTGAAGAAGACACAAAAAAATGGGAAAATATTCCATGCTCATGGATTGGAAGAGCAAATATGGTAGCAAATACTACCCAAAGCAGTCTACATATTCAATGCAATCCCTATCAAAATAACACCAGCATTCTTCACAGAGCTAGAACAAACAATTCTAAAATTTGTATGGAACCAGAAGAGACTCTGAATAACCAAAGCAATACTGAAAAAGAAAACCAAAGCTGCAGGCATCACAATCCCGGACTTCAAGATATATTACAAAACTAATCATAGGGGCGCCCGGGTGGCTCAGTCAGTTAAGCATCCACCTTTGGCTCAGGTCATGATCTCATGGTTTATGTCTTCAAGCCCCACATTGGGCTCTGTGCTGGCAGCTCAGAGCCTGGAGCCTCCTTCAGATTCTGTATCTTCCCTTCCTCTGCCCCTCCCATGCTCATGCTCTGTCTCTCTCTGTCTCGCAATAATAAAAACGTTAAAAATTTTTTAAAAAATAAACAAAGCTGTAATCATCAAGACAGCATGGTACTGGCACAAAAACAGACATTCATCAATTGAACAGAATAGAGAACCCAGAAAGGGCCCCATAACTGTATGGCCAACTAATCTTTGACAAAGCAGGAAGGAATATCCAATGGAATAAAGACAGTCTCTTCAGCAAATGGTGCTGGGAAAACTGGAGAGTGACATGCAGAAGAATGAACCTGGACCACTTTATTACACTATGCACAAAAATAAACTCAAAATGGATGAAAGACCTAAACATAAGAAAGGAAGCCATCAAAATCCTCGAGGAGAAAGCAGGAAAAAAGCTCTTTGACCTCTGCCGCAGCAACGTCTTACTCAACACGTCTCAGGAGGCAAAGGAAACAAGAGCAAAAATGAACTATTGGGACCTCAGTAAGATCAAAAGCTTCAGCACAGGGAAGGAAACAGCCAAACTAAAAGGCAACCAGTGGAATGGGAGAAGAGATTTGTCAATAACATATCAGATAAAGGGTTAGTCTCCAAAATTTATAAGGAACTTATCAAACTCAACACCCCAAAAATAAATAATCCAGCAAAGAAATGGGCAAAAGATTTGAATAGAAATTTTTCCAAAGAAGATATCCAGATGGCTAACAGACACATGAAAAATGCTCAACATCACTCATCATCAGGGAAATACAAATCAAAACCACAATGAGATACCACCTCACACCTGTCAGAATGGCTAACATTAACAACTCAGGCAACAACAGGAGGGCAAGATGGCAGAGAAGTAGGGAGCTCCATACATTGCACTCGCCCCCATATCTCACACGGAAAAGATCTGAAGCCATAGGAAACCTTACAGAACCCAAGAGATCGAAGGACGCAGAATCCACTGAGAAAGCCTTCTAACGTGAGTGCGAACTGGGGAAGATAACATCAGGCCGGGATCGGAGACTCAAAGGGACGGGGGTGATCCCCCTCTGCGGGGAGTGAGGGGAAAGAGAGAGTCCGAAACTACTCAAGACACGGTCTCTGTCGCTGGGGAACAGAAAAACCTCCGCTCGGGGCACAGAAGGACCATGCACGCCAAATCCTGGCGCGCCAGGTCCCCGCGCACCAACTCGTCCTGGAGGGGCCGCTTGCCGCCGGCTCCTTTGAGATCCTGGCTGGCTGGACCCCTGGAGGAGCCGCGCGTGCGCATACCGGGCCTCCGCGCTCCTGGCTTGGCTACACCTCTAGAGGGAAGGTGAAGGGCTTAAAACTGGGAGATTTGCCCGCGAGTTCGTGTTTCGGGTGACGAGACACAGAGGGACTGGTATCCCGGTCTCCAGCGGGCCCGGCACGCCCCCTAGGCAAACCCCCGTCCTTGCTCGCCAACCCAACCTGGAGGAGAAGGGAGCAGTGATCCTGGCTCCATCCCCAGGACTAAGCAAGAGGCTTGGAATTGGCCTGAGGGGATCGCCTGCGAAGTTGTGTCTAAGACAATTTCAGTGGGGCGCGCGGACTGGGACTTGGAATCTAGGCCCAGCCTGGATTAAAGAGCGCGACACACGTTGGCTGCGCCACCGGCATGGGGAGTTTACACACCCAAAAAAGCGAGGTGCAG
>NW_027532684.1:335-473 GCF_008692635.1 Crocuta crocuta | reverse complement strand
TCATCAAGGATATTGGCCTGTAATTCTCTTTTTTTGCTGGGTCTCCATTGGCTTGGGAATCAAAGTGATGCTGGCTTCATAAAATGAGTCTGGAAGGTTTCCTTCGATTTCTATTTTTTGGAATAGCTTGAGAAGAAT
>NW_027532684.1:0-187 GCF_008692635.1 Crocuta crocuta | reverse complement strand
CGTGTGAATTTTGGTAGTGAGTGTGTGTTTAGGAATCTTTCCATTTCTTCTAAGTTGTCCAATTTGTTGGCATATAATTTTTCATAGTATTCCCTGATAATTGCTTGTATTTTTGAGGGGTTGGTTGTCATAAGTCCATTATTATCCATGATTTTGTCTATTTGAGTGCTCTCTCTTTTCTTTTTGA
>NW_027532683.1:459-1234 GCF_008692635.1 Crocuta crocuta | reverse complement strand
CAACCAACCCCTCAGAAATACAAGCAATTATTAGGGAATACTATGGAAAATTATATGTCAACAACCTGGACAACTTAGAAGAAGTGGACAAATTCCTAAACACACACTACCAACATTCACACAGGAAGAGATAGAAAATCTGAATAGACCCATAACTAGTGAAGAAATTGAATCTGTGATCAAAAACTTCCCAACAAATAAGAGCCCTGGTCCAGATGGCTTCCCTGGGGAATTCTACCAGACATTTAAAACAGAATTAATACTCACTCTTCTCAAGCTATTCTAAAAATAGAAATCGAAGGAAAACTTCCAGACTCATTTTACAAAGCCACCATCAGTTTGATTCCCANTGATTCCCAAGCCAGACAGAGACCCAGCAAAAAAAGAGAACTACAGGCCAATGTCCTTGATGAATACAGATGCAAAAATCCTCAACAAGATACTTGCAAATCGAATCAAACAGCACTTAAAAGGAACTGAATGTGAGACAGGAAACCATCAAAACCTAGAAGAGAAAGGAGGAAAAAAACCTCCTTGACCTCACCCGCAACAATTTCTTACTTGACATATCCCCAAAGGCAAGGGAATCAAGAGCAAAAATGAACTCTTGTGACCTCATCAAGAAAAAAAGCTTCTGCACAGCAAAGGAAACAGTCCATAAAACTAATACTCCACTGATGGTATGGGAAAATATAGTTGCAAATGACATATCAGATAAAGTGTTAATGTCCAAAATCTATAAGGAACTCACCACACTCCACACCCGAAAAACAAA
>NW_027532683.1:0-231 GCF_008692635.1 Crocuta crocuta | reverse complement strand
CCTACACTGTTGGTGGGAATGTAAACTGATGCAGCCCCTCTGGAAAACAGTGTGGAGGTTCCTCAAAAAATTAACACTAGAACTCCCCTATGACCCAGTAATAGCACTGCTAGGAATTTACCCAAGGGATACAGGAGTGCTGATGCATAGGGCACATGGACCCCAGTGTTCATAGCAGCCCTCTCCAGAATAGCCAAAACATGGAAAGAACCTAAGTGTCCATCAACGGAC
>NW_027532682.1:0-469 GCF_008692635.1 Crocuta crocuta | reverse complement strand
CGCCAGAGTCCGTCACCGCTGGATTGGCCGAAATGCCCACTTTCCATGCCTAGGCTGCTAACAGCTCGTGGGAAAAGTGTTTTTGAGAAGAGCCCCAAGATAAATGGATCATTTCTCTCCCCCAGAGGCCTTTCAACCTTGGGTGTGAAAAGGCCAGGAAGTAAAGCAAAAGGGCAAACCTTCCTGCCCTGGACCCAAGCATTACGCCAAGGAGCCCAGAGCATCCAATTCTGAGCCTGGCCTGGCAAAGGCTTTTTTGTGGCTGTGCGNATAGCAGATCCTTCTCGAACAAGTTCTCTGAGCCTAAGAGGTGCTCCGGGGTCCCGCGGAGTCCACACCTGTCCCAGGTGAAACCACGGCTCCGTCCCAGGGGGTAAAACGAGGCAACGCTGGGAAACTTCAGCCTCCGGGGCGGAGAGGCGGAGGAGAGGAGGCTGCCCGGGCAGAGGGGCAGGGCCCAGCTTCGGCT
>NW_027532681.1:0-2193 GCF_008692635.1 Crocuta crocuta | reverse complement strand
TGGATAGCAACATGCAAAAGATGAAACTGGATCACTTTCTTACAAAAATAGATTCAAAATGGATTAAAGACCTAAATATGAGACAGGAAAACATCAAAATTCTGCTGGAGAAAACAGGAAACAGCTTCTTACTTGACATTTCTCTGGAGGCAAGGAAAATAAAAGCAAAAATGAACTATTGGAACCTCATCAAGATAAAAGGCTTCTGCACAGTGAAGGAAACAATCAACAAAACTAAAAGGCACCCAACAGAATGGGAGAAGATATTTGCAAATGACATGTCAGATAAAGGGTTTGTATTAAAAACCTATAAGAACTTCCCAGACTCAGTNAAATCAAAGCCACAGTGAAATACCACCTCATATCTGTCATAATGGCTAAAATGAGCAACTCAGGAAATAACAGATGTTGGTGAGGAGAAGGAAGAGCCTTTTGCACTATTGGTGGGAATGTAAAGTGATGCAGCCACTCTGGAAAATAGAATGGGAGTTCCTCAAAAAATTAAAAACAGAACTACTCTGTGACCCAGCAATTGCAGTACTAGGTATTTATCCAAAGGATACAAAAATGATGATTCAAAAAGGCACATGCCCCCCAATGTTTATAGCAGTGCTATTGACAATAGCCAAATTATGGAAAGAGCCCAAATGTCCATCGACTCATAAATGGATAAAGATGTGGTATATGTGTTTACACGTACACACACACACACACACACACACACATGCATACGCATATACATACCCAATGAAATATTACTTGGCATTGAAAAAGAATGAAGTCTTGCCATTTGCAACAATGTGGATGGAACTAGAGTGTATTATGCTAAGCAAAATAAGTCAGGCAGAAAAGCACATATAGTGCTATAGACAGTACATGGTTACTACTATTGAGTTTTTAATGTCTATTTATTTTTGAGAGAGAGACAGACAGCACACGAAGGGACAGAGAGAGGGAGACAGAGGATCTGAAGCAGGTTCCGCATTGAGAGCAGAGAGCATAGTGCAGGGCTCAAACTCACGAACCATGAGATCATGACCTGAGCTGAAGTTGGAATGAGCCACCCACGTGCCCCACTGTTATTACTTGATCCAGGAAAAGTTGTTGAGTTTCAATTTGTTCAGCTTTTTTCTTGTTGGAAGATGCGATGATAACTTCCAGACTCTTCACGTTCTGTGCTGAAACTGGAAGTTGCTTTGTGACTTCCTCTTTGTCCTTCAAATTACTTCTTACAATTAGAAAAATCCAGACCTCATACAGTAGTCTTAATTTTCTCAGAGTTCCAGTTTTTAAATTTTGTTTAATGTTTTATTTATTTCTGAGAGAGAGACAGCATGAACAGGGGAAGGTCAGAGAGAGAGGGAGACACAGAATCTGAAGCAGGCTCCAGGCTCTGAGCTGTCAGCACAGAGCCCGACACGGGGCTCGAGCCCATGAACCGTGAGATCATGATCTGAGCCGAAGTTGGACGCTTAATCGACTCAGCCACCCAGGCACCCCTCAGAGTTCCAGTTTTTAAAGGGCTTTTATCTTTAATCTCCCTTGTATTTATTTATCTTTTTATTGGCACTTTTAATATTGTCACTGTATTTGTACTTAATGGACATGTCATGGCTGGTAATATTTTCAAAATATCTCAAAATCAAACACAGAAATGCCACACCAACAGAAGACTGTTTACTATAAGGCAAGACAACTAAACATGAGCCCACGTGTCTGTTGTCACCATTTCCTGATGGCACTGGAGTCGTTTTGCAGCTAAACTTTGTCTCTCTAAAATTTTTGAGTAGAGCCACTTTCCCATTAATTATGTCAATCATAGTGGAGCTGTGGATGGATATTTGTTGAGAATAGATATGAGGTGCTGTTATCTAGAAAGTTCCAGGACATATCTCTGGAAACAAACCTGTATAGGCGTTGATGCTCTCACAGTAAGTTAGCATTCCTACTCTGTGTTTGCTTGTTTTACCTGACTTTCTCCTGCACTGATAGCATTTTTGCCTTTACCTATATGTGATACAAATCAACAATTTGACAAACACAAATACTCTTCTAGCCTTTACCCAAATTACACACAAAGGGCAGTAGTGAATCAGGTTTAGTACTCTTTCTACATTGTGGCTAAGGAATATTTTGGCCGTTGAGTAGAGAGTACTTTCCCTTACAGGAAATCTTTTTGAAATTTAATAATAA
>NW_027532680.1:11327-18073 GCF_008692635.1 Crocuta crocuta | reverse complement strand
GACATTTATGATTGTTAGTTCTTCCTGATGGATAGACCCTGTAATATTATGTAATGCCCTTCTTCTTCTTTTGTTGTTGTCTTTAATTTAAATCCAGTTTGTCTGATAAAAGTATAGCTAAACCGGCTTTCTTTTGATTACCAGTAGCAGGATATTTTTTTTCTCCATCCCGTTACTTTTAATCTGAAGGTATCTTTTAGTCTAAGATGTGTTCCTTGTAGACAGCATATAGATGGATTTTGGTTTTTTATCCATTCTGCTACCCTATGTCTTTTGATAGGAGCATTCAGCCCATTTACATTTAGTGTTATTATTGAAATATGTGGGTTTAGAGTCTTTGTATCTTTTGTAGGGTTCATGTTTGTGGTGGTGTCTCTGGTATCTTTGTTCCTTGCAACCTTTCCTTCAGAGCATCCCCCTCAGGATTTCTTGTAGGGCTGGCTTCGTGGTGACAAATTCTTTCAATTTCTGTTTATTTGGAAAGGTTTTTATCTCTCCTTCTATTTTGAATGACAGGCTTGCTGGATAGAGGATTCTTGGCTGCATATTTTTACTGTTCATCACATTGAAGATCTCCTGCCATTCCTTTCTGGCCTGCCAAGTTTCAGTAGATAGGTCTGTCACCACTCTGATAGGTTTCCCTTTGTATGTTAGGGCCCTTTTGTCCCTAGCTGCTTTCAAAATTCCCTCTTAGTCCTTATATTTTGCCATTTTTATATGATATGCCATGCCGAAGATCGATTCAAATTAGGTCTGAGGGGATTCCTCTGTGCCTCTTGTATTTCAACGTTTACTTCCTTCCGCAGGTTGGGGAAGTTCTCTGCTATAATTTGTTCCAGGACTCCTTCAGCACTTTTCCCTTTCTCTTGCTCTTCTGAGATTCCTATGATACGGATATTGTTGCATTTGACCGAATCGCTGAGCTCTCGAACTCTTCTTTCATGTTCCTGGATCTGTTTGTCTCTTTTTATGTTAGCTTCTTGTTTTTTATTATGGTGTCTTCTAAATCACTTATTCTCCTTTCTGCCTCTTCAGTCCGTGCATTGGAAGCCTCTGATGTATTATATGTCTCAGTTACCACATTTTTAAATTGATCGTGCAAATTCTTATTCTCTATCTTGTCTGTTGCCATAGTTTCTTTGATGTCCCCTNTTTGGAGGAGAGCTCTTTTGTTTTGTCATTTTAATTAGCTTTCTGGCTCTTGTTAGTTTTAAAGACTTGTTACGCTCTCTGCACCTGTGAGCGCTGCTGTTTCCAAGAAGGCTCTTTGACTGTCCGGGTCCTATTCTTTCAGAGAGTGTTTTTTGAATGATACCTCTTGGTCTCTCTTGTTGATACCTTGGTTATTTTATTTTTCCACTTGTAGTGATATTTGGGACTCTCCACCATGTGTACTTTGACTTGTTTCTTGAGGTAGCCATAGAGAAGAAAACAGACAGAGAAACACACAAGGCGCAGAGGCACACAAACGCACAGACAAATCCAACGAACCTGCAAACCCAGAGGGAAAAAACAAATGTTAAGAGAAAAGATGGAGGATGGAAAGCACATAATAGAAAACAAAAAAATACATAATAACGTCAAAAAGAAGAAAAGAAAAGGAAAAAAGGAAGAAAACCGATGGACAAAGAATGGTTTAAAGCATATAACCGGATTTCCCAGCTACAATTATAATGCCGGGTGTATGCAGTGTTGGTTGAAAAGCATAGAGAAAGAGAGAGAAGACAGGGTGGGGTGAGGCAAAATTGGAAATAGAATGAATGGCAGAAGGGATAAGAAACTTTTTTCAAAGAGCTAAGGGGTGGCATATGGTTGGATAGCTGATAGAAGGACGCTGTTGTTATCCAGAGAAACTATATAGTCTAATTACTCCTGAGAGACAGAGATGAAAAGGTCTGTAGGTGTAGAATTTACATCTACCGAATGGACTAAATGTGATTGTTGAAGCAAGCTGGTGACCAGAGTTAGTCAGGTTAGTGTTCCGGGAAAAAAAAAAAAAAAAAAAAAAGAAAGAAAAAGAAGAGGGCAACTCTCTGGCAGGGATAGGCGTGGTGTGATCCAGTTAATGAGGCGAGATTTCTGCCTTGGAGGTTGTGGGGAGGAGAGTGGCGGCGCTCCAGTCCCTTCTTGAACCAAGCGCTGCACTTCACTTTTTGGGTTTGTAAACACTCCGGGCCGGTGGCACAGCCTAAATGGGTTGTGCTCTTTAATGCAGGCCAGGCCTAGTTTCCACATCCAAGTCCGCGTGCCCCACTGAAATTGCCTTAAACACATCCTCGCAGGTGATTCCCTCAGGGCAATTCCAAGCCTCCTGCCTAGCCCTGGGGGTGGAGCCAGAATCACTGCTACCTTCTCCTCCAGGTTGGGTTGGCGAGCATGAGCGGGGGCTTGCCTGGGGGGCGCGCCGTGCTCGCTGTAGAGAAAGAAACTCGGTCCTTCTGTGTCTTGTCACCCCAAACACGAACTCACGGGCAATCTCCCAGTTTTTAAGCTCTTTGCCCTCCCTCTAGAGTTCCAGCCAGCCAGGGCCTTGGAAGCCAGGTACGCGGGCACAGGGCTCCTCCAGGAGTCCGGCCAGCCAGGAGCACAATGGCGTGGAGACGCGCAGCTCCTCTAAGGGTCTAGGCAGCCAGGCGCACACAGAAGTGGTCAGCGCGCAGTCCCTCTGGTACTTTGGTGCGCGGGGACCTGGCATCCAGGGATTTTGCGCACACGGTCCTTCTGTGCCCCGAGTGGAGTTTTTTCTGTTTCCCTGCGACAGGGACCTTGTCTTGAGCGGTTTCAGACTCTCTCTTTTTCCCCTCTCACTCCCCGCAGAGGGGGATCGCCCCCGTCCCTGGAGTCTCCGATCTCGGCTCGATTTTATCTTCCCCAGTTTGCACTCACGTTAGAAGGCTTTCTCAGTGAATTCTGCATCCTTTTTCTTCCAATCTCTAGGGTTCTGTAAGGTTTCCTATGGCTTCAGATCTTTTCCATGTGAGATATGGGGGGCGAGTGCAATGTACGGAGCTCCCTACTTCTCCGACATCTTGCCCCACCCTCCGCCCCTAAATTGATTTTGAGTAGGCAGATCCTAACAATGTTAGAGAGTAACTTATGTGGTACAAAAAAAATTAAAATTAGGAGGTGAATTCTACTTCCAGAACTATCATTACAGCAGACTGATCACAAACAAGGAATTTGGAGTCAAATAAACCAGAGTTTGAATCTGAGCTTCACACTTAGCTAGGTATTTAACTAAGAATCAACAGTCATCTCTAGGTATCTGTTTCCTCATCTATAAAATAAGGAACATAATAAAACTTGTTCACTGTTTCTTAATGAATTTTTGTTGTGATTAAATATTACTCTATATGAAAAATTCCTTGAAAATTAAATAGAATACTGCAGAACTGTTTAATTAATATCAAACCATCTGCTGGGGTGCCATGGTGGGTCAATTGATTAAGCGTCTGACTCTTGGTTTTGGCTCAGGTCATGATATCATGGTTCATGGATTTGAGCCCTTCATGTGCTGAGCACTGAGCTATCCACACAGAGCCTGCTTGAGATTCTCTCTCTCCCTATCTCCTGCCTTTCCACCATGGGTGCTGCCTTTATCTCTCTCAAAGTAAATAAGTAAACAGAAAATATCAAACCATCTGTTGAAAACAACTAAAAAAGCTAAACAAAATGTAAGGAGCCCTTACTTTGCACAGTGATGTGGGAAATGAAATTGCCCACACAAGCTAAAACCATGCAAAGCAATCTCAATAGTCAATGAGAAATACTATGATCGTTCTGTGACTTTATTTTTTATTATTTTGTTTTAAAAGTAGAGAATGAAAAGGAGAGAGAGAGGAAGAGAGAGAACCTTCAGCGGACTCCATACACAGCATGGAGCCGAACACATGGCTCGAACCCACGATCTAATCATGATTTGAGCCAAAATAAAAATCAGTTGATTTGATCAGTTGCTCAACTCACTGAGCAACCCAGGTGCCCCAGTTCTTGAATTTTAAACAATTTATATAAAAAAATTAAAATACATCTTAGTTATAAATAAGTAAGAGAATAAAAAAAAAGTAAAACAAATACAAAATTTAGTGCAGTGTGTTTTAAATATTTTGAAATTAAAGTGTTTTATTTATTTGTAAAAAATGTATTAAGATACTGATAAAAACTGAAGACTGATGGATGTGGGGGGAGAGGGATGGATGGGCATGGAGGAGGGCACTTGTGGGGATGAGCACTGGGTGTTATGTGGAAACTAATTTGACAATAAACTATTTGTAAAAAAAAATAAATTTAAAAAAATGTATTAAGAATAGCCTGAACTGTGTTCTCTTTCTTCCAGTTAAATAATTTATGACTTGAAGAAACACCTATTTTTATGTCTTGGTGAATTATCTGCTCATTTCTTTTTTTTATATAGTTTATTTTTGAGTCAGAGACAGAGCATGAACAGGGGAGGGGCAGAGGTTAAAGAACACCGTGCTAAAGAATAAATGGGCCAATCAGGCAATTAGGGAAGAAATTTAAAAATATATGGAAACAAATGAAAATGAAAACACAACAGTCCAAACTCTATGCGATGTGGCAAAGGCAGTCCTCAGAGAAAAGTACATTGCACTCCAGGCCTATTTCAAGAAATTAGAAAAAGCGCAAGTGCCAAATATAACAGCTCACCTAAAGGAACTAGAGGGAGAGGAACAAATGCACCGCAAACNACCCAAAGCACTCTACACATTCAATGCAATTCCAATCAAAATTGCCCCAGCATACTTCTCAAAACTAGAACAAACTATCCAAAAATTTGTATGGAACCACAAAGACCCCGGATAGCCAAAGTCATATTGAAGAATAAAACTGAAATGGGAGGTATCACCAACTCAGACTTTAGCCTATCCTACAAAGCTGTCAGCACAAAAACAGACACATAGACCAAAGGAATAGAATAGAGAACTGAGTATTGGACCCAAAAATATACAGCCAACCAATCTTTGACAAAGCCNCACACCAGTCAGAGTGGCTAAAATGAGCAAATCAGAGGACTCTAGGTGCTGGCGAGGATGTGGAGAAACGGGCACCCTCCTACACTGTTGGTGGGAATGCAAACTGGTGTAGCCGTTCTCGAAAACACTGTGGAGGTTCCTCAAAAAATTAACATTAGAACTCCCCTATGAGCCAGCAATAACACTGCTAGGAATTTACCCAAGTGCTGATGCATAGGAGCACATGTACCCCAATATTCCTAGCAGCACTCTCCACAATAGTCAAAACATGGAAAGAGCCTAAGTGTCCATCAACAGACGGATGGATCAAGAAGATGTGGTTTATCTATACCATGGAATACTACATGCCAATGAGAAAGAATGAAATCTGGCCGTGTGTCGCAACATGGAATGTCCTTGAGGGTGTTATGCTGAGCGAAATAAGTCAGGCAGAGAAGGACAAATATCGTATGTTTGCACGTTTAGGAGGATTAGGAGGAACTTAACGGAGGACCGTGGGAGAGAAGAAGGGGGAAATAGTGCAGGAGAGGGAGAGAGGCAAACCAGGAGAGACTCTTGAATGCTGAGAACAAACTAAGGACTGATGGGTGTAGTTATGGAGGGGAGAGATGGGCATGAAGGAGGGCACTTGTGGGGTGAGCACTGGGTGTTATATGGAAACAACTTGACAGTAAACTGTTTAAAAGAATAAAGAAAAGAAAAGAAAAAAAGACCCTCCAAGGGGCGCCTGGGTGGCTCAGTAGGTTAAGCACCCGACTTTGGCTCAGGTCTTGATCTCACGGTTCGTGGGTTCGAGCCCCACGTGGGGTCTATGCTGACAGCTAGCTCAGAGCCTGGAGCCTATTTCAGATTCTGTGTCTCCCGCTCNGATTCTGTGTCTCCCTCTCACTCTGACTTTTCCCTGCTAATGCTGTCTCTATGTTTCTCTCAAAAATAAATAAAATATTTTTTTAAAAAATAAGGAAAAAACCCTCCAAAAAAATACATTCTAGATCCATCCATGTCATTGCAAAAGGCAAGATTTCATTCTTTAGTTATGGCTTAGTTATTATATATATATATATCACATCTTATTTATTCAATCATCTGCCGATGGACATTTGGACTCNGTCTTCATAGTTTGGCTCTTGTTGATAATGCTATTAACATTGGGGTTCATGTACCCCTTCAAATCTGTATTTTCATATCTTTTGAATAAAAATAGTGTAATTGCTGGATTATTAGGTAGTTCCATTTTACTTTTTTTAGGTACTTCCATAGTTTTCTCCAGAGTAGCTCCCCCCGTTTGCCATCCCATCAGCAGTACAAGAGCTATCCTCTTTCTCCACATCTTTACCAAAACTGTTATTTCTTTTGTTGTTAATTTTAGCAATTCTGAAAAGTGTGAGGTACTGTCTCATTGTGGTTTTCATTTATATTTTCCTAATAATGAGTGGTGTTGAGCATGCTTTCATATGTCTGTTAGTCATCTGGATGTTTTCTTTGGGGAAAATATGTGTATTCATGTCTTCTTTCCATTTTTTAACTGGGTTGTTTTTTTTTTTCTTTTTTGGGTGCTAAGTATGATAGTTTCTTTATATTTTGTATATTAACCCTTTATCAGATATATCACTTTCAAATATCTTCTCTCATTCTGTAGGCTGCCTTTTACTTTTTTGATGATCTCCTTCACTGTGCAGAAGCTTTTTATAATGATAAAATACCAATAATTCATGTCTGCTACTGTTTTTCTTTTCTTTGGAGACGTGTCTA
>NW_027532680.1:11090-11283 GCF_008692635.1 Crocuta crocuta | reverse complement strand
AAGTTTCTCCAGCAGGGTAGCTTTTTATTTATTTATTTATTTAGTTAGTTAGTTAGTTATGTTTATTTATTTATTTTTGAGATAAGGAGAGAAAGAGAGAGAGAGAGTATGTGTGTGTGTGAGAGAGAGAGCGAGAGCGAGAGAGAATCCCAAGTAGATTCCACATTTTTAGTGCAGAGCTGGACACAGGGTG
>NW_027532680.1:10759-10988 GCF_008692635.1 Crocuta crocuta | reverse complement strand
TTTGTTTTGTGCCTTCTCTCCCTATCTCCCAAAATAAATAAACATTAGAAAATAAATTAAATAAAATAAAGTAAAATAAAATAAAATAAAGTAAAGTAAAATAAAATGAAACAGAATGGTCAAGGAATGATTTTGAAGAAGTGGCATTTAAGCAAAGGTCAGAGTGATAAAAAGATGGTGAGCCATAACAATAACAGAATATAACAATTTAGGTAAAGAAGGTGCTAGT
>NW_027532680.1:10447-10711 GCF_008692635.1 Crocuta crocuta | reverse complement strand
GGCCCAAAGCCCAGAAATAGTTATAATTTTGGCATATTCATGGAAGTGCCAGAGTGTCTTGAGATTCTTGACTCAGTAAGGCTTTGCAAAAGAGTAGCAAGGACAAGCTGTTGAGTGAGCCTATGCATAACTTCAATTACTCTTGCCATCTACATTCGTTTTATTAAGCAAGTGCTGAGATGAATAAAGAAAAATTAACAAACTTTCACAGAATGGGTTATTCTATTTATCTATTATTGCAATACATACATAACATACATTAGA
>NW_027532680.1:9641-10286 GCF_008692635.1 Crocuta crocuta | reverse complement strand
ATGTTAGAAGAAAATCCTTACAAATTTCAAGGCTTCCAACTTCAGTGAAAAATCTTAGGGTTTAATAGTCTGAGGTATGTATAAATAACTCTTTCAAATTGAAAATAACGTGATGCACCTTCCACCACCTACACCAAGGAAGAACATATTATCATTGGCTTTTTGATGTAACATATGTGACTTTGAAAGTAATCCTTATTTCAAATAATTATATAAAATCAAAGTAATATCTGCAGGACTTTACATGTACCTTGAACATTGATTTTAAAATTTATATGAAAGAGTGATTATTCAAAAATAATGTAGATAATTTTGATAAGCAGGAATTGAGGCAAGACTTGCCCAAGCAGACAGCAATATATTGTGTATAAACATAGTAATTGCAATATATTGTGTAAAACAGTAATTAGTCAGGATACTAGATTACACAGCTTGTTGTACGAATGAACAAATATATCAGTGGTAAAGAACAGATAATTCAGAAAGAGACCTTTGTATATAAACATTTAGTATTTGCTAAAGATGACATTTCACATAATTTGGAAAATAATGGTCTATTTAATTAATAAAATTGGGACAATTTTATATGAACAATATCAATTTAATGAACAATAAAATAGTTTTCTACCTCACACCAAGACTGTT
>NW_027532680.1:305-9629 GCF_008692635.1 Crocuta crocuta | reverse complement strand
TGGGTCAATACCTATGCTACAATAATAGGTTTCCAGTTATGGAATGAATAATTTATGGGAATATAAAGTACAGCATAAGGAATATAGTCAATGTATTATAATAATGTTGTATGGTGACAGATGGTAGCTACACTCGTGGTGAACATAGCATAATGCATGGAGATAGTGAATCACTATGTTGTACACCTAAAACTAATGTAACACTTTGTCAACCACATTCAAATTTAAAAATATTGTTGGGCCATCTAGGTGGCTCAGTTGGTTGAGTGTCTGATTTTGGCCCTGGTCATGATCTCGTGGTTTGTGAGTTCGAGCCCCNGCAATACCAAACTCACAGCAGTTTTAAGTACATTTCAAAGAGCTTTTACCCCTAAGCAATTTGAAAATGTTACCAATATAGTGCTTCCTCACTCGCAAATACTTGATTACTTCTGGAAAACTAGGGCATCCTCTAACATTACAGTAAAAAAAAACACAATCAGGAAAATAGCATTTATATATTAAAACTGTTAATTATCAGACCCTATTCAAGTTCTGCCCACATGTTGTTTTAAGTTGTGCTCCTTTACATTCCTTTAAACTAAACTTTAAAAAATCAGTCTTGCTTTGACTTTTGTATCTTTATGCTTTTTGAGTAAAGGCCAGAGCCCCTGTAAAAATGGCACAGTAGGAGGACCCTAAGCTCACCTGTGCCACAGATACAACTAGATAGCACTCACATAGTGTAAATAACCCAGAAAATGATCTCAAGACTACCAGAACAAACTGCACAACTAAATGTAGAGAAGAGACCACAGTGAAGAGGGTAGAAAGAGTGAAGATGCAGTAGGGACCAAAAAGGGACCACAGACCATCTGTGAGAGGCAAGGAGCCATGAGTGTGGAGAGAGAAGAGAAACAGGCCTTCATACCGGTGAACTTGTGCAAAGAAGGTGAATCCTTATAACATTACACTCTGAAAATCAGAGGGGCCTAATTTTATAAATTCTTAAAACCAGTTGGACTTAAAGCCTGGAAATTTAAAAATCAAAAGACTCAGCTCTGGGAGAACACAGAGGGCTATAAGAAGCAATCCTCGGGGCACCTCGGTGGCTCAGTTGGTTAAGCCCCGACTTTGGTTCAGGTCATGATCTCACAGTTCGTGGGTTCGAGCCCCGCGTTGGGCTCTGTGCTGACAGCTCAGAGTCTGGAGCCTACTTCGGATTCTGTGTCTCCCTCTCTCTCTGACCCTCCCCTACTCATGCTGTGTGTGTCTCTCTCTCAGAAATAAATAAAAAATAAAAATAAAAAGAAGCAATCCTCACCCTTAAAGAGACAGCAGGACGAACAGCCCACGAAGTTACAACATAGAAAAAGCAGTTTGAAAAAATGCCTGGGCTAATGGAATACTACATGGCAATGAGAAAGAATGAAATCTGGCCATTTGTAGCAACATGTATGGAACTCGAGGGTGTTATGCTGTGTGAAATAAGTCAGGCAGAGAAGGACAGATACCATATGTTTTCACCTATAAGTGGATCAGGAGAAACTTAACAGAGGACCATGGGGGAGGAGAAAGGGAAAAAAAATAGTTGGAGAGAGGGAGGGAGGCAAACCATGAAAGACTCTTGAATACTGAGAACAAACTGAGGGCTGATAAGGGTGGGGGAGAGGGGAAAATGGGTGATGAGCATGGAGGAGGGCACTTTTTGGGATGAGCACTGGGTGTTCTATGGAAACCAACTTGACAATAAACTATGAAAGAAAGAAAAAAAAAACAAGAAAAAAACTGAGAACTTGCCACAGACCAGGAGATTAGGGAGATATGACAACAAAATGCAGTGGTATGCTGCACTGGATGCTGGAATAGAAAAAAGAACATTAAAGGACTGGAAAATCTGGACTTCAGTTCACAGCAGTGTATCAGTGTTGGCTTCTTTGTTTTGTGAAATGTACTACAGTAATGTGTAATGATTACATTAGAGGAAACAAACTGGATGAGGAATATACAGGACCTCTATTATCTTTGCAACTTTTCTGTAAATCAAAAATTATTCTAAACTAAACATGTTTAGAAAAAAAAAGAAAGAAAAAATGCCTGGGTTATATGAGAGGGAGAGTCATTTAGTGATCTCAGAATGTGTCCTCTAGGAGCAGTTCCCCAAGGGACTTCTCCACGAACAAAGGAGCTGGCAGGCACCATTCCCTCTGCTGCCCCACAACATAAATACACAATCATCTTAGGGAATGAGCACAGCACCAACAACCACTATGTAACTTGCTTACACCAAGACCCACTCCCTGGGTTTCAAGTGGATCTACTCTTTCCAGTTACCCTTGCCTTAGTCCCAGTGCTTCATGTTCTTCCCCAGAAGACTGGTACCAGTCTTACCAACACTACATCTCCCATAGTGATAGTTCTTGGCTTGCAGAAGACCTACACATGCCTACTTAAAATTGTGCATCCCACCCATTCATGGTTTGTGGATCTACCCCAGACAGCACTGACCCAGGCAGTAGTAGCAGCAGGTCTCATTTTGCAATCCCACCAACTCACACCTTGCTAAAACTGTATGCCCCACCCCAACCAGCCTAGTCCCAGCAGTAGCAGCAGCACATCCTCTCCAATACTTTCTTGGCCACAGCCCTTTCAAACCTGGACCACAAGTGACATTGTGCAAGCATCCCCAGCAGGGGCCAGCACCACTCCAAAGTGACTCCTGCCCTGAGGTGAGTGGAAGATAACTACATACACCAATTAGAAGGCAGCCTCAGCAGTGAGCTGGAAACAGACAATTGGTCTGATTGTAGGCCCACCCACCAATGAAAGCTTCACAGGACAAAATACAGGGAAATCACTCAGCATTTTGGTGCTACCTCATCTCTGGCAAATATCTGATCTGAATAAATGCAAGTTCAATGCAGCTCTAGACTGGTCGACTAACACCACAGAAACCAAACAGTGCCCACAACAGGCAAGGAGACCTCCTTTAGATGACTGGCAAATAGAGAAAGCAGTCAAGACACAATGGTTAGGCCACACACAACACGCACTTGACACCCATGAAATGCCAGGTTTGGGTGAATAGGGGACACTGCACTATAGGGCACTACAGGACTTCTTCATAAAACAATTACCTTTAAGAGCAGGAGACATAGTTGACATTCATAACACATAGAAACAGTCACAGAAAGTTAGAAAATATGAGGATACAGATGAATACATATTTTTTTAAAAAAAGCAGGACAAAACCACAGTAAGAGACTTAAGTGAAATGGATATAAGTAATATGCCTGGTAGAGAATTTAAAGTAATAATCACAAAGGTACTCTCTGGACTTGGGAAAAAAGTGGAGGATATCAGTGAGTCCCTTAACAAAGAGATAAAGAGCCAAGAAGAGATGAAGAACACATTAAATGCAATTAAAAATACACTAAATGAAATAAATAGGAAGGGGGAGGAAGCACAAGAATAAATCAGTGACCTGGAAAATAGAATGGAACATAATCAAGGTGAACAGATGAGAGAAAAAAATATGCAAAATTAGAATAAACTTAGGGAATTTAATGACTTCATCAAGTGTAATAACATTCACATCATAAAAATCCCAGAAGAAGAAGAAAGGGGGGGTGTATTTGAAGAAATAGTAGCTGAAAATTTCCCTAAGTTGGAGAAGAAACATATATCCAGATCCAAGAGGCACAGAGATATCCCCAAATCAAACCAAGAAGGTCCACAACAAGACATATAGTAATTAAAATGGCAAAATTAGTAATATAGAATTTTAAAAGCAGCAAGAGAAAAGAATACAGTTACATAAAAGCAAAACCCTGTAAATCTATCAGGAGATTATTCAGTTAAACTTTACAGNTATATATATATATATATATATATATATATATATATATATACAGCTAAGAATATTCTACCCAGCAAGGATACCATTCAGAATAAAAGAAGAGATCAAGAGTTTCTCAGACAAACAAAAAGTAACAGAGTTCACAACAAGTAAACCAACCCTACAAGAAATGCCAAAGGGGACTCCTTGAGTGGAAATATATTAAGTAAGAGTAAGAAAGGTACGAAGCACAAAAGCAGTAAAAATAAATATATCTGTAAATATCAGTCAAGGGACTCACAAAAATAAAAGGACGTAAAGTATGATATCATATACCTAAAATATGAGGAAGAGAGAAGTAAAGAATGGATGTAAACTTAAGTGACTATCAACTTAATACATACTGCTATATGCAGACAATGTTATATACAAACCTAATAAGTAACTACTAATCAAAAACTGTAATAGATATGCCAAAAATGAAGAGAAATTATCCAACTATATCGCTAAAGAAAACCAGCAAACCATGAAAGAGAAAGACACAGAAATATCAATAACTGCAAAACCAACCATAAAACAAGTAAAAAAATGGCAATAATACATATCTATCAATAATTACTTTGAATGCCAATTGACTAATCACTACAATGGAAAGACATAGGGTGATGGAATGCATAAAAACACAAGACTCAACTATATGTTGCCTACATGAAACTCATTTCAGACCTAAAGACACATTCAGACTGAAAGTGAGGGATTGAAAAATATGTATCATNATATGGGACCACATAGACTTTAAAGAGAAGAGAAATGGCCGATGGGGCTACTGGTGACAGGCCAGGTATTGGAGTGAGGACGGTGTGGATGCCCCCTTCCCGCATTGCCCATCAGGTCCTAATTTGCTCTGACAGCCATTTCATAGTTGCCCTCTGTCCTCCTGCGTGCAGTGGGCATTTCATCAGTAACATGGTCCACTTGCCTGTGCTCAACATGAGGCAGGTGCCACAAGAGTTCAGAGAGGGCCTGGGAGAGGAAGACTGAGGCTCCACTGGCTTGCAAGCTGGTGTTGGCCTGACATTGGCATTCCACGCTGGGCCAGAGCAATTGGAATCCTAGAGGAAGCGGTGTCCACAGAACTGTCAAATGGTCCTATCTCCTTGGCTCTGTCTTTTTTGTTTTGTTTTATTTAGTTTTTGGTAGAGATCATCTCATTTTAAAAAGTTTTTAAATGACGGTGAAACAAGCCAGAACCTTAAAAAATTATATAAAACAAAGACTGTAACAAAAGACAAAGAACACTATGTAATAATAAAGGGGACAACNACCAATAAACAAGTTAATAAACATGAAAGAACAACCAATACAATATTAGTAGGGTATTTTAACACCCCACTTACAGTAAAGGACAAATAACCCAAGCAAAATAAACCAGTAAACAGTGGCTTTGAATGATACACTGGACCAGATGGATTTAACAAATATATTCAGAAAATTTAATTTCAAAATAGAATACACATCCTTTTTCTTTTCTTAAATAGTTTATTGCCAAGTTGGTTTACATATAACACCCAGTGCTCATCCCAACAAGTGAACATCCTTTTGAAGTGCACCAGAATAGATCATATATTAGGCCACAAAACAAGCCTCAACAACAAAAACAAAAACAAATCAGAATCATACCATGAATCATTTCTTTTTTTTTAATATTTATTTTTGAGAGAGTGGGCACGAATTGGGAAGGGGCAGAGTGAGAGGGAGACAGAGGATCTGAAGCAGGCTCTGCACTGACATCAAGAGCCCGATGCGGGGGCTTGAACTCATGAACCATGAAATCATGACCTGAACTGAAGTCAGACACTTAACTGACTGAGCCATTCAGGTGCCCCTACCATGGATCATTTCTAATCACAAAAGTATAAAACTAGAAATAAACCACAAGGAAAAAATATTGAAACAGTACAAATACATGGAGGTTAAATAACATGCTATTAAAAATGAATGGGTCAGGGGCACTTGGGTGGCTCAGTTGGTTAAGCGTCCGACTTCGGCTCAGGTCATGATCTCATGGTTGGTGGGTTTGAGCCCCGCCTTGGGCTCTGTGCTGACAGCTAACTCAGAGCCTGGAGCCTGTTTCAGATTCTGTGTCTCCCTCTGTCTCTGAACCTCCCCTGCTCATGCTGTCTCTCTCTCTCAGAAAAAAATAAGACATTAAAAAAATGAATGGGTCAATCAAGGAATCAAAGAATAAGTAAAAATACACATGGAGATAAATGAAAATAATATCACTGTGGTCTAAAATCTTTGGATAGCTAGCAGCAAAGGCAGTTCTAAGAGGTAAGTTTATAGCGACACAGGCTTACCTAGGGAAGGAAGGAAATTCACCAATAAACATCCTAACTTTCCAATTAAATGAACTAGTAAAAGAACAACAATCAAAACCCAAAACCAATAGAAGAAAGGGAATATTAAAGAGGGTTGAAGATATAAAAGATATAGAATCTACAAAAACAATACCACAGAACAATAAAACCAGGAATTGGTTATTTGAAAAAAATCAAGAAAATTGATAAACCCCTAGCCAGATTCATAAAAAAAAAGGAAGAAAAGAAGGAAGATTCATGTAAAATAATTCAGAGATGAAGGAGGGAAAATAACAACTAAGAACACAGAAATACAAAAGATTTTAAGAGACTATTATAAAAAAATAAATATGTTTTTTGAACAACTACCAAGAAATGGATAAATTCCTAGAAACATATAGCTTCCAAAAATAGAAACAGGTAGAAATACGTTATAGACTAATTACTAGCAATGAAATTGAATGAGTAATTAAACAACTCTCAACAAACAGAAGTGAGGACCATGGTGAATTTCACCAAACATTTAAAGGAGAATTAATACCTATTTTTCCTCAAATTATTCCAAACAATAGAAAAGGAAGAAAACTTCCAAATTGATTCTATGAGGCCAGCATTACCATGATATCAAAACCAGTTAAAGACAAGTCATAAAAGAACTACAGGCCAATATCTCTGATGAACATAAATACAAAACTGCTCAACCAAAATACTAGCAAATAGAATCCACGATGCCTTTAAAAAAATAATTCACCACAGTTAAGTGGGATTTATACCCAGGATGCAAGTGTGGTTCAATATTTGCAAATTCACCAGTGTGATACATCACATCAAAAAGAGAAAGTATAAAATCCATAGGATCATTTCAGTAGACACAGAAAAATCATTTGGCAAAGTAAAACATCCATTCATGATAAAAGCTCTCAACAAAGTAGGTTTAGAAGGAACATACCTCAACATAATAGAGGCCATTTGTGAAAAGCCCACTGCTAACATCATTATCAATGGGGAGAAACTGAGGACTTTCCCCCTAAGTTCAGGAACATGACTAGGATGTTCACTCTCATTTCTTTTGTTCAACATAGTACTGGAAGACTTAGCCACAGTGATCAGATAAGAAAAAGAAAGAAAAGGCATGCCAACTGGTAAGGAAGAAGTAAAATTTTCACTATTTGCAGATGACATAATACTGTATATAGAAAACCCAAAGACTCTATCACAATACTGCTAGAACTAATAAACAAATTAAGTCATGAGATATGAAAATGATGTATACAAATGTTTTGCATTTCTATACACCAATATTGAAGCAAATGAAAGAGAAATTAAGAAAACACTATCGCTTACAATTGAACCTAAAATAATAAGATATCTAACCTGACCGAAGAGGTGAAAGGGCTGTACTCTGAAAATGATAAAACACTGATGAAAGAACTTGAAAAGGACACAAAAAATGGAATGGTATTGCATGTTCATGGGCGTAGAAAAATATTGTTAAAATGTCTGTACTACCAAGAGCAATCTACATGTTCATTGCAATCTATTTCAAAAGACCAACACCTATTTCAACAGAACTAGAATAAGTAATCCTCAAGCTTGTGTTGAAACACAAAAGTCTTTGAATAGTCCAAGCAAACTTGAAAAAGAAAAAGAAGGAAAGAAAGTGCAATGGGAAAAAGAGAGTCTCTTCAACAAATGGTGCTGAGAAAACTAGACAACTACATACAAAGATGAAACTAGACCACTTTCTTACATCAGACACAAAAATAAACTCAACATGGATTAAAGACGTAATGTAGGACATGAACCCATAAAAATCCTAGAAGAGATCACAGGATTTAATTCCTCTGACATTGGCTGTAACATCTTTCTAGACATGTGTCCTGATACAAGGGAATCAAAAGCAAAAATAAACTATTGGGACTACATCAAAATTTTTAAAAACCTATGCACAGCAAAGAAAGCAACTAACAGAAAGAGAAAGACAACATACTGAAGGGGAGGTGATATTTGCAAATGACATATCCAATAAAGAGTTAGTATCTAAAATATATAAAGAACTTATAAAACTCAACACTCAAAACAAAACTAATCTAATTTAAAAATTAGCAAAAGACTTTAACAGACATTTCTCCAAAGAACACATCCCAGATGGCAAACAGACGCATGAAAAAATGCTCAACATCACTCATCAGATTAATGCAAGCAAATCAAAACTACAATGAGATATCACCTCACGCATGTCAGAATGGCTAAAATCAACAACAAAAGACACAATTGCTGGTGAGGATGTAGAGAAAAAAGAACCCTTATGCACTGTTGGTGGGAATGGAAACTGGTGCAGTCACTGTGGAAAAAAGTTTGAGATTCCTCAAAAAAAAAAAAAAAAAGATAAATACAGTAATCAGTANAGCTACACTATGATCCAGCAATCACATCACTAGGTATTTACCCAAATAATACAAAGACACTAATTTAAAGAGGATATATGAAAACCATGTTTACTGTAACATTTTTAAAAATAGCCAAATTATGAAAGTATCTCAATTGTCCATTAATAGATGAATGGATAAAGAAGATGTGGTATATAAATACACACACACACGCACACACACACTGGAATATTAGTCTTCCATAAAAAAAGAATAAAATCTTTCCATTTGCAATGACGTGGGTGGAGCTAGAGGATATTATGCTAAGGAAAATAAGTCAGTCAGAAAAGACAAATATCATATGATTTCACTCATATATTAAATTTAAGAAACAAAACGAATTAACAAAGGGAAAACAAAAGGAAGAGACAAACCAAAAACTCTCTTAACTATAGAGAATAAACAGATAGTTACTAGAGGGGAAGTGGGTGGAGGAATGGAAAAAATAGTTAAGAGGATTAAGACTACACTTACCTTAGGGCGCCTGGGTGGCTCAGTCGGTTGAGTGTCTTACTTCCGCTCAGGTCAGGATCTTGCAGTTTGTGGGTTTGAGCCCACATTGCACTCTGTTAAACAAACATTAAAAAAGCAAACAAACAAAAAAGACTACACTTACCTTGATGAGCACTGAGTAAAATATGGAGCCGTTGAATCACTTTATTATATACTTGAAACTAATATAACCCTGTATGTTAACTGCCCTGGAATTAAATTTTTT
>NW_027532680.1:0-268 GCF_008692635.1 Crocuta crocuta | reverse complement strand
CCTCCATTTGGTTTTTTCTGACTTGATTCATTTCTGACTTGATTCATTAATTTCTGTTCATGCATCTTTTGTAGGACTATCACAAAAGTATGTTTTATTCTCACCTCATCCAATCAGAAGTGACTGATTTGAATTTGTCTCATGATTGATAATGTTCACTTAACCATTTAAGTGATAAGCATGTGTGCCATGCTTATAAACCATAAAAATTATTTTGTGAGGAAAGGATTTTGAGATTATGTAAATACCCCATTTCTTATCAAACCTC
>NW_027532679.1:7725664-7771824 GCF_008692635.1 Crocuta crocuta | reverse complement strand
GAGTGCAAGTACGGAGCTCCTTACTTCTCCGCCATCTTGTCCCCTTCCATGTCTTTACATTTTTAAGACAAGTGGTCTGGATGGTGCCTGTCTAGCTCCATTGGCAGAGCATACAACTCCTGATTCTGGGGTTGTAGTTCAAGCCCCATGTTGGGTGTAGAGATTTTTTAAAGAATAAAATGTTAAAAAAAAATAAGACAAGTGATCTGGATACCAAAATAATTGTGTCACTAAATGTTTCCTTCAAAATACAATATAATGTTAAATTTTAGGCCAGTCTAGTTTTTGCTTATTGTAGATAATCTGTTTCTTTCCTCTTGCCTGATTGCTTTTAGGATGTTTTATTATTTTTTAAAGATGTAATTATTTTTTAATTTATTTTTTAAAGTTTATTTCTTTATTTTGAGAGAGAGAGAGAATGAGAGAGAGCGAGAGAGCGTGTGCATGTGTGTGTGCATGCAGGGGAGGATCAGGGAGAGAGAAAGAGAGAGAGAGAGAAATCCCAAGCAGGCTCCACACTGTCAGTGTGAGCTGGATGTGGGGTTCAAAACCATGAACCATGAGATCATGACCTGAGCTGAGATCAAGA
This sequence comes from Crocuta crocuta, assembly GCF_008692635.1. NCBI lineage: Eukaryota > Metazoa > Chordata > Mammalia > Carnivora > Hyaenidae > Crocuta > Crocuta crocuta. Next base: position 7,771,235 of record NW_027532679.1, on the reverse strand, counting down.
GTTGGACGCCTAACTGACCGGGCCATCTGGGTGCCCCTAGATTGTCTTCTTTATCCTTGTAAGCCAAAATACTTGTCATGGTATGACTGGACCTGAGTCTCTATTGATTCCTACTGAAACATGGTGAATATGTTTATACTGAATTCTCAGGCCAAATGTTTTGTTTTTAACAAAGGAAAATTTTCTTTGACTCTTTCTTTAATTACCAGTGTTTAAACACCAGAAATCCTTCCCTGTGGTCTTTTGTAGTTACTGTGTTTACTTAGAAAATGTAGTAAACTTGGTCTTAATGATACAGGGAAATTTTATTACCCCTGTCATGAGACAATGTGATGCTTGAAAAGAATATTTTTAAATTGTGTATGGATTATGGAAACATCTTTCCCAAGGAGGGAGGAGGAGGCTTTATATCTTTTGTCCATATTTTTCAGAGTCCTACTGTTTTTGGCGTACAAGGCAAACAATATCTAAGTTGTTTTTCTCTTAATTTTGGAATCCTAGATAGATCTCTTGCTTCAGAACACCCAAATGGTATAACTTTAAATATTTATTTATTTTTGGGAGAGGCAAACTGGGGGAGGAGCAGAGAGAGGGGTCAGAGCATCCGAAGTGGGCTCTGTACTGACAGGCTGACAGCAACGAGCCTGGTTCAGGGTTTGAACTCCGGAACTGCGAGATTATGACCTGAGCTGAAGTCGGTTGCTCAACTGACTGAGTCACCCAGGTGTCCCCCAAATGGTATTTACTTTGATGCTAGAAACTATAACTTTAGTGCTATGTTCTTAGGGGCAAGAAGACTATGCATGGGTGGAGAAGTTGATTAGCAATTACTAAAACCAATGAAAAGAGTGAAAGGAAATGCAGAATTAAACTAGTCTCGTTTCATAATGTCCAAATGTGTAGCTATAAATAAAGTGGGAAGAGTCATTACTTAACTGAATACTTTGTTTTTTAAAATTTTTTTCTAAATTTTTTATTATTTTTTAAATGTTTATTCACTTTTGAGAGACAGCGAGAGATAGAGTGCAAGCAGGGGTGGGGCAGAGAGAGAGAGAGAGACAGAATCCGAAGCAGGCTCCAGGCTCTGAACTGTTGGCACAGAGCCCTACATGGGGCTCTAACTCACAAACCGCGAGATCATGACCTGAGCCGAAGTCAGATGCTTAACCGACTGAGCACACCCTCTGTACCCCATAACTGAATACTTCAATCTTTTCTTTTATAACAAGCTTATAGCGCTGTAACAGTATACATTATTAAGAGTTTTTGTCCTGATTGCTCTGTTGTGTTGATTGGGGATCTGTATAATTCCTAGTTTCCCTCACCACTCTCTCTTTTCTGTAACTTTTATTTGCTTATCAAACTTATCTTTTTGTCCTTTTCTTAATCAGGAGCTATTAATAGCAATGTAAGGCCATATACAATTTGGTGTAAAACTGAGAAGAGCAGAAAAGTAGAGGTGAGCGTAAACTCAAAATATTAGGTTAGAAAGGGTAACGTGATCTAACTCTTTAAGAATGTAGAGGATTGAACAGACCTGAAGGACCTCTGAGTGATACTTAGAAATTTAGATATCTGACAGAAAATGTTGGTTAAGGAGTGGTATCACTCATTTGGGTAATTTTCAGGTAATATATTTTGTGCATGGCACTTTGAACTTTTTTTTTTTTTTTTGAGAGAGAGAGACAGAGCATGAGTCGGAAGGGGCAGAGAGAGAGGGAGACACAGAATCTGAAGCAGGCTCCAGGCTTGGAGCTGTCAGCACAGAGCCTGACATGGGGCTCGAACCCACGAACCGTGAGATCATGACCTGAGCCAAAGTCGGATGCTTAACCGACTGAGCCACACAGGCGCCCCTGTGCATGACACTTTGTAGGGTAAGTCTAGTGGGTTTTATTTATGACTAATAAGGAGACTTCAGAGATTTTTGAGTGGGGACGATGATGTCACAGAAATGTCTGGCAACCTGTTAACACTCCTTAAGTATGAATCAGAAAAAGGAGAGAGTGAATAAGATCAGTACAGCTGGTGGTATCAGTAGTGGCACCAGCATGAGCCCTCAGATTTACTGGTGTTTGGAGGCACCCTGAAGGCTGTGAGTCAGGAAATTGAGTTAGAAATGGGGAAACATGGAATATTAGTGATTAGGTTTAAGTCCTGGAAACCTGGATGCTAGGCAAAGTTGAAAGAAGGGACCAAAACTTGATGGTCAGTGTTATCAATAGTACACCTTATCAATAGTATATGATAGTAATGGACTGGTTACAAAGCATCTAATAGGATCAAGAGCAATGTACCAGGAGTAATGTTTAGGAACCCCTATACTCTGTCCCTTATTTTGGGATGCTGCTTCACTGAAGGAAATCTAACCTGGATCCCTTTTGATACCAAATGAAATACAAATAATGGGATACTAAGAGACAGAGACCTGTCAGAGGGTTTTGTTTTCCACTTACTTCCTGTCTGAATGTGGGATTCTTCAACTTTTTGAAAAATCTTTGCCCTGAAATGATGTAGTTTGAAGAGAATGGACATGGACAAGGAAATGGAAATGCATTTCTAGCAATGCTACTAACGTTCTGCAGTTTTGACAAAGGCGTCATTGTAGAGAGAGGGAGAGTGGGGGGAGAGAGAGAGAAATAGAGAGAGAGGTGGGGGAAAGAATTTTCGCCTCCTGTATTATTTCTGTCATCGCAGTAATTATAGACTATTGGTGACAATTACTTATAACATTCTTTTCCGTCTTTGATCACTATTGTTTTACAAAATTCTGAAAAGCAAAGACACATGATTTCTTTCTTTATTTTTTAAAGTAGCCTCTATGCCAAGCATGGAGCCCAATGTGGGGCTTGAACTCACGACCCTGAGATCAAGACCTGAGCTGAGATCAAGAGTCAGACACTTAACTGAGTTACCCTAAAGTCACATGATTTCTTTTTTTAATGTTTTATCTATTTTTGAGAGAGAGAGAGCACGGTTGGGAAGAGCAGAGAGAGAGGGGGACAGAGGATCTGAAGCAGGGTCTGTACTGACAACAGCGAACCCAATATGGGTCTCTGTCTCACAAACCATGAGATCATGACCTGAGTCAAAGTTGGACACTTAACCAATTGAGCCACCCAGATACCCCAAGACACATGATTTTTTTTTTTTTATGTTTTATTTATTTCTAGGAGAGAGAGAGACAGCGTGAGCAGGGGAGGGTCAGAGAGAGAGGGAGTCACAGACTGAAACAGGCTCCAGGCTCTGAGCTGGCAGTCAGCACAGAGCCCGACGCGGGGCTCGAACCCACAACCGCGAGATCATGACCTAAGCGAAAGTCGGACGCCCAACCGACTAAGCCACCCAGGCGCCCCAAGACACATGATTTTTAAAGAAAGAGTCCTTTAACAGATTAAGGACATTATAGTTCTCTTTTCTCAATGCACATATATAGCTTACCTCTTAGAAGACACAGAGTCATTGATTTAAGGACACTGAATAAGGACTTACAGTTAAATATGAAAGATTGAATATATGCACTTTCTTGCACCCTCCTAAGCCCCCAAAATGCATTATAATATATACTCGTTTAAAAAAATGAAACACAAGAGAAGATGACAAGACAGGAAAGAAGTCAACAATATTTTGGAAACTGAATGAGGATGGAATCGTATAAACTGAACTAGCTAACCCGTGAAAGCTGAAATTAGAGTCTGAAGTTGATGAAGCCAGTGAGAGAAAAGGAAAATTATGTCCTCAAATCTATAAAGCCTGAAGAATTGGAGATACCAGGCAGCTTTAAAACGGGAGCATGGCAAAAGATTACAAATGGGGATTTATTAAATTTGTGTGTAATGAGCCTTTAAGATGCCAAAATCACCTCTCTCTATCTTGCTAGCATAGAAACTACTTCTTGTCCATTCTGGTAGAAAATAGGAGGTTCACAGCAGAGAGGTTTGCATAGCTGGGGATCACAGTGAGATGTTGCTGAATGTCTGCCACTTGAATGGTGAGATCCTCTGTCTCTAGTCTCCTGAAATGCTTTCAGAATACTGAGAATGAGGCATATACCCTCAGACAGGAGGGATCCACAAATGTTGAAAGTTGGGTGCTCCCCAACCAAATGGCTCAGTCCTTACCCCACCATCTGATTGTGACAGTAAAGCCAGGTGGATATATTACTTTGCTAAAGTTAAGAAGACATTACGTAAAAAAAGGATAACTCACAGCCTGTTAAACCATCTGCCTTTAACAAGAAGAGAAAAATATTGCTTGTCAGGAGGTAGGGGTAAGGGCTCTAGGACCCATTTCCCTAAGAGTATCCCATAACAGATGGAAATCCCTGGGTCACAAATGTGTACATAAAGTAAGCCATTACAGAGATTGACTATGGTACCTCTGAGTGTGGTCTGATTAGAGTTAGATGGAGCCAAATGGAGTTATCTGCAGAGATGCCTTACTTGAGACTTTTTTCAAAGCAAGTGTTCTAAGAGAAAAATCTGTGCTTGTTAGAATCTTCCTCACTGGTTGCTTTGTTGCTTTGTCTATTCCTTCTCCAAGTTGCAGTGGATTCTAAAAGCCATATATGTTTGGCATGCATTTGTTCGTTCATTCATTCATTCATTCATTATTTTCTATGTTCTTATATTGCATTGTGCACTATTCAGGTCATAAGAATATGAAACAAAATCCCTCGTCACGTGTGGCTTACATTCAGATTGACATAAACAGGTAAACACTAGATTCTTTCTTCCTTTCCTTTTGTAAGAGTTGACTTCCACCTTCTTTCAGGGCCAAAAGTACGTTTTCACATTTTCTTTTTTTTAGATTGGGAAATTGGACTGGAAACCAAATTGGGAAGTATGAGCTTGAACTTTTTAACAGAAGAATTTAGCCCTTGATGTAATAGTTGGAAGCTGAGTGTTAGAGGAAATTGGGAAACTGGAAGATCAAGATAAGCAATGGGCCAATGAAGTATATACTATGGCTATGTTAAGCTATGAGCAAGCTACTCTAGAAAAATGCGCATAAATATAAAATAGAAGCATAACTATTCTTCAAAGCCTTTTTTTTTGGTTTTGTTTCTAGGAAATTTCCTCATTTTTATTGTTTATCTATTTCATTGAGTTACACACACATCCCACTATATGCACATATGTATCTATATACATACGAGTATATATATATTTTTTCCAAAGGCTCTTATTTTGTTCTTTTCTTTCTTCCTCTCTTCTTTCCCTTCTTCTTTTCTTCCTTCTTTTAATAATACTCTGTTCTTATTTCATGTATATTATAGCTTGTTTACTCTTTTGAGTAAGTCAGGGATAGTTTATTTGAAGTTTTATTTTCCTTGAAAAGACTTTTTTTCTCCACATTGCTTTTATTTGTTTCAAACCCCACCTTTCATGTTTTCTTTTTCTTTTTTTGGGGGGGAGGGGGGGAGGAATGTTTTTCTTATGTTGCTGATCCTCTCAGAGTGGGACAATAAACAGCTCGCAGGAAGCTCCTGAGAGCCCAGGTGGGGCCTCTGGACTGGGGGCTCCATTATAGTTTGAAGTTAGTGGGCCTTTCATTGAGAGAATTCCTGATGGAGAATTCTGTTTTTTCATATATTATCTCCACTCTAAACTAAGCCTTTTGCTCTGCTATAGAGTAAAGTCTCTTACTTCTCTGGAGAATAAGCCCCCTTTGTCCTGTTGGGGCAGAGATAATGTACAGGCTGGCTATATGGAACAGGGAAGGGATAGGGATGTAATTGATTCTCATAATTCTTTATTTCTGAGAGAGAGAGAGACAGTGTGAGCAGGGGAGAGTCAGAGAGAGAGGGGGAGACAGAACCTGAAACAGGCTCCAGGCTCCGAACTGTCAGCACAAAGCCTGATGCGGGGCTCAAACCCACGAACCGTGAGATCATGACGTGAGCCGAAGGCTGAGGCTTAACCGACTGAGCTACCCAGGTGCTCCTGAGCTTTCTTTAGATTCTTTACCACTCACCCAGCTTTCAAAATTGTGCTGCAGTTGTCTCTCTCTTTTTCTTTTCTTTTCTTTTTTTTTTTTTTTTTTGTCCTTGTGGTTTTGTGCCCTTTAAGAAGGTCTTTTCTGATGTCTAAGTGTAGTTTTGGGAGGGAGTAAAATAAATGAAAATTTACCTGAAGGTCTCTCTTGTTCTCTTAAGTATTTCAAAAATTACAACAATTAAAAAATACATGAAGTTAAGATTTAAACAATTCATCACTTTGTCAAAGAAAATGTGATTCTCTCCTCAATTACCTTAGATTCCATATTCACATCTCCCAAGATGAATAATATTAACTATTATGATTATTTTTCTAGTCATTCTGTGCATTTATGTACACTTATTTATACACATAAACATTTAAGAAAATAATTGGGTTCATATCACAGGTATGCTTTTACGAGTTATTTCGTTTGCATTTTTTTTGACTTGTGGTCTTTCCATATTAAGTATTTGTACTTCTTTCCCATTCTTTGAGCAGCTGTGTAGTATTCCAGAATGGTGTGCCATATTTTATTTAACCACTTCTCTATTTAGAAACATTTAGTTTGTTTTCAGTCTTTTTGTATTATAATGATGCTGTGGTGACATGTTGGATCAAACTTATTTTTTTGCATGTGTACACGTATTTCTTTAAAAACTATTTAGTGGCTCCTTGCCAAGGTCTGTGTTTTCCAAACTTAACTGCATCTTGTTTTTTGAATTTTGCCATGTATGCACAACACATGTACCATTATATGCTTAATTTTCCCCTAAAATTAATTGATTTTAATTTTAAAAAGAAGCTTTATATTATTTAATTCTGAGTATCACTTGCGATAAATAGATGGTAACTAAAAAAATGCAAATTTGTCAAAAATAGCTTTATTGAGAGGCGCCTGGGTGGCTCAGTCAGTTAAACGTCTGATCATGACTTCAGCTCAGGTGATCTCGTGGTTTGTGAGTTCAAACCATGCATTGGGATCTCTGTTGTCAGCACAGAGTCCTTTTGAGCCCTTTGTCCACCCCTCCCCCCCGCCCCTCCCCAGCTCATACTCTCCCTCTCAGAAATAAAGAAGCATTAAAAAAAAACAAAAACCCAGCTTTATTGAACTCTAAGTGAGTGAATGTGATTGCTTCTGTTAAAAGGGAATTAACAAAGTGTTAGAGAGATATTAAAGTCATATTAGTACCAAACCAAAAACCTTCTCCCTCAAGTCTTCTAAAAATTAAAATTAAAATGGAACATATTTCTCACTGTTGAATTCAATATTATTCAATTCCATGTTCATGCACCACCTAAAATAATCTCATACACGATCAGTGGATAAACTCTCTTTCTAGTCCAATAAATACACCACTAACAGTATTATCTTCTTTCGGTGCTTCATCATGTACTTTCTGCTCAAATATTCTTTAGATCTTTATTGCCTAGAGAATAAAGTAAATATTTTAAAACTTAAAGTCCATCATCTCATGTCAACCAGCCTCAGTCTGGGCTGCTCTTGTGTCCTTATTATTTTCTGAGTTTCTTTATGATTACTATATACACACATTGTGACATTCCAGCTGCATATCTTCTCTTGCATTCTGGTTATTGTGTCTTCCCTAATATATCATTATTTTTTTAGGGCAAGAACTGAGGCTTTCATTTTTTGCTTTCTTATGCTCTCACCATGCCTAGCACAGTGCCTGTACATGGTAGGTTGCTCCATCAGTGTAAGGTAGTTATTTACTTATAGACTTTATTTGTTAAGACAAATTAAGCATTCATTACCTAAAACTTAGTAGAGATGATTCAGTTATCAAGCCATCTAAATTCTCATCATAACACAATGATGAGATTCTTCTTTATAACATCTCCACATTAAAAAATACAACAGAAAAAATACAACAGAAGGAGAACTTTCTAGTGGTGACGCTTTTCTACTGAGTTTGAGTTCATGTTCATTGTATTTGTTTCCTTAATTTGAAAGGCTAAGCTCCCATAACTTTTTATGAACTCTGATTTCTCTGTTCCTGAGTTGCCTTTGGAACACATTTTATCTTAATAAGAATAACCCATCAAGCAAGAAAGCCAGCAGGCTCCTCATTATCATGCTCTGTATATAGGAGTTTATCTTTCGCTGCCAAACCTGAATTCCACACTGTCCGACTTTAGAAAGTGGATTGTTTTTAATAGGTAAGTTTGAGTGACAAAGGCAGAGAGCAAGCCAGTGCCCTGTCCTCTCGGTTGATAGGATTAGATCTAAATGAATAAAGACATGTGATGGGCTGCAGACTTTAGGGGAAAGTCTGCAGTGCACATTGGCACTTGTGAGCAGCATTAACATTCTCTGCTTGCTGTACTCTTTAAAATGCCATTTGCATTGACGATGGTATAATTGACATTGCTCCCCGAGGAGCTCAGAGGATTGTGGGGAGGTGGAATCAAAGAAAATTCATCTCTTCTGAAGGCTCTCGTCTGTCAACAAAATGCAGGGAGAAAAGGACTCTTGTTACTGGGTGATGTCATATTAATACAAAGCAAATAGGCACAAAAATCTATCCATCGTCACAATTTTTCCAGTAGCCTTTTTATCTCACCATACCTTATCTCTCTAACTGGCATTCATCAGCATTTGTCTGGATGTGTGATATTGTTATTATTACTTTTTTTCACTAAATAGCTGTTAAGATTCTTAATGATCTGTTTGTTCCCATTCATCTTTCTTCAAAAAGTTAAATATTTGTAGTTCTAGCAATAGCCTAATGTCCCAGATACCTATGAATGTGTATGGGGGAGGAGTCTTGGGGATGGGACTCAGTATTCAGTCTCTGTTATAACTGAAGTGGGTTGAAATCACTGTGAATGAACATGACCTTTTAGGGGTCAAAGAACAACTGTAGGATGTTGAACCATATTACAGAAAGACACATACACAGATATGAATAAGACACATAAACAGATAAATGAAACTGTCAGGTATTCAACAAAATCAGTTGTGACATCTTCACTTCCTAGGTTTGTGCTGGATCAGTGTATGTTAGCATAATTCTGATGTGTTTTGTGAACAATGGGTTAAGTAAAGAAAATAAGTAATTTCTAACTATCATTTCATAATTGTTACATTAGTGATTTCTTATGGCATTTTTTAGAATTTAAATCAGACAAAAGACTATAGATAATCAAAGTGGAACACAATCTATAGCCCTAATAATTGGCTTCTCATGTAGCAGGAAATCAAGGGATAGTTTTGGGTTTTTTTTGGAAAAATGCCAGTGAAAAATCTGTTTTTCTAAAATGAAAAAATACCGTATAATACTATGGTATTAGAAAACATAACCCAAAGTTGCTGGATTATCTCAAGGGCCTTAGGCTCATCCAGGAAAGATCAAAATATATTGTTGATATTTTGAGGTTGTCACTTAATTGTAATACAGTTTTTGGGTTGTTAATCTGTGTCTATTATATATGTCTTGCAGGATGTTTGGTTGCAAGGAAGAGAGAGCTATTCAAATTTACTTTAGGAAATTCTGCAAATATTAGAAGGGAATCACAGAAAAGTCAGTTTCAGGCAGTGCATCTAAACTTGAAGGGGAGCAGAAGAGGCATAAACTCTACTCAGGCTGGCTGATGCAGGAGGGATGGTTTAACATACCTAAAAAGCACCTATGAATCAGTACGTTTATATCCAGGTGCATAGAAAATGTCAGGAATTTGTCCCTAAACTGAGTTTTCTCTGTGTTGACTTTATTCTTGGGTAGGCTTCTTCCTCCTGGTGGTAAAGTTGCAACTTGATTGTAGATCTTCAGATCTTAGCAACACTAGTGAAGGTATATTTCCTCTCCTAACAGGTCTTAGAAAAAAAATTCTGGGTTTTGGACCTCAGTCTTCCAAATTGGGTCATGAGCTGGTGCCTAAACCCATAATTACAGCCCTAAATAAGGAAGCCTGTTTCATGTGGACTGAACACTGGAGTAGACGTGGAAGAATAGAATTAACCCTACCAGAACAAGTTGAAATAGGGGAGGAGTGGTTCTCTGAAGGAATGCTGAGGTCTGTTAACAAAAGAAAAAGGTACAGTAGGGGCTGTTAGTGCTTTTCCTGGATCCCTGTGTCAAGGCAGGTGGTCATCCATCCCTGAGCTGCTGTGAGTGTGGGAGCTTCCCTCTTCTCGAGATAGTGCCTTCAGCCAAAAGAATCAGCTCATCCAGAAAGTAAACCACCCCTCCAGCAACATGCATCTAGTGGCTGATTCAAGGGGACAAAGGGCTGTCCTTTTTCTCAAGGAGGGAATAAGTTAATAATGCATGTCTTGCTCCAAATCTCCAGGAGAGAGCATAAGCTTGATTGGCTGTCACTCTTTTGCCCCATCCTGCTCCCCTTAACAGCCTCAGTAAATAACTCCTTCTCAGGCTCTGCTTCTAAGGTACATAACCTAAGACATCAGGAATGGATGTTAGACAAGGAAAATAACTAATGTCCGTTCTAAGTTAAAAAAAAATGTTTATTTATTTTTGAGAGAGAAAGAGTGTGAGCAAGGGAGGGGCAGAGAGAGAGAGGGAGACAGAATCTGAAGCAGACTCCATACAGGCTCTGAGTTGTCAGCACAGAACCCAACATGGTGCTTGAACCCACACACTATGAGATCATGACCTGAGCCAAAGACAGACACTTAGTGGACTGAGCCACCCAGACACCACAACTAATGTCCATTCTAGATAAGAACTGAGATCTTTTTCTTTATCTCTCATGGTTTCCTCCAGTCTTTCCCTTTCTCTGAATGTCTATCTCATTCTTCTCGCAGAAGACAGCACAGCCTCTGGTTCTCTGCTTGCTGATTCTTCTGCCTTTTCCTGACCTCTAAATACTGAGATATTGGAATGCTCAGTACTCAGTCTCCTGTTTTTCATCTATCCTCATTTCCTGAAAAAGTTTATACAGTGACATGGTTTCAAATAGCTGTCACTGATAATTTCCATATTTTACATCTCCAACTTTATCTCTCCTGGAGTACCAGACTCATGTCCAACAGTTTCCTTGAATTTCCACTTAGATATCTAACAGGTATCTTATAGTTAATAGAAATCTTGATCCTACCCTCTAAGCCCATTTCTCCCTGAATCTTTCCAATGATTAGAGGAAAAGGCTGTCATCAATCAAATATTCTGTGAGAGTGATTCTGTTGCAGTAAATATGATGGCCAATTTGCCTGCTCTTCTGTGGCACTCAAGCTGTTACTTACAAAGCCATTTTGATACCAATGTACAAACAGGGCTTCCTGCTTCTCATGCAGATAAAACTTACCAATCTAAGTGAAGGTGGAAAATTTAAGTAGATTCTGCTTGATTTTCTTATTTCATTGAAATGAGAAGTGGAATAAGAGGAAAGAAGAACAGTAGGTAGAACCATGTAAAAGTGGAGACATTCATCCTGTGTAGCAACCCTGGCACTGTTGACATTTGGAGGTGGTAATTCTTGTCATGGGAGGGCTCTTCTGTGTGTTGGAGGATGCTTAGCAGTATCTCTGGCCTCTACCACATCCCAAAGTCATGGAAGTAAAAAATGTCTCTAGACATTGCCAAATTCCCCTGGCAGTCAAAATTACCCCTAGTTGAGAACCTTAGCATTGGAAAGTAAATGTGTGGGCGTCAGACTGTCACAAAACTCCCAAATCATTTATAGCCCTTCCTACTGTGGAGAGAATCCAATAAGGAATGAAGAGAAGTGTGGAAGCTTTTTGTCCAGCCCCTTCTAAGAGAAAGCTGAAATTTTGACCTTATCAGGCAAAATGAGACTACAGAAAGAAAGAGTATAAGAAGATGTTCTTAGGAGGCTTTAACATATACTATCTTTTCACATTATGTTGAGGTATAATTTATTTATTTCATTCAAATATGCAGTCAGTTAGGCTTATCTTTCCAAGTTGACTTGTTAAAAGATTTAGATCTAAAAACCTAAGCTCTTCATTTAAAGTATCACACAAATATAGCAAACAGTTTATATGACAGCTTGTAGTGTTTCAGGAAACAAAAGAATTGTTTTATCACTTTATTCTTCCTTTAATTATAGAAGACATCTCTATGTATTAAGAGATACATGATAAATGTGGAATTTAGGAGTAGTAACCAACTCTAATCAGTATTTCATCCTTGTTTAGCTTGATTTGTGCTTTAGCCTAATGGGTATTTACCTCTGGTTTTATGCATAACCAAACCAAATTAAACCAAACCAAACCCAACATAGCTCCAAGTCAAGTTTTCACATTTGATTTTCTGCTCTTTTATAAAGGTTAGGTATTCTGGCATCCTATTGAGGAGTGCTATAAAATTTGGTTTTTCCTTTGTTTTTACTAATAAATCACCTCCAAAGTTATATTCTTCTCTGATTCTTCAGTATGATAATCCCTTATTAATATTCTGCATCTATCAATAATTCTTTGAGGGTATCTATCTATCTATCATCTATCATCTATCTATCTATCATCTATCTACCTATCATCTCTCCATCCATCCTTCTATCCATCCATCCATCCCCAAATTAGGAGAGGTTTATCCAGATTCAATGTTAACCAACATAAGGTTGTGTGCATTTCATAAGGTTCTTCTCTGCTTGTTAATTCTTGTAACACATCAACTGTAAGAGAGTAGCTCATTCCCTAATGCTTTAGAGATTTTAATACAGGGAATCTTAAAACCAGTAGCTTGAAACCCTAATATTTTGAACTGATTTCATATACATACTCCAGCATGTGCTTCTTTCAGACTATGCCTCTCGTACCTTTTCTAAGACCACATATTCTTTTCTTGCAGAAACTAACCTAGGGGAGATATATCTCTGCCATCCCTCCTTCTATTTCTCTTATTTGTATTTTTGAGAGTTGTGCTTCCCAAATAATAAACATGATTCTGGCCATTTTAAGCCAAAAAGGATTTAATTCTTCGACAAAATTGTACAAGTATTGGGATGCCACAAGAGCATCACTACTGCATTCGGGAATGAAATTTAAAAGCCTTTTGTCTTTTTATCACTAGGTCAAACTTTAATATACAGAATGAAGGTAACCAGTCAGCTGGGATTGGGTCATGTGCCTGGAGGAAAGGGGGACAATATGACTCATTGTGCTGCAGCACAGGGCAATAAGACATTGTCCTACCAAAACATATATGATGTGGGTTGAAGTGTTTCTCCTTAAAAGCTATGGTAAAGTCCTAACCCCCAGTATGTATGAAGGTTACCTTATTTGGAAATAGGGTCTGATGTAATCCAGTTAAAATGAAGTCATAATGGATTAGGATAGATTATACACCAATGACTGGTGTCCTTATAAAAAGGAAATTTGGACTCAGTTATACAGGGAAACACCATGTGATGATGGAGACAGAGACTGGAGTAATGTAGCCGCAAGTCCTGTGTAACAATAAGAATTGCCAGCAACCACCAGAAGCAAAGTAGAGACAGAAGTATCTTCTCCTGGAGTCTTCAAAGAGAGCATGGGCTTGGGGCGCCTGGGTGGCTCAGTCGGTTGAGCGTCCGACTTTCGCTCAGGTCATGATCTCGCGGTTCGTGGGTTCCAGCCCCGCGTCGGGCTCTGTGCTGACTGCCAGCTCAGAGCCTGGAGCCTGTTTCAGTCTGTGACTCCCTCTCTCTCTGACCCTCCCCTGCTCACGCTGTCTCTCTCTCTCTCTCTCTCTCCTAGAAATAAATAAAAAATATTTAAAAAAAAAAAAAAAAAAGAGAGCATGGGCTTGCTGACACTTTGGTTTCAGACTTCTAGACTCCAGTACCGTGAGAGAATAAATTTCTATTGTGCTAAGCCATCTGGTTTGTTTTAATTTGTTATTGTAGTCCTACGAAACTAATATAACACACAGTAGGGGAATTCAGAAATTGTAAAAGGGGCAAGTGGGTGCTGGACAACTGTAGATTTCCAAAGGTTGAGGAAGGAGAGTGTATGAGGAGACAGTATTCTGTTATCTCCCAGAGACACTCTCTTAGTTGGATGAATAACCACCCAGTTTTCTTATTCAGACAGATCCTGGATTTCTCAGGCATCAAACTATGATTGAAAAGAAATCAGATCTCTTTCTATCTTCTCTCTAGGTTGCTCTGTCTGATGAACCAAAGCATGGGGAAGGGATTTTTTTTTCTTTATCTAGCTTCAGAAGCCATCGCATTGTGAGTTCCTCCCAGATTTTGGCAATAATGTATCTATTCATCTTTATTTTAAGTTCTTTTTTGGTTATTATGTGGGAATATACATGAGATTTTTTTGGGTGTGTGAGAAGTTAGAAGGATCTACAATGAGACACCTTTTAAAATTCCCCATTAGCTTTTTTTTTTTTAATGTTTTTATTTATTTCTNTTTAAATTATAAGCTTATGTAAAAAAAGTTTAGGGAATAGGGCAAAAATGGCACCAAGCTTGACAACATTCATATTGTGATATATAAAATTTTGTGAGCTTTTTGTTTTATTTTTCTCCTATAATATGGGACAGTTTGCCTATTTCTAGAGACGTCTAGATTCCTAGAGATAATCTTGTATAGATGTTGCAGTGCTAATTAACAAATTATAGACCTGAAAATTTTCCCTTCTATAATATCTTGGTTTGAATTATGTGGTATATAAATAACATTTTGCTAATTTAAAGAATTCTAAAATTAAAATTATGCATTCAAATAATAACGAACAGAACCAGTTAAGAGCCAGAAGAGATCAGTTGCTTTTGAATAGTAATTCAAATGATTTAATAGAGATTAACTCTTAAACCAAGTATAGGAGAATAAAGACATAATCTTGGACTTTGAAATACTTTTGAGAGCATTTTGACCAACAATTTTTTAGCTTGAAGTTTATTTTAAAAGTCTGTTCCAGGAATGTAATTGAAGAAAAACTGTCTAGTTTAATTTAAAATTTTATCCTCTATTTTCAGCTTTGAACAAGATAACAAAAATAAGAATTTTAGGGACTTAAACAAAATTTTTCAAAAATTAGAAATCTTTCTCTATTTTACTCATGTTGAGGATATGTTTCTTTTTTTTTTTTTCATTAAAAAGCAGAGAAAGCCACTGTTATCTTTAACAAATTTCAAGGCATCTGTTCTCATAGATATGGTATTTACAAACGAAGGCTATCCAAGACAATTTAAAATGCAGTGAGAGGGGCGCCTGAGTGGCTCAGTCAGTTGGGCATCTGACTTCGGCTCAGGTCATGATCTCATGGTTCATGGGTTCGAGCCCCATGGTGGACTCTGTGCTGACAGCTCAGAGGCTGGAGCCTGTTTCGGATTCTGTGTCTCTCTCTCTGTCCCGACCCTGCTCACTCTCTCTCTCTCAGAAATAAATAAAAAACATTTTAAAAAATTCAAAAAATAAAAAGCAGTGAGATTTGATGAAAGGAAATAGGTATTTAATTTTGTACTGTTACTGCTGTTAATCAACCCTGCAGAAAAAACAGAGAAGAGAAACAGCAAAGGGACTAAGTCAGGTACCTTTAAATGCTCAGAAGGTACGGGCAGTACAGGCATTGGTTTGCAAATGAAAAGATTTTTCTTTTTCCTACTCATTTTTTTAACACTTCCCAAACAAGGGGAAAAAAGTAATTTAGACAGAAAATTCAGAGTCAATGAAAATTGGTGTGTGGGAGGTTGTAAAATTAATTTTAGTTGCTAGGCCTTTTAATATTAGGGTGTGTCCTATGCCCTGTGACCTCTTAAATAATTCTTTTATGTTGCTCAGGGCAGATATATTTTGAGGGTGGCACCTCTATTAACCTTAGCTGTATACTTCTCAGAAAAATAAATCACAGGAGTTGTATTTTGAATGCTACCCATGCCGAACAATTGTCACAGAACATTAGTTTGGAATCTAAATGGGGTCTTGATTATTCTTTTTAGGTAGGAGAGAAATAAGACTGAAGAAAAACAAAGGAGCTTCTCACCCTGAATTTCTATTATGGTATTGCTATGGTATATCAGTCTAGAGAAAGCAAGAATTAAAATAAGAAATTTTAAAAAATTAATGTTTTATTATTTTTGACAGAGAGAGAGACAGAGAGGCAGAGAGGGAGGGAGACACAGAATGTGAAGCAGGCTCCAGGCTCTCAGCTGTCAGCACAGAGCCCTATGCGGCACTCGTACCCATGAACTATGAGATCATGACCTGAGCTGAAGTCAGATGCTTAACTGACTAAGCTACCCAGGCTCCCCAAAATAAGAAAGTTTTTAAAGGTGGAGAGAATTATGTATAGAAGTCACAGTGCCAGACAACTAGATGACACTAACTCCTGTTTATTGAGTGCTTACAGGATGCCAGCACAGCCCTAATGCATAACATACTTTAGGCTCCTATTTCCTCCTGACAGCTCTATCATTACCATCCTAATCTGACCCCTGTCTAATATTATCATCCTAATTTTACACATGGAAACTGAGGCTCAGAGAAGTTAAGAAACTTGGCTGAATTCTCTCCCCTAGTAAATGGTGGAACCAAGTTTTGAACAGGTAATTTGCCTCCCTAGATCTTGCTCTTAACTTCTCTACTCTCCTATCTCCCTACCTTGTAATAAATATCTCTTCTGTCTCAACCCATTTAGATGTGTATGGGATGTAAATTTCAGTGAATAAGTGGAATGATTATTTATAAATTTCTACATATGTGATACTATTTGCAGACAAATGGTAATGGACTGTGGTGGGCTTTTATTGATTTTGTCTGCTTAGCATCTTCTTTCATTGATGCCACAATCAGCGTCCTGATTTTGCTTTCAGAAATGTCCTTTCCTTATCATATTTGTTTTGGTTCCCTTTCTTCCATTGGCTAAGGGGTAGATGAGGAGTGACAACTGGCTGGATCCGATTCTCTGTCTCTGGATTTTACATCTTTTATTTTCTTAAATAGTTTATTGTCAAGTTGGTTTCCATATAACACCCAGTGCTCATCCCAACAAGTGCCCTCCTCCATGCCCGTCACCCCGCTTCCCTTCTCCCCCACCCCCATCAGACCTCAGTTTGTTCTCAGCATTCAAGAGTCTCTCATGGCTTGCCTCCCTCTCCCCAACCATTTTTCCCCTTCTTCTCCCTCATGGTCCTCCATTAAGTTCTTCTTAATCCACCTATATGTGCAAACATATGGTATCTGTCCTTCTCTGCCTGACTTATTTCACTCAGCATAACACCCTCAAGTTCCATCCACGTTGCTAGAAATGGCCAGATTTCATTCTTTCTCATTGCCATGTAGTATTCCACTGTGTAGATAAACCACATCTTCTCGATCTATTCACCAGTTGATAGATGACTCGTAGGCTCTTTCTGTGTTTTGGTTATTGTTGAGAGTGCTGCTATGAACACTGGGGTACATGTGCCCCTATGCATCAGCACTCCTGTATCCCTTGGGTAAATTCCTAGCAGTGCTATTGCTGGGTCATAGAGGAGTTCTACTGTTCATTTTTTGAGGAACCGCCACACTGTTTTCCAGAGGGGCTGCACCAGTTTCCATTCCCACCAGCAGTGTAGGAGGGTGCCCGTTTCTCCACAACCTTGCCAGCATGTAGTTTCCTGATTTGTTCATTTTAGCCACTCTGACCAGTGTGAGGTGGTATCTCAGTGTGGTTTTGATTTGTATTTCCCTGATGATGAATGACGCTGAACATCGTTTCATGTGTCTGTTGGCCATCTGGATGTCCTCTTCGGAGAAGTGTCTGTTCATGTCTTCTGCCCATTTCTTCACTGGGCAATTTGGTTTTTGGGTGTGGAGTTTGGTGAGTTCCTTATAGATTTTGGATACTAGCCCTTTATCTGATATGTCATTTGCAACTATCTTTACCCATTCCTTCGGTTGCCTATTAGTTTTATTGATTGTTTCCTTTGCCGTGCAGGTTTTTATCTTGATGAGGTATCAATAGTTCATTTTTGCTCTTGATTCCCTTGCCTTTGGGGATGTGACAAGTAAGAAATTGCTATGGCTGAGGTCAGGGAGGTTGTTTCCTGCTTTCTCCTCTAGGGTTTTGATGGTTTCCTGTCTCACATTCAGGTCTTTTAACCATTTCGAGGTTTTTTTGTGTGCGTATGGTGTGAGAAAATGATTTAGTTTCATTCTGCATGTTGCTGTCCAGTTCTCCCAGCACCATCCNGGGGTTGGTTGTAATGAGTCCATTTTCATTCATGATTTTGTCTATTTGAGTGCTCTCTCTTTTCTTTTCGAGAATCCTGGCTAGAGATTTGTCAATTTTTTTTTTCTCACAAAACCAACTCTTGGTGTCATTGATCTGTTCAACTGCTGTTTTGGTTTCTATGTTGTTTATTTCTGTGCTTTTTTATTTTATTATTTCTCTGCTTCTCCTGGGTTTGTGGTGCTCTTGTTGCTCTCCCTCTAGTTCTTTTAGGTGCGCTGTTAGATTTTGCACTTGCACTTTTTCTAATTTCTTGATATAGGCCTGGAGTATAATATACTTTCCTCTTAGGACTGCCTTTGCCACAACCCATAGAGTTTGGATTGTTGTATTTTCATTTCATTTCTTTCCATATTTTAAAACATTTTTTCTCTAATTGCCTGATTGGCCCATTAGTTCTTTAGTAGGGCCTTCTTTAACCTCCATGTTTTTGGAGGTTTTCCAGATTTCTTCTTGTGGTTGGCTTCAATTTTCATAGCACTGTGATCTGAAAGTGTGCATGGTAGATATTAATTCTTTTATATTTATTGAAGGCTGCTTTATGTCCCAGTATGTGATCTATCTTGGAGAATGTGTCATGCACACTTGAGAAGAGAGTGAATTCCCTGGCCTCAGGATGTAAAGTTCTAAATATATCTGTCAGATCCATCTGGTCCAATGTGTCATTCAAGTCCATTGTTTCTTTAGTGATTTTCTGTCTAGTTGATCTATCCATTGCTGTAAGTGGAGTATTAAAGTCCCCTGCTATTAGCACATTCTTGTCCATAAGATTCTTTCTGTTTATAATTGTTTTATGTATTTGGGTGCTCCTGTGTTTGGTGCACTGACATATTTGTTAGCTCTTCCTGATGGATAGACCCTGTAATTATTATATAATGTCCTTCATCATCCCTTGTTACTGCCTTTACTCTAAAGTCCAGTTTGTCTGATATAAGTATAGCTACTCCAGCTTTTTTGACTTCCAGTTGTGTGACAGATATTTCTCCATCCCCTTTCTTTCAATCTGAAGGTGTCCTCAGGTCTAAAATGAGTTTCTTGTAGACTGAAAATAGATGGATTTTGTTTTTTATCCATTCTGCTACCCTGTATCATTTGATTGGAGCGTTGGTCCATTTACAGTCAGTGTTATAATTGAAAAATATGGATTTAGAGTCACTGTGTTCTCTGTAGGATTCATGCTTGGGTGGTGTCTCTGGTACCTTGTGTTCCTTGCAACATTTCCCTCATAGAGTCCCCCTCAGGATTTCTTGTAGGGCTGGTTTCGTGGTTACAAATTCTTTCAGTTTTTGTTTATTTGGGAAGACTTTTGTCTCTCCTTCTATTCTGAATGACATGCTTGCTGGTTAGAGGATTCTTGGCTGCCTATTTTTTCTGTTCATCACGTTGAAGATCTCCTGCCATTCCTTTCTGGCCTGCTAAGTTTCAGTAGATAGGTCTG
Organism: Crocuta crocuta; assembly: GCF_008692635.1. Lineage (NCBI taxonomy): Eukaryota > Metazoa > Chordata > Mammalia > Carnivora > Hyaenidae > Crocuta > Crocuta crocuta. Next base: position 7,751,667 of record NW_027532679.1, on the reverse strand, counting down.
TCACCACTCTGATAGGTTTCCCTTTGTATTTTCGGACCCTTTAATCCCTAGCTGCTTTCAGAATTCTCTCTTTGGCCTTATATTTTTCCAGTTTCACTATGATATGTCTTGCAGAAGATCGATTCAAGTTACGTCTGAGGGGAGTTCTCTGTGCCTCTTGGATTTCAATGTCTGTTTCCTTCCCCAGATTGGGGAAGTTCTCAGCTATAATTTGGTCAATGACCCCTTCAGTGCCTTTCCCTCTCTCTTCCTCTTCTGGAATTCCTATGTTGTGGATATTGTTCCATTTGTTTGTATCATTCAGCTTTCAAACTCTCCTTTTGTGTTCCTGGATCAGTTTATCCCTCTTTTTCTCAGCTTCCTCCTTTTCCATAATTGTGTCTTCTAATTCACCTATTCTCCTGTCTGCCTCTTCAATCCATGCATTGGATGCCTCCATTTTATTATGCACCTCATTTATAGCATTTTTAAATTCATCACAACTATTCTTAGGCTCCATGGTCTTTGCAGTAATAGCTGCATGGATGTCTTCCATGCCTTTTTCAAGCCCAGCAATTAATTTTATGACTATTCTTCTAAATTCTTGTTCAGCTATGTTGCTTATATCTATTTTGAGCAATTATTTAGCTGTCATTTCTTCCTAGAATTTCTTTAGAGGAGAGTTCTTCTGTTTTGTCATTTTGGCAAGCTTTCTATCTCTTGTTAGTTTTAAAAGCTTGTTATGCACTCTGTACCTGCGAGTACTGCTGTATTCAAGAAGGCTCTTTGACTGTCCAGGGCCTGTCCATTTCAAAAGTGTTCTTTGAATGGTGTCTCTTGGTCTCTCTTGTTGTGACTTTGGTTATTTTACTTCCCTACTCATAGTGGTATTTGAGACTCTCCACCATGTGTACTTTGGCTTGTTTCTTGAGGTAGCCTGGTTTCTGATGTCGGTTCCAGGTCCTCATTTGCCAAGTCTCCTCTACTCTGTGTGGGAACATTGGAGCGGGCTGGCCCGAGGAGACCAAGTTGGAGAATGCCAAAAATCAGGCAGGGTGCGCCTTCTCCTTCATGATTCTTCATTTTTTCACCACCTTGTTGTTTTCCCAAACCGGTGGCAACAACAGGCGAGTGCAGTTGGGTTTCCTGGTCAGGGAATCAAATGTTGTGGAATCTGGTCTGGATCACTGGTGGAAAAACCAAGCGACACTCGGATATCTTGGAAGGGAGGCCAGAAATGACTTATTAATAGCACTTTCATTTAAAGTACTTTAAAATTTCCTATACCATATCTAATTTGGTATACTGTGAAACAGACGTGACTGAATGAAGTCTCTGACAGTCCAAAGCAGAGCGACGGAGTGATAGAGGGTACACTGCTCATTGGAGGCATCCTTCACTGAGTGGAAAAAGCCAGCCCTCTACAACTGCTTTGCCTGGTCACTGGCCAGAGGCCAACCCAAGAAGATTGTGACTGGCCTTGGCTTGAAAGCTCAGATTTTGCACCTTAAAAGGAAAGAGAAAGACCTAAAATGATTGCAGTTCTTTCATCCTGATGAGGGCTTCTGAAGGAGACTGATCTAAGTTCTTGCAGTGAATCATGATTCCTGAAGCTGCTCTCGCAAGTCTGGCACTTTAGCTTTTCCTTCATTTCTATGAGCTGTCCCATTTCCTTCCTATACATTTCTTTCTGCCTCCAGACAACCAGATACTACTTATTTTACTTACAGTGAAAGAGCCCTGGTCACTGACAACTGTTCCTTTTTCATCAGGTTGACATAGTGGTATTTTGGGGAACCTCCATCAGTTGATATTGGAATGTCTTGAGCAGGGTTTGTGGCTTGAAGAAAAGGTGTAAAGGATCTTTAGGTCTGTTGCTTTCTTTCTGTATAAATTGAAAGAAACTCTGTTCTTCCTTGCAAACAGCCATCTGCCATTTTGTGTCAGAAAAATTAAAATTGTTTTGGTAGAAATGAATTTTTTGTAGAAATGAATTCTTGTTTCACTCAGGAGCTCTTGTCTAGTAGGATAGGATTGTAGGCAAAAGACAATTGAATTCTGGTATTGACTTGCTGTTATAAAAACTCTATTATATTAAATTCTTACCTAATTTAATTTATATTTTAAATGAAGAAAAATAGTCTTGGTTGACAGATGTAAAATAGTTTAAAAGTCGTCAACATTATTATGTTGTAGAGCAGCAAGTAGACCTGTAGCACCCCTTTCCTTCCTTCTCTCTTCTGCTTGTCTCTTAATAATCAACACTACTTGTTGCCTCATAGTTTCTTGAATTGACCAGGCTGTTTCAAGTATCCCATGTGACATCTCTTGCTTGGGATGCCCTTCTCAAATTTGTCCATACAATAAACATTTATTGATCCTCCAAGACCTAACTCCAGCATCTTTTCTGTGATACAGCCTTCTCTCACTTTCCAAGCTTGGTTAATTACTTTGTCTTTTGATGCTAATCTAGGGGATCTTATCTTATTAGAATGTATATTAAAAACACTATTTCAATTATTGAACTACATGTTTGTTTCCATCATTTGACTGTGAACTTCCATAGGGCACCCCTTGTATTTTTGCATATGTGGTATACATTGTGACATCAAAAATGCTTAAATATGGGGCACACCTTGACAAAGTTCCCAAGAAAAGTTGTCACTTAAAGGAAGTCTGTTACTGATGCTCTGTACATCTGAAAGCTCTTGGAAAATGCCAAAAGCAACCTCAAAATGGTGTGTTTTATAATAGTTTTTTCTTCATTATTTTTATTTAAAAAATTTTTAACATTTACTTTTGAGAAAGCAAGAGAGAGAGACAGAGTGTGAGTGGGGGAGGGGAAGAGAGAGAGGGGGACACAGAATCAAAATCCGTCAGCACAGAGCCCAATGTGGGACTCATGACCTGAGCCGAAGTTGGACACTTAACCAACTGAGTCACACAGGTGCCCCTTTTCTTCACTATTAATACATTTTTGGATTATGTTAGTAAGAGTCATAGTCTATTTGGGCTGCTATAACAAAAATACCGTAGACTGGGTGGCTTGTAAACAAAAGAGATTTATTTCTCACAGTTCTGGAGCCTGGAAGGCAAGACGAGGGTGCCACTATGTTGAGCCGTGGTGAGGGCCCACCTCTAGGTTGTAGATTGTCATCTTGCCACTGTATCCTCATATGGCAGAAAGCAGAGGGAGGAAGCTAGCTCTCTTCTAACTCTTATAAAGGCACAAAAGCCATTCACTGGGGCTCCTCTCATGACCCCATCGAATACTAATCACCTCCCAAAGGTCCTACCTCCTAATATCATCACAAGGAGGATTCAACATGGGAGTTTTGCAAGGATACCAACATTCAGTCTGCAACAATAAGTTTTAAAAGTTGCAGCTCAGTCATGGGAAATCATGTCTGCTACCTGCACAGCTCCTATCTGGAGGACTTGATGACTGTCATTTTTTCTGTAGGCCTTTCTGTATCTCCTACCTCTAAATCCCCAGAAATGTCATTAGCCATGTGTTTGAAATAGACAATGTCATACCAAGTTAGAGCAGCAAGGGAGAAAAAGAAATTCTCAGCACATTTTGTACAAAGCATCCAAAAAACGGACTAGGAGTTTGCTGGGGGCTATGCATCTATTAAAGATGTGATTGACAATGGAAACTGTATTATTAAAGCTGTTGGAATTTCTAACTTCATATCAAACTAGCTTTATTTCATTTTTAGTGAGGACAGTCAGCCCCTACAGTCCTTCTTATGGACTAACTTGTCTTGATTTTAGGAGACACAAAAATATCTCAAGTAGCAGAATTGAAGGCAGTAATGAGAGTGCTTTATCAGACAAGCTTTACATTTGCAGACCCAGTAGTATGTATCTCCTCTTGGGATAGATTTTCTCTTTTATCTACTCCCTGTCTCCCACTGCATACACAAGTGTTTTCCAAAGGGTGTTTTGGGGAATATTACTTTCTTTAAGTATTAACTGGTGTTATGGGAAGGAGAAAAAAATTTTTGATGTTAAACAAGTTTGGAAAACACTGGATTAAGCAGGTGGAACTAGTTTCTTCATTGTCACGCATGCTAATTGCAGAAGAGGATGAGGCATTCAGCCCAAACCTATGTGGTCATAGGATCCTCACAGAGAATGTTCCATGGTGTTCACATAGACACTCCTGGGATAAAATGGCCTTATTCTTTCTGTTGAAAGAACAGATTTAGGCTCATGGTTGTTAAATATTTTGTAGCATTGTTAGTACTTATTCACTTCTTTTCAGCCCCCACAGAGCCTTAGTATTAATTTGCTGTTTTCTGCTCTTTTGTGATGAATAGGTTTTGTACAGTTTCTTGCTTGATTACCTTTTCTAGGTATTTAGGATACTATGCCTTTATGTCTTTTATGGGTTTTTTTAATGGCTTATACTAATGCCAAAGTATTTTCCTTTACAGAATCAACCAAAATACAACAAAGAAACAAAAATATAAATGCCAATAATTCTTCATTAATGTCTGCCATAGAGAATTAGCCAAATTTGGGATAAGTTCCATAGTTATAACTCAGGCTTGGTGAATGCTAAATATTGTACTGGTCTAAATATGCTGATTGAACAGATCTCACTGTCTATAAAATGAACATAAGCCTAATAAGCCTTATTTTTCTTGAATTCAACACATTGGCTAATTAACCCATATTTATTAAGCATCTTCTATTGGTCCTAGAGGCATTGTAAACTAGATGTGATTCTCTGTGTCTATCGAATAGGTAGAGAAAAGAAAAGAGACAACTACTATATAGGTGGGTAGAGACAGTGATGAGTAAGGTTTTGAGGAAATACACAGAAAGGCCATCTATTTATCTGAAAGACAGGTTATTCACAAAAAAAGGAATGGGAGCAGAAGAATATTCCAGGCATGGGAGAAAATTTACGAATATATTTTTTACTGAATATTTAATTTGTGTCCCACTGTTCTGGACACTGGAAATAACACAGTCCCAGTTTACATGGTAACATATATAAATGCATGGGTATTTACAGTCAAGTTTGTGAAATGTTAAAAGAGGTTAGGAGCATATTTCCAAGGGAGCAAAAAAAAAAAAAAAGGAAGGATTTTGTGGCTAGAAAATTATGAGGTTGACTGATACATGGTGGCTGAGAATTATTTAGTTGTCAGATGCTGCCTTAAAATGTCCCTAAAACGGGTAGAGCTATATTTACAAAATAGGAACTCTCTCAGACATTATTTTCCCAATATTGCTGTCCATATACAGCTCAATTTTGTGCAAGAAATCAGTTTTTCCTGTTCTGTCTCAAAGATTCTGTACTGTCTTTATCATTGGCTCATCGAAAAATTCAGACTTGGGAGTAGTTTCTTTTTATGCTCCTTCTATGGTTCTAGTTCATCCCTTTTGCTATTTATATGTTTAACAATGACCCTCTTTCCCTTGAGTATCCTACTTTGGCCTTGCCACTCTGTCTCCTAGTCCTCAGATGTGCCACATCTTTTCCCCTCTGGCCTTCTTACATGTAGTTCTTTCCTCTTGAGATGCTTTCTGCTGTTTTGGCTTGAATAACTCATTCTACTCATAATTTAGGTCTCAGCTTGAAGGAACTTTTCCGAGGATTTTCTCTGACCTCCTTTTTGCCTAGAATAGGTTACACCCCCTTTATTTCTTCTTCATGTACTTATTACCATAGCATTAACAGCTATGAATTGATGAGGGCACTGTGTCTGGATCTCTCTCTTGCTCCTTGCTGCATCTCCAGTGCCTCCCACAGAAGGTGGTATTTTAGTAGACATCCAGTAAAATACCTTTTGAATGAATGAATGAAGAATAAGACAGACTATTTTTAACTTAGTTCCACAGAGGGCAGAGGATCAAATATGACAAAATAGTAGGTTGGAATGAAATGTCAACCTTGGAATTCAGATAATAACTGCGATTTTTAAGCAAATGATGTGACAATGAGTCAGGTTTTGAAAACTATTATAAATCCAGACAGTGACTCTACAAGGATACAACTGGAGTAGATATAGACCCTGATCTGTCTGACTCTAAAACTTCCTTCCATTGTATCACACTGCATTGTGAGCCAAGAAGACTGGAAGTGAGTTGTAGAGAGGTAACTAATGGCTGAGGGGAAAAGATGTTTTTCTTCAAAGAGAAGAAAATCTTTGAGGTCAGTTCTTCATCAGCATTTTTCTCTGTAGAGGGTGTTTATAGTTAGGCATTATGGCCTTAATAGTGTCATCATTTTAATCATCATCATCATCATCATTAATTTTGTACTTTTAACCCAAAACAGCCTTAGTTTGTCAAAGATTATCATCCCTAAATTTTATATTTAATTTATTTTTGCAAGAAAAGTAATGTTCCAGTCTTTAACTTAGTTTGAATTTGCAGGAAGCTTCCAAGATAAATTTATAACTCCACAGAGATTGACTCTCAAAACTTGACCACGTAATATGGCAAAAAGGACAACAGACTAATAATTCAGAAACAGAATATGATCCAAGCTCTCACCCTAACTATCCTTTGGTAACTTTGGGTAAATAAGTCCTTCCTTCCTTCCCTCCTTCCCTCCCTTCTTTCCCTTCCTCTCACTTCCTTCCTTCCATCCTTCTGTCCTTCCTTCCTTCCTTCTTTCCTTCCTTCCATCTTTTTAAGCTTTCTCTAGTGAGAATGATAGCTTGAGAGACAAAATGGTATTCCCTTCAAGAACAAGACTTGTTTAGTGGCATTTATCAGCCACTAAACAAGTATTATTGAGCCTCTGTAATATGCCCAGCACTGTGTTAGTAAAAAGGATAGGTTAAAAGAGCAGGGACAAGGGTCTTAATATCTACTTGGAGAGACAGTATATCAACATGAATAAAAGTAAATGAATACATCAGTGCATGATTAACATACTCCATTACAAAATAAAGCTATTTCAAAACAACTGCAAGAGATGATCTTGGATGTTTATTGGGTAGGTCTGGTGATCTATGCAAAAAGAATTAGGGATTACTATGGCTGGAGTCATCAGAGAAGCCTTATGATTTTCCCCTAACTTTCCTATCACCTTGCCATCATACATTTATGTCCCAAAGGACCAGAGACATCATATATTTATTCAGTGTTTATTTAGCACCTAATGGGTACCAAGAGCTGTAATAGATGACAAGAATAAAAGGATGGGTGTCTAGGACAAATAAATTGCTTTACCAAAATTTTAGCACTCTCTTCTCATTTCTTTCTAGAAAACTTTACATCTCTGCTTTTCTGAACATCATTAATATATTTTACATTAGCCTTAGCCTATGCCCTAGGAAAAAGTCCTACAAGAGGGCAATAACCAAAGAACAGGAGTCTTCTAAGAAATAACTTTACTATCATTGCTGGGCAGTGCATGTACCAGAGATTTATTTAGGAGCATCTTTGGGGAAGCAAGCAGATTGCAGGAGAGTAGGGAGTTAACAATTGATCTTACAATTAGGTTTGTGTTGGCAGCATATTAATTTTATCTAGATTCTGCATTTGACTTCGTTTTGGGAAAGAGGGAGAGAAGATGGAGAATATTGGGGAAAACTGAAGATATCCCCAGGTGACCCCTTGGTGCTCACATTGTTGGTAAGACTGTGGTGTTCTACTGTTTCTATAGCTGAGTGTCTTATAAGCTGAGAGAGCCACTTTGCAGACTTAAGGAAAAGCAGTTTCTATAGCAACATTCAAACCAATTGAAGGATGACTAGATAATCCTTTCTTTTAACCAAGGAAGCAGAGATGGAAATTTATTAAAGGTATATTTCATATACTCTGAATAATACATATTCAGGGTAAGTATATTCCTTTCATGTCATGTCATACATCTAATTTAAATAATAGAATATTAAGTACTAATGTATCTCAATGGCTTCATTAGTTTTCCAAGATATATTTAGACTGCTAGATCATTAGCATCATGATTAAGGATATGTATGTGGAACCTTTCTGCCTATATTTGTATCCTGGCTTGGATGCTTATTATTCTCTCAATCCTAGTTTATTGACCTGTTCCACAGTTTCTTATCTTTAAAATGGAAATTAACATAATATCTATCCATAGGGATTTTGTATGCCTTAAAGAAATGTATAAGCAGCTTAGAACAGTGCCTGGTACATAACAGTTTAATAAATATTAACTATTAAAATTAGCTAGTTTTCCAGAGACCAAGCTGCTTTCTCTTTTCACAGATATAATTGGAATTTATAGTACATATAAATAGATACAAGTAAATTCAATTAATGTGTTTTGGCCACCAACTTTACACAAAGTATCATACTTGACACAGTAATGAATATGAGTACTATATCATTTCTGCCCTTAAATCGTTTATTACCCAGTGGGCAAAGGGGAAGGAGCTATACATTCAACCATTTATAACCTAGATTCCAGGGACAGATAGGCTTAATAGAGGGTCATAGTCTCACTCTCTTTCCTCATCTCCAGATAATCTAGCATACTTTTTGTTTCTGGAATATACCAAATTTATTCCTGCCTCTTTCCCCCCCCAGTTCTTTTGCTGGATTGTTCTAAGTTCTTCAAAGGGCTTGTTCCTTCTGGTTATTCAGGTCTCAGCTCATGTTGCCTCTTCAGAGAGGCCTTCCCTTGAAATCCTTTGAAAAGTTGGTTCCTCCTGGTCATTTTATTTTCTTTTTTTAAAATTTGTTTCTTTATTTTGAGAGAGAGGGAGAGGGAGAATCCCAATCAGGTTCTACAGTCAGCACAGAGCTTGATGTGAGGCTCAAACTCAGAAACTGTGAGATCGTGACCTGAGCAGAAATCAAAAAAGTTGGATGCTCAACCAACTGACCTTCCCAGGCACTTCTCCTGGTCATTTTCTATCAGAGAACTCTGATTTTCTTATTCCTTTCATTTTAACAGTTATGGTTATTGACTTTAATTAATTTGTTTGATTTACTGTCTCGTTGACTAGACCAAAGTTTCATGATGGAAAGAACTATTTCTGTTTTACTCACAGGTTTGTCCTCAGTGTCTTTCACCCAATCTGGTATCCATTAGGCACTTGAATGAGTGAATGAATGAATGAATGAGTGAATGAATATAGTGAATGGGAACGTAGATGAGATGTTAATAGTTTTGACTAGGAACTCCACAGAATTTTTAAGAGAAAGATGGAAAATGTAGGATAGCACTGCAGGCTTCAAGAACATCATGAGCAAAGACATAGAAGATTTTTATGTTCCAATGTGCTTTTTATGGATAATCTGTCTTCTGACCTTTAATATATAATTGCAAATGTCAGGTTTCAAGTTTCCTCTGTATCCTCAGAAGCTACACTTTCTTACCTATCTCCTGATATCATATTTCTTTTCCCTTCACAGCCCTGTCTTTCCAATCTTGTTATCCATCCACTTAAAGAAACACACAGAAGCAGGAGATTTTGCTAAAACATTCATACCCACGCTCAAATTATGCATTCACCAGGGACTGCATAGATAGTGCAATCATGTTTATGCAGCTGAGAGCAAGACAAGATCAGGTGACTGGTGGAGATCACTTAGCTAAGAGCTATGGGCTTCCATTAACTATGATAACCACAGACTAATTTCACTGCTGAACGAGGGCTGTAAAATAATTAGGAAAAATGTGTGCCAGAATGCCAGTGCATATTTCTCCTAAATTAATACAGCCTTGTCAAATAGGTTATATTAAAAACAGACACTGTATGATACAAGATCATTGATTGGCTTAATTAATTAGAATCAACAGGCAGAGTCAGGGCTTGCATTAACCTCAGCAGCAGTTGGGGATTTGGGGAAGGTAACTGAGGAAGAAATATTTGAGGGAGAATAAATCTGTGCTTACCAAATAGCTTCTGAAATGGAGTCTGGCTGTGCACCGAAGCAGCTGCTGTGATCTCTACATGGGTCTTTCTCCCAAAGGATTTTCCCTGGGAGGACCCACTAGGGTGGCATTCCAGAACAAGGTGAAGAGACTGCCTGTGGAGAGACAGATGTACGATTCAAAGCCACAAGGACTGACTGGTGGAGATGAATCAATAAAATTCTAAACTTCAAGATTTTCTAATTCCACTATCAGTAAGGACTCCAGAAATCAAAACACAGGGATACAGCAATAATGTGCAAAAAGGTGAAGACTTAGAAGTGAGTGACCTTGTTCACACTGTTAAGCAATACAGGAATCTGTTTATAGAATTCCGGATTGGGTGGCTTTACTAGCCCCAGTTTAAACTCTGGTGCGCTGTTAGCTGGAAAGTTCCGTATTCCATCTGTGGCGGTGTTAGAGACTCTTACTTCCTAGATCAGGGAGAAACTTGCTCTGGTTTGAGTGATATTCTAGGAAATCTTGAGTTATTTCAATTGCATTCATTTTGGGATTGCCAGATTTAGCAAATAAAAATAGGAGATGTTCAATTAAATTTGAATTTTTGAGAAACATGCAGTATTTGGGACAAAGTTATTCCTAAGAAATGTTTTTTTCTGAAATCCAAATTTAACTGGGTGTTCTGCACCCAGTTTTACCTGGCAACCATCCATTGTTTTAATTCACTTTATTTTTAAGTGGACTATCTTCTGCATTTGCAGTGAGGAAGGAGACTGAAATATCTTAAGAAAAAAAAATCAGCATACCTGTACCTAGTATCTTTTGGATTAACTGTACCTGTACCTAGCATCTTTTGGATTAACTGGTGGGAATATAAAAATGAAGAAGAATAATTTCCTGTTCTTAAAGAGAGACAGAAATCAAATAATACAATCCTGTAAATTGTTTCATGTGTGCTATACTGGGATTATGTTTAAGATAAAATGAGGTCACAAAGGAAGGAGTGACCAAAATAGTTTAGTATTTCTGTGCTAGCTAAGGAATAAGAAACATCTCATATTAATGATATGTTCTGTGGTCTTCTCTTACCACCAGTTTGTCTTCACAAAGATTAGTTCTTTTTTTTTTTAAGGTTTATTTATTTTTTAGAGAGAGAGAGGACAAGTGGAGATTAGTTCTTAAAAGAATATAGGAGTGGGGCACTGACTGAGCCCAGCTGAGCTTCCGACTTTGGCTCAGGTCGTGATCTCAGGGTTTTTGGGTTCTAGCCCCTCATCGGGCTCACTGCTGTCAGCACAGAGCCCCCTTCAGATCCTCTGTCCCCTTCTCTCTGTCCCTTTCTAGCTTCTGCTGTCTCAAAAATAAATAAAACATTAAAAGATATAAACAGTATAGGAAAATGGATTAACTTGTGAAACAACTTTTATGGAATAATAATAATAACAATCTATTTTCAATGATCTTCTATAGAACATTTTAGAAAGGAATCTTAAAATTTTGTTGTTTGGAAGAAATGACTAAATTATTGCAGCCAATTAGATAATTGTAGCACTTACCCAACACTGAGGCCACTTAATATAGTAATGGGTAGCTCTGACATGAACCGATTTTGAAACTGCTAAAAGATATTTCATGTTATTTAAGAAGTATTTGCAAGAGGGACGCCTGGGTGGCTCAGTTGGTTAAGTGTCCGACTTCGGCTCAGGTCATGATCTCCTGGTTCGTGGTTGGAGACCCGCATCAGGCTCTGTTCTGACAGAGCCTGGAGCCTGCTTCGGATTCTGTGTCTCCCTCTGTCTCTCTGCCCTTCCCCCACTCATACTCTGTCTCTCAAGAATGAATAAACATTAAAAAATTTTTTAAAAAAAGAAGTATATGCAAGAAAGTAAATCAACATGGGTTTTTTTTTTCGTATTCTTGATGTTTAATTATTTGACTCTTGACTTTTAAAGAATTTTTTGGAGACTTTATCTTGCACCATCATGACCCTTGAGACCAACTTTTCTTGTCCCACAGAACCCAAAGTGTGCGTATTTTAAAACGTTGTCATTTAAGATTGACTAACTGTTGTTGATTATATTTAAAATTGGCAAGGCTGAGACATAGTTGTACCTCAACATATGGGAAGTACCTAGTTTATATTAACTGCTCAGTAAATGTTTGTTGACTGAATATTGGTTGAATAAATATCTCTTACATAGCAATTTTATTTTTAGAAATATAAGTGAAGAAAACAATGATGTGACAAAGATTTGGCAATAAGGGTAAGTACAGAATCTTTATAATAGTTTAAAAAGAGGGAGAAAACTAAATAAAAAGTGTTAAATTACTGACAAACAAAATTATGGCTACATTATTCAGTGAACTGTTAAGTAGTCATTAAAATTCTTATGCAGATGTATATTTATTGAGATATAGAAACACTCAGAAAGCAGTAAAGGAAAAAACATTGTACTATGAGCAGGTACTCTGGTGCCCTGTGTATGTGTGTGTCTGTGTGTACTTGTGTCTGTTTATGTGTATGGGAAAAAAAGCCTAGAAGAGTCTACATCAAGTATTAAAATGGATCATCTCTGAATGAGGATTCTTGGTGATATTTTTCTGCACCAATTTCGTTTTCCTCTCTTTCTGGGAGTCCAATTACATGCTAGATCTGTTGATACTGTCCTACAGGTTAGAAGTTCTATTTATTTTTTCTACCTTTTTCTTTCTGTATAGATTGTATACTTTTTATTGCTCTACCTTAAGTTTCTTTGGCTTTTTTCCTCTTTAATCTCCATTCTGTTATTGAGTCCATCCAATGACTTCTTCTAATTTAAGTTATTGTATTTCTCAGTTTTAAAATCTCCATTGAGTTCTATAATTTGCTTTTAAGAATTTTCATCTTTCCATTAATTTCGATAATGTTCACCTTTACCTCATGGAGGATTGTTATAATAGCTACTTTAAAGTCTCTGGTAATTCCAACATGTGGGTATCTCAGGCTTGTTATCTGTTGCTTATTCTCTTGGGTATTGGTTAGATAATTTTGGTTCTTTGTATGTTGAATAATTTTGGATTGTGTCCTGGATGTTTTGAATATTATGTTGGTAGACTCTGAGTCCTGTTAATTATTCTGCAGAATGTTATTTGTTTGTTTAAGTGAGGAATCAGCCTTGTTATGTTCAGACTACAAGTGCTAATTCTCTTTCTGAGGGCGAATGTCAGTTCAGTTTTCAAACCTTTTCCATGCTTTTTGGTTCAGCCTGGCATATGTGCCTCTTGGGGGTTAGTCTTGAACCCGGGAAGTGGTTTATATCTAGTTCACTTCTTGAGGTCTTTGTTATTTTCTTTAAGTCTGTACTGTGTGTATGTGGCTTGGAGGCAAGCACAGGACTTATGTCACTTCATACACAGAATTAGAGGAATTCCTTTCGCCAACTCTTTCCTCTCTGGGATTTATTCCATGTTTTCTGAATTCCAGGGGTGTCATTTCCCAGTACCTCTGGCCACAAAGATTTATTTCCCTCAGATTTTAGCTTTTTCTACTGTTACAAAGTTCTTCATGACTGGAGGCTCCCACTTTGCAGGCCATGATTTAAATTCTGATTTTAGTCCTTGATCCACCTGCTGTCTATGTCTGAATCTGAGTCTATCTATAGATACATAGATACAGATATAGTTTTCTTAATATATATATTTTTTCATTTTTTACTTTTCATATCCCTCAAGTCATGAATTTTGCATTATTTTCAGAATTTTTAGTTGTAATCACTGGAAAAGAGAATCTGTATCTGCTTATCTCCACCTTAGCTGTCACCAGAAGTTTCCTCATGTTTTGTTTTTCCTTAAGTATTTATTTATTTTCTAAGTCTTCTACCAGAATACATATTATCTGTAAGGGTGAATTTGTTTTCTTAAAAAAAATAAAGGAAAAATTACTGTAGGGGATACCATGAGTTTTTGATAAATATTGTTATGACATAGTTTTTTTCAATTATTAGATAACTAAATGTGAGAATGATAATAATCAGTTTGGGTGCAAGTGTGGGACAATAGGCAATCTCCTAATATGACAATGGTATGCACATTACTATGTTGTTTTTCATGGTCACTATGGCTATCTTGATAAATTTAAAATGTACATTTCCCTTGACCTAGATGTTCAAATGTCGGGAGTTTATTCTGTAGAAACACACAAATACATCATGCAAGTACAGGTGTGTTCTTTGTAGCATCATTATATAACTCAAAACTGGAAAGAATTTAAACTCTCATCAATAAGGCAATAGTTTAATTAATATATTATAGTACCTGCATACAATAAACTCCTATGTAGCTCCTAAAAAGAACATGACATTTGGGTTTATTTTTAGAAAAAGATATCTACAGTTTATGTTTGAGTGAACACATGGATTACAGAAGATTACACATATATAAAATTGCATTTGCATTTATATATGTTTTTAGAAAGAAAACACAATCATTATGTAAGAATACACATGAAACTTGTAAGAATAATTTTCTCTGGAGATTGGACTATTAGGGAACAAGTATGCTATACATTGTCTCTTTTCCTTGAAGTTTTTGGAAATTAATATATATTAATATAATTTTTTAAAATAAAATATTAAAAATGATCTAGAAAGGGATTTCAGGCCTCTTGAGAAGTTTAGTTTTTGTTTTGTCTACAACTGATAATTAGATAATCTGCTAACCCTGGGCAGGTGGTGTGATGGTACAGATATGACTTTGCTTTAGGTTGCTGTCCTGGCAATTACATAGTACTTCTCTGGACAGTAATCAAGAATACCTCTGGACAACCAATTAGACAGAGATGGTATTTCTCAAGGAACACTGACACTGAAACAGTGAACACATAGGTACATATGTAAAAGCTTGCCTTATGGCATATTTGAAGATTCAGCTACAGAGCAAGAAAGACTAGAGTGACCAGTCCTGGCTACACTATGGAAATCAGGAGTAGGGCTTATGTGCAACTGATTCCCAACTGCCGAGTTGACATGTCAGCAGAGTAGCTGTTTCTTATCAAGTACTACGTGTTTGAATCAGGACTTCTGCAGAATCATGAAATGATGGGTTTCATAGATCAAAGTTCAGGGCTAAAGTGAGCTTTTGGGAGAGTATCTCTGAATTCTAGTGTATTAAATGTCCAAACTCACATTGGTACTTTGTCACCTACTGTCTTAAAGGATTTGTAAAATTATTTCATGCATCTGAGAGTCATTTCCAAACCATATGTTTTTTAAGGAGTAACTCCTTACTGTGCTTTATTATTCATAAGGACTTAAACTACTTAATGGTACTTTAATTTTATTTTCTTGTTTATCATCTGTTTCTTCCACTACAATGTTTGCTATATGATGGACAGATTTATATGACAAATATTTCTCTTGTTCTGTATGATAGGCCAAGTATTGAAATGGTGTCTGACCCAGAGTAAGGACTTAATAAATATTATTGATTAAAGAGTGATGCATGAAGGTAAGACACACAGTTCCTACTTCTTTTCTTTCTTCCTACCTCACTTTCCTCTATTTCAGTTCCTAGCACATTGTTAAGACTTCAACATCAACCAAATGGAGGATGTGAAAATCAAGAGAGGATTTAAAAGTGCCCTTCTTATCTATATTTGAAGCACTCTGGGCTTGGCTAAGATTCTTCACTGTTGGCAACATGTGTAGAGTGGGATTTAAAACATGAATACTATAATATTCATCTTCCTACTTGAAACCTTACAGCGAGTTTGTTTCTTCCCAAACAGGGATGAAAATTAATATATTTCAACTTGCCCTGTTCCAAATTCAGTCAATTCCTTATATTACTATTTTCATGTCATCTCAAGTATTTTATTTCACATTTTAATATATCTGAAATATGAATGTCTTTTACTATCATTGGCATCTTAGCAGTGTATCATAGTTAATTTGTTTGATATATCATACAAATGAAAGATCTTAGGTTTTGTGGAATATGATATTTGGGTTTCTCATGCTTCCATTCTAGCATTTTTGAGAATTAACGGGAATTAGTACTCTAGAGAGATTTATAAACAAAAGAACTGAATTCAGTTCTGCTAATTATGTGTGTGAAAATGGGCTGGAACTTTGCCCTTCTGGGTCTCTCTCTGTTCTGTAGAATGGCATTGGAAGAAAGCATGGATCTAATATTTTAGTGAAGGATTATATGTTGCTAGAAACAAACTATAACTTAAGGGTTAAAGAAATGACCAGAAAGAATCATGAGTAGGCATGGAAATTAAGGGCAGAAAGTAGAGTTTGAACTCATGAATTTCTAATATCCTGGAAATGGAAAATGGTCAGGATCTGAAGAAAGTATTTTACCCCCTCTTTTCCTATCCTCTCATTCTACATGTGCTCTCTTCATAAATTTTCTATTTTCTTTTTCTCCAAGCCATGGATCCTGTCCTCTGGGTTGATATGCACATAATCAAAGATGGCTTCTCTAGCTTTTAGTTTAACTCCAGAAGCTAATTAGCTTGTTTGAGGCTCAAGTCTACTCTAATTTCCCACCTTAGTTCAAGAATATGTACTTTATTAGGGAAGAGTCATTTATTACAAACATGGCTGAAAGGTCTACTCCAATGTTTGGTGGGAATAAATTCTCAGAGAAGAGGGAACAAAAGCTAGGCAGGTTCTGTAGTATCTAAGTTCTATGGTAGCTATACAGACTTTCTGTCTTCTGGCTGTAAAATTGGATGAACTACAGTGTTGGGAGAAATTGCCTTTTTAACATAATCCAGAACTTTTCTGCTAAAGAATGATCTTGGTGAGGGATCTGAGGAATGAAAAGCCTTTCATTAATATTGTCTCACTAATGAAAATCTTATAATGAAAATCTGATAACTCCTGGATTTTTTCTTATTTTGTAAAAGGTCCTATGTATGTGTGGCTGTCTTTCAAATCTGACAGAAGCCAGAGAGGAAAGGGCTTTAAAAAACACATTATAACTCCCAATTTTTAAAATTGAAATAACTAGCCAAACAAAAATTATTTATCATTGTTAGATATTATTCTATCATCAGAAGGAAGGGAACTATTGAATCAAGCATCTTTCTGTAGTTTGTATTTATTGTCATATTTTTGTTGAGTGAAACACTGTAATCTTTTTAATGGTTCCACTTACAGGTGGGGACACTGTGTTTGTGTGTGTGTGTGTGTGTGTGTGTGTGTGTGTATGTGTTAGAGACAGGGAGAGAAGAAAAAGTAGGAGGAGGGTGAGAAGGTGGAGAAAGGAGAGTAGAGGAGGAGGAGGAGAGTAACCAGAGCAAGGGAGCTTAGGCATTTATTGTTGTTTTTCTGCATTATTTCTATTAGATACTTGGGAAAAACCATGGTCCACCCTCATTTTTCTAGGATGGTAAATTTCTTATGTTTGGGGCAAGCAGAAAAACCACAGTGACTAAATGTTGAGATGACCTGGGACAATTTTTCACTGACCTGAGAGATCCTGGAATGAAAACTAACACTACTTGCATATATGCATTATACCAGATTCTTTCCATATAGCACTTTTAATACTCTTAACAGCTTGGCCAATTATTATTATCCCCAAGTCATTTATACAGAAAATAGCAGCTTAGAAATGGATAACTTGAGCTAGATTACATAGCTAGCATGCAGTGATGCCAGGATTTGAACATGCACATGTCTGATACCAGAGGATGAGTTCTAGTTTCAGTGCATGAGTTCTACTTTCAGCACTTGTGAATTTGCTCTGAGATCTTAGGCGAGTCCCTTATGATTTCTGTGCTTCATTTTCATCAGGCATAATGTCTGTCAAATAAAAATGGCTCAAAAATATTTGTTGAATTGAATTGGATACTCATTTACATACAAGATTATTGTGAGTGTTGCTGGGAATAATCTGTGTATAGAGCAGAGGGATTAAGAGTTTGGGCTTCTGGTCTATCTACATCACTCTGGGTTTATTTAATTTTTTTAAGACTTGATTTTCTCAATGACAGAAGGAAGGATAGTAAGAAGACTGAGTCATTAGATCATTACAATGATTAGAAAACATTTTAAGAATATTTAAATTGCTCTACAAATTTCAGCTGTTGACTATTACAAATGAAATTTTAAGTGGGCAAGGACTTGAACACTTTGAGTTTTGACAAAACAAGTTTGGACTTGGTTTCATTCCTTGCTCTGGTGGGTGGTGGTGGGATTATCCCATTTCAGGGTCTTTGAGACACCCAAAACTCACATTTCCCTCTAGCAACAGCTGCTTCTAGGCTTGTAAACAGTCTAAAGGCAAAAAGATAAGAATTTCAGGCACCACTCAAATCCATGTAGTAGAAACTTTCTAGGATACAACAAATACATTTAATTTTCTGGTTGTCCTTACCTAAACACAGTTCAGTAACCCTAAATGTCTATGACTTCCTTTCACTGAGACTCCGCAGTCTGGAATTTGGTTGATCCAGGAAGAAAACAACAGGGAGAAAATTAGGGACAAATATACTCTGATGATGAGATTTTGAAGGGTTCAGAGTCTGTGCATATATTTGCTTATATTTCACATCTACTGATATCTTTTAATGTAGAAATGTGACTAATTCCCTCCTACATGCTACAATTTGCAAAGAATTAGGTATTTTGTTACTTTTCTTTAATAGATTACCATAAAATATGTAATGGAAGAAAGATTTGTCCACTCTTTAGGTAGTTATATAAACTGCTTTAGATTTTTACTTAGATTTGGAAGTTTCATCCTATGAAATTATCTTTTGGTCATTTGCTTTTTTTTTTTAATAAACTAATATTCCTTACCACTACTTGTTGGTAGACATCAGTCTTGAAGACCCAACTAATGCTCCGTCATAAAATTTATTTCGAAATTCCCCTCCAAAAATTGGTATGTATTTAGGGGGATATTCAAAAATTGCTGGTAATTTATGAATCGCCTTGTTGGACAGGCAAGAATTAACCTTTTCCTCTATTATAAGACTATAAATCTAATGGAGTGAAACCATAGCAGACTTTGACTGAAAGAGCTTATCAGACTCTGATGCAACTATAAATAATATGATATCAAGACATGCATCCTGAAGAATTTAAAGAAAATGTAATACATTTTTTATTTTCTCTATTTAATATTAGTATAGCTCACCTTGAGACTCTTACCCTTCATTTTTCCTATGGACAGTGGGTAAACATTCTGGACTTCAGTATTTAAAAGTGAAAGATTGTGTGATTTAAATTTTATGAGAAGAGGTTATATTTCAGATGTGCTTTCCGAGGAGTCAGACAGCAGCATTTTTGTAAAAGTCCTCTTCAGTCTGAGAGCTGAAGGTGGAGCCATTGTGCTATGTCCAAGAGGCATTCTCAGTGTTAACTCTTACAAACTTGTTTATGTAATTCTAGAAAGGACATAGTCTAACAACAACAACAAAAGTGGGTTTTTGGGGGATTTGTTTTTGTTTGTTTGTTCGTTTTGTTTTTAACTCCTAGACTGCCATCTTGGATAGTTTATGGAGGAGACTGGATTATTGGAATTTCATAGGATATGGAAAAACCCGCCAAAAGCCTTGGAGTTTGGAGTTTGAGGTTTTTGCAATGACTATGGTTTAGACAATTTCTGGAGGATGGGAGGAAATTGTCATCTTTCATTTACATCTTTGTGGGATTCCTCTGGAAATGTCCCTACGGGCCTCAGTTTTATCATTTGTAAAATGAATGGGTTCTCTTAGCTATTTTCTCTGCTCTTTTTCCCTTAAGAGTCTAAGGTGTTTTTAAAGTGCTTCCTTTCATCCAGATCAGCTTGCGCTCTGAGGAAATGTAGCTGCCCTACGTGTGAGGGCAAGGAAAGGAGAGAGTAAAAAAGGTACTACCTGTCAAATCCCTACTGCGTGCTTAGGGCTTCACAGGGTTGTCTCATTTTCTAATAAGAACCCCATGAAGTAGCTATTACTAGCACTTTTTCACAGATAGAGGAGCTCAAGGTCACTAACATTAAGTAATTTATACAATTATACATTGAAGAAGTGGCAGGACAGTGTTTTGGATCGAGCCCAATTTGATTCCAATTTTGAAAGCATTTCCAATGTAACCAAAGCTTTGTATCCACCTGCAATAGAAAATAAGGAAAGTAGTATTTTTTTCTTGAAATGAATACATAGAGTTTAAATTAAAAATACATAGCATGATCTTAAATTGTGTGGAAATATTATTTTTCATCTATTAGTATGTCAAAGATAATTAGCACATTGTTTTGACAAATGTGTTACAGAAGAGGAACTCATCTATGGCTGGACTTTCCCTATATTTCACACATTTGGGAGAAATTTAGACATTTGTAATAGTAGCTATAAACATCTTTGTTTTACTTGGTCTTTTATCAAGCTCTTCTTTTAGATGTGTCATTGTTTGACATATCTTCCCCAATTTGAGATTCTGGAAGGATTTTCAGATGGATTCTTCAAACACTTTTATATTTCATAAAAACCTTTATCTTTCTTTTGGAATTTTTAAAGGGATAAGATGGATCGAGCTTTCCCAATGGCTATCTAGTTGTCATTGCATAAGCCATCTTCTCTTACTGACTTGAGATTCTCTTTAACGTATACTACATTTTTGTATGCATTTGGGTCCATTTTGGTACTTTCTATTCTACTGCATTGAATCTTCAGTGTGCTGCTACCACACTGCTTTAATTGTTGTGGCTTAATAATGTTTTAATGTCTTTTTGTGCCAGTGTCTTTTAATATTCTAAGTTTTTTCCTCAGATATTTTTTCCCTGGGTATTCTTGCTTGTCTGTTGCTTCATACAAATTTAAGAATTAAGATTGCCCTACATTTATAGATTAAATTAAGGAGAAATAACATTTCTTTTTTTAAAATTTAAATTGGATGTGATTTTATTTTTTATTTTTTCATTTTATTTTTTGTTTGTTTATTTATTTATGTATTTATTTANCTCCTATACGTGCAAACATATGATATTTGTCCTTTTCTGCCTGACTTATTTCGCTCAGCATTACACCTTCAAGGTCTATCCATGTTGCTACACATAGCCAGATTTCATTCTTTCTCATTGCCATGTAGTATTCCATCGTATAGATAAACCACATCTTCTTGATCCATTTGTCTGTTGATGGACACTTAGGCTCTTTCCATGTTTTGGTTATTGTTGAGAGTGCTGCTATGAACATTGGGGTACATGTGCTCCTATGCATCAGCAGAGAAATAACATTTCTATGATGTTTAATCTTCTTATCTAAAAACATGGTATGCTTTTTATTTGTTCATCTTTTTGGATTCCTCAAGAGCATTTAAAGTTTTTCTTTATATCTTGTGAATCTCTCATAATATTTACCCTTATTTTATATTTTTATTGCTATTGCTTTTACAGTATCCCATTATTGTAAGTGGTTATTGTTTGCAAATGTGAAGGCAATGATTTTTGTATATTAAGTTTATTCCAGCCTACTTATTTGTATTTTCTTTATTGTGTATAGTTATTCAATGTATATATTTTTTCCTCTGGTATACAATCATATCATCTTCAAATATTAAACAACCTCACATTTTATTTGCACTAAGTAGAATATCCAAAACAATAGTAAATAATTGAAGTGAGAGAGAACATCCATCTGTTTTGTCTTATAATATTAATAATTTTCTGATATTCCACCAGCTCTGCATTTCTGAATCCATCCCAATTGGTTATTACTTGAAGTTATTTTAATATATTGCTGAATTCATTTTGCTAATTATTTTTTATCCTCGTAGTGAAACTGGTTTATAATTTTCTTTTTTTACTACTCTCTTATTGGGTTTCATATCAAAATGATTATTGCTTCATAAAATGAACTGTGAAGTTTTAAAATTTTAAACGTTTTTAACAACTGAATTGTCTGTTCCTTGAAGGTTTGAGAAAATATCCCTAAAACATAGACAGTTCATTAATAATTTTCAATTTCTTATATTGTAATTAGTCCTACTGATTCAGGACATAGTTTCCACAATATATATTCTAAGGGTACGGCCTATTTTATTTAGTGTTGTTGATATATATTGAGGATACACAGAATATTCCCTGACAATTTTTTTGATGATGGAATATCACCATTTTTCATCCCTAGTGAATTAATTGATGTAGGCAATGATTATCAATGGCTTTTATATCACAAAAACAGTGAATCAGATCTTGATAGAAGTACATGATGTCACCTAGGAACTAAGTTGTCTTATCACATAATGGAGCCTGAATCTTTTTTTTTTTTATCAGTTGATTTTCTTTTTTCTTTCTTTNCCTCCTACACTGTTGGTGGGAATGTAAACTGGTACAGCCCCTCTGGAAAACAGTGTGGAGGTTCCTCAGGAAACTAACAATAGAACTCCCCTATGACCCAGCAATAGCACTGCTAGGAATTTACCCAAGGGATACAGAAATGCTGAGGTTCACCTCTCTTTAAAAGACTATACTTTTTCTTCCCTCATGCTCCTTGTACCTCAAGAGCAGATGCTGAAGTAGGTTTCCTCCTTGCTCTCTTGCTCCTTCTAGACCAGGACTTTTTCCTTTTTGAAAAAACCCTGTTCTATAACCCCTTATATAACACGTCACATCATTTTCCCTGTGACATCAATGCCTATTGTTTTTGGAAAATCCAGTTGCTAACCTTCAACATCTGGCTTCTTCATTTTTGAACTTGTCATTAATGACCTTTTTCTTTCCTTCACGAGCTTTTCAGTTCCATGGACACACCTGGAACCATTTAAAAAGTGGCACCTCATCTGTAACCTCAAATGTCAACATATGACCTTGAACATAACCTGCTGTCTCAATCTACTTTCTCTACTTTCTCCAGTTTCTCAAGTACTTTTTATCTAGTATAGCAGTTCTTTGACTACATTATCACCTCAAAGTATTAGTACTATAAATTTTACTTTAGCCTGTAGTTTTTGGTAGCATAGTTTAATTATAAATTGTCCTTAATTTCAATTTCAAATATTTTATTATTTAATATTTTACTATTCAGCAATTTCAAAATAATTTTAGAGTGAAGATCCTTATACCCACCATCTAGATTCTAGCATTATTCTTTTATTCTACTGCTTACCGCGTATTTATTCATTTACCCATTGCTCTACCTATGCATTAAGCCATTATATTTTGTAAGTTACATTTCAGAGTAAATTGCAGATTTCCATATATTTCTCCCTACATGCGTCATCGTGCATATATTTAACTAGAGTTCAATTTTCATTTACAGCTTATTGTATTGAATTTAAAAATTGCATATGATGAAATGCCCGAATCTTAAGTGCATATTGGCAGAATTTTGACAAATGCACATCCTTGTGTAGTCAATCCAAACCACTATCAAGATATAGAACATTACCATTAGCCCAGAGAATTCCTTTATGTCCTGTTCCACTCAATCTCTGCACCACACTTCCAGAGGCAATTTGTTTTTTTAATCACAGATTGGTTCTGTGTTTTCTGGAATTTCATACAAATCAAATGAAATAGGTGTTCCTATGTGTAAGATTTTTTTTTTACATAGCATAATGTTTTTGGATTTCATCCACGTTTTTACATATTTTGATAACTTACTCATTTTTGAATTCTATTCTGTTATATGACTATGCCGCAATTTGTTTATCCAGTCTCCTATTGATGGAAACCTGGGCTATTTCCAGTTTGTTCTATTATCTTCTTATGTATTAATTGGCCATTTGTATATCTTCCATTGTGAAGTTTCTGTTCAAACTTCTGCACTGTTTCTAATTGGGTTATTTTGTCTTTTTATTATAATGTTGGAGGTATTCTTTTTTAATTTTATTTTTGAGAGAGAGAGAAAGAGAGAGAGAGAGCAATAGCAAGAGAGGGGCAGAGAGAGAGAGGGAGACACAGAATCCAAAGCAGGCTCCAGGCTCTGAGCTGTCTGCACAAAGCCTGATGGGGTAGGGGTGGGGGCTCGAACTCAAGGCCTCTGAGATCATGACATGAGTGGAAGTCAGACGCTAAGCCGACTGAGCAACCCAGATGCCCTGGAGGTATTCTTTTTTTAATGTTTATTTATTTATTGAGAGAGAGAGAGAGAACAAGCAGGGAAAGGGGCAAAGAGAAGGAAAGAAAGAATCCTAAGCAAGCTCCATGCTGTCAGTGCAGAGCCTGATGCAGGGCTCCATCCCACAAACCATGAGATCATGACCTGAGCCAAAACCAAGAGTCAGACCTTAACCGACTGAGCCACCCAGATGCCCTGGACATATTCTGTATATAATCTGAGTAACACTTCTTTGTTAGACATATTTTGCAAATAATTCTGCCTTACTCATTTTCTAAAAAGTATTTTTGGATGAACAAGAGTTTAAAATTTGGATGAAGTTTATCAAATTGAAATGCTTATTACTTTTTGTGAATTGCCCAAGAAATGTTTCCTTACTCGAAGTCATGAAGATATTCTCCTATGTTTCCTCCAAAAGCTTCATGGTTTTCTTTTACTTTAGGCCTATCTGTAATCTTCTTGGAATTCATTTTTATATGGTGTTAGGTGGCGGTCATAGTTTATTTTCCCCTTATATAAATAGCCAGTTATTCACCATCATTTGTTGAAAAATTATTTTCAATTCTCCATTTGATTGCTTTGGTCCCTTTATTAAGTATTAGCCATATAAGCTATGCCATTACTGCCCTAGCTTGATTACTTAGCTTTGTAGTAAATTTTGAAAATAGGTAGTCAAAGTCCTCTTTGTTTTCTTTATTTTAAAATTGCTTTGGTTATTCTAGGTTGTTGCATTTCTATATAAATTATATTGGCTTGTCAATTACAAAAAAGAAGAAGAAAGAAAAAAAGCATTGAAATTTTGACAGTACTTGCATTATACTTACAGCCAGTTGGGGGAAATATGACATCTTATCCATATTGAATCTTTCAATTAATAAGATATATTTATGTCAGGGATGCCTGGGTGGCTCAGTCGGTTAAGCGTACGACTTCTGCTCAGGTCATGATCTCACAGTTTGTAGGTTCGGGTCCCTCGTCGGGCTGTGTGCTGACAGCTAGCTCAGAGCCTGGAGCCTGCTTCAGATTCTGTACCTTCCTCTCTCTCTGACCCTCCCCTGCTCACGCTGTCTCTCTCTCTCTCTCTCAGAAAGAAATAAAACCTTAAAAAAATTTTTTTAAAAGATATATTTACATCTATTTTTTGTGTTTAAAAATTCAGCAACATAAGTTTTAGCTTACAGATTTTGATGTTCTTTTAATAAAATTATTCCTAGTGCTTTTCTAATTACTAATTCTAATTTTTTTTTCACTTTTTCATTTACATTTTAGTTAGTATATAGTGTAATATTGGTTTCAGGAGTTGAATTTAATGATTCATCACTTACATTTAACACCCAGTGCTAACATAATTCTTAATTTACCTTTGATGCTATTATAAATGGAGTTTTAAAATTTATTAAATCATTGAGTGCCAGAATATAAAAATACAAATAATTTTTGTATATTATCCTTGATTTCTGCACAGTTTCCAAATTTACTTTTTGGTTTAGAAGCTATTTTATTGACTCTTTAGAATTTTCTATATAAACAGTTATGTCATCTGCGAATACAGGCACTTTTACTTCTTCCTTTCTAATCGCTATAGTTTTTATTTCTTTTGCTTACCTTTTTGCAATAGCTAAGATCACCACTTGAATAGAAGTAGTGAGAATTGAATATTTTTTTAAAAATTTTTAATGTTTTATTTATTTCTAGGAGAGAGAGAGAGACAGCGTGAGCAGGAGAGGGTCAGAGAGAGAGGGAGTCACAGACTCTGAAACAGTCTCCAGGCTCTGAGCTCGCAGTCAGCACAGAGCCCGACGCGGGGCTCGAACCCACGAACCGCGAGATCATGACCTAAGCGAAAGTTGGACGCTTAACCGACTAAGCCACCCAGGCGCCCCGAGAATTGAAATTTTTGTCTTATTCTTTATTTAGTAAGAAAGTGCTCAATATTTTACAGTTAAGTATGATGTCAGTTACTGTTGTTTTTTTTTTTTACAGATTCCCTATATCAGATCTTTTGTGAAGATCTTTTGTGTTCTTAGCTGACTGAGGTGTTCTATTGTTCAAATGCTTATTCTTCATCAATTATCATATGAGTTTTGATTTTTAGTGTGAATATGGTAAATTATATATATATAGATTTTCTTTTTTTTTTTTTAATTTTTTTTTTTTTTA
>NW_027532679.1:7700373-7725647 GCF_008692635.1 Crocuta crocuta | reverse complement strand
GCTCTGAGCTGGCAGTCAGCACAGAGCCCGACGCGGGGCCCGAACCCACGAACCGTGAGATCATGACCCAAGCAAAAGTCGGACGCTTAACCGACTAAGCCACCCAGGCGCCCCTATATATATAGATTTTCAAACATTAAACCAACCTTGCATACCCTGATATCCTTGTTTACTAATGATGTGTTGTTTTTATGTACTGCTGAAAGCAATTTGATATTTAAAAAACATTATATTTGTATATATGTTTGTGAGGGATGTTTTTCTTTTTTTTTTTAAATCATATCTTTGTCAGGTTTTGCTATGAATATTATGTTGGTTTCATATAACAACTTGAGAAGTGCTTTTACCTTTTTAATTTCATGGTAGAGTTAGTGTGAGTTTTGTGTCATTTTTTCTTTAAAGGTGTGACAGACTGTATCAGTGAAATTATCTAAGCCTATAGTTTGGGAATGATGTTAAATAATTAATTCATTTATTTAAATAATGGTATTCATATTTTCTGTTTCATCTTGTTTCAGTCATGAAAAGTTGTCATTTTCAGGAAATGTATTCTTTTCATCTCATTGTTAAATTTTTTTGGCATAAAATTGCTTAGACTGTTCTTTTATTATCTTTTTAATTTCAGGTTATTATTATTATTTTTAAAATTAAACTCTACACCCATTGGGGGGATTGAATTCACAACCTTGAGATCAAGGGTCACATATTCTACTGAATGAGCCACCCAGGTGTCCCTTAATTTCAGTTTTAGTGATAATTTTTACCCAGGATTTAAAAAATACAAACAGGACAAATTTTTGCTGTACTTTAAAATTTATTTTTTGTTTAAATAAACTTTTAATTTTAGGGTAGTTTTGGATATACAGAAAAGGTATAAAGACATTACAGGGTTTCCATATACCTCTCACTCAGTTTTTTCCCATTATTTATATTTTACATTGCCATGGTACATTTGTCACCACTAAGGAACCAACACCAGTACATTACTAACTAATCTCTATACTTTATTCAAATTTCAGTAGTTTTTCCATACTATTGCTTTTCTGGTCCAGTATCCCATCCAGTATTCCAGTATCCAGATACCATCATGTCTCTTTAGCTTCCTCTGGTCTATGACAATTTCTTAGACTTCCTTCCTTCTTCCTTCTTTCCGTCTTCTTTCTTTCTTTCTTTCTTTCTTTCTTTCTTTCTTTCTTTCTTTCTTTCTTTCTTTCTCTCTCTCTCTCTTTCTGTTTCAAGAGCTTAATAATTTTGAGATCAAAGTTGTTGTTTTTTTATAGAATGTCTCTCAATTTGGATTTGCTTGAAGTTTTTTCCCTTGATTAACATATAGTTGTGGAAGGAAAGTCACAAAGGTGAAATGCCATTCTTATTTTATCATACCAAGAGAAAATACTATCAACATAATTTATGACTCATGATGTTAATCTTACTATCTGGTTGAGGTAGTGTTTATCAGGATCTCCACTGTAAAATTATTTTTTCCCTCCTTCCATACTTCTAGTCTTTGATAACAGGTCACTAAGCACAGTTCACATTGATGGGCAGTTAAGCTCCACCTCCATGAGGGGGCAGTATCTACATAAATTATTCAGGATTCTACATGGAAGATCTATCTCTTATGGGATTATCTTGGTATTATATTGTCATCAGGTAATATGGCCAAGTGGTCTCTATCTCCTGTTTTCTCTTTCTCTCCCTTTCTCTTTAATACAGATTAGAAGTCCAGTTTTACCAGTGAGCAAACTTTCTGTAATTGGTTTTGTTGACTGATATAAACATTGTGAAATCCTGACAACTTGTGCCATTTTGTTTCCTTCTTCACATAAGGCTACTAATTACTAAATTAATGGATAATTGATCAGCGTGTGTCTCTGGAGGGACATCAATAGTTCTGAGTTCCAATATGAAAGTTATAAGGCTGCATCGTGGACAGTATCATGATGCCTCTTATTCCTAAACATTCTGAAATGGGGCTATTGAGTGTTCATGATGTTTCAAACATTTATTGAGTTTGCTGAGTATTGTGATCATACTGTTTGTGGTGTGGGTGGAAGAGAGTAATTCTACTTTTGAATCATAGTATAACAATGAAGGTTTTTAAAGAGAAGGAATGAGAATAGTAGGTGCTATTTTGGTTCTTAACAAAAATATACAGTGAACTCTGCTACCATTAGAAAGGCACCTGGTGAGAAGCACCCGCTGCTTCCCTTTTCTGTCATTAAAGAACCTGATGTCAGGAAATATAAGTCTTTCAGTGACACATTATGAAAAGAGAGGGTACAAAATCTTATGTACTTGGGAAACTTACATAAATTTTGAGATGATGATTTATTTCAATTGTGTTCCTTCTCAGGATGATAATGATGTAGATATTTTTAATGACATTGGTTATGAAGTATACTTTTATTTCTAAAGAGTGGCTGGGAGTTCCTATGAAAAAATTTTATTATTTTGGTTGATATTTTTTCAAAATATTTTCCATCCCTACGTACAATTATATGTATATTTATACAATGCTGCAGTCATACTAAACATATTCTTTTAGGACATGTAAATATCATGAACATTTCTTTATATTTTTAAATATTCTTCTTCAACTTCATTTGTAATGTTTATAGTGTTCCAATGAATGGGTAATGAGCCTCATATTGTTAACTTGTCACAAACAATGCTGTGATGAACACATCTAGTCATCTATGACATATCACTGATTATTTCCTCAGAGCAAAATTCCTCAGGCCTGGCACTACTTACATTTGGGGAAATATCATTATATTTGTTATAGAGGACTATTCATTGGAATTTAGGATGTTTAGAAGAATCCCAGGTCCCTACCTATTAGAAGCCAGTCACAACTCCCAGTTTTGATAACCAAAATTGTCTCCACACTTTGCCAAATGTCCCCTGGAGCCAAATTTCTCTTCCTTTGAGAGACACTGCCACAGAGTACATTCTTTGAAGAAGGATTTGTCACAAATACTGTATACACAATTTAAAGTTGTTAAAAAATGTATGTGGGGTTTTGTTTTCAAGTTGAAGGAAGCAATATGAGGATATAAAGAGACAATTTAAAATGTGTAAAGAAAGTTCTCAGAAATCTTTCCTACTAAGTTGTTAGAGTTTAACATGCCTAGTTATGAATACAGTGGGGTCTCATTTCGTATCCAGCTACAGGAAAAACTTTTCGTATATCAATAGAGTGCTGGAGCTCAGAGACAATAGGAAGAGAAGACTCAACTCTCAAACTGCTTCTCATCTTTTTGACTATTATAATATTTTGTGATTTCACATTCTATAAGCATATGTATACATTTTTGACTCCTAATGTTTCCCTTTTCTGAGCAGTAACTTGAAATGATTAAGAGTTTAGATTTTGGGGGCACCTGGGTGGCTCAGTCGGTTAAGCGCCCGACTTCGGCTCAGGTCATGATTTCCCGGTTCGTGGGTTCTAGTCCCACATCGGGCTTTGTGCTGACAGCAGCTCAGAGCCTGGAGCCTATTTCAGATTCCGTGTCTCCCTCTCTCTCCGACCCTCCCCTGTTCATGCTCTCTCTCTCTCTCTCTCTCTCTCAGAAATAAATAAAAACATAAAAATAATTTTAGATTTTGGAATCAGCTGAACTAGATTCTGATACTATATCTTATGTTTATTATTTATTATTATTACTATTCACTATTCATATTTTAGTTAGTTAATATACATTGAAAAATTGGTATCAGAAGTAGGATTCAGTGATTCATGACTTACACAACACCCAGTGCTCATCACAAGTGCCCCCTTTTAAAAAAATAATTATTTAAAAAATTTATTTTGAAGTTAGTTAGCACATAGTGCAACAGTGATTTCAAAAGTAGATTCCTTAATGCCCCTTACCTATTTAGCCCATCCCCCCTCCCACAACCCCTCTAGCGACCCTCTGTTTGTTTTCTATAGTTAAGAGTCTCTTATGTTTTGTCCCCTTCCTGTTTTTATATAATTTTTGCTTCCCTTCCTTTATGTTCATCTGTTTTGTATCTTAAATCCCTCATATAAATGAAGTCATATGATATTTGTCTTTCTCTGACTAATTTTGCTTAGCATAATACCCTCCAGTTCCATCCATGTGGTTGTAAATGGCAAGATTTCATTCTTTTTGATTACTGAGTAATACTCCATTGTATATATATACCCCATCTTCTTTATCCATTCATCCATCAGTGGACATTTGGGCTCTTTCCATACTTTGACTATTGTTGAGAGCACTGCTATAAACAGTGGGGTGCATGTGACCCTTCAAAACAGCATACCTGTATCCCTTGGATAAATACCTAGTAGTGTAATTGGTGGGTCGTAGGGTAGTTTTATTTGTAATTTTTTTGAGGAACCTCCATACTGTTGTCCAGAGTGGCTGCACCAGGTTGCATTCCCACCAGCAGTGCAAAGGATATCCTCTTTCTCCCCACCCTCACCAATATCTGTTGTTGCCTGAGCTGTTAATGTTAGCCATTCTGACAGGTATGAGTTGGTATCTCAGCGGTTTTGAGATTTGCATTTCCCTGATGATGAGTGATGTTGAGCATTTTTTCATGTGTCTGTTAGCCATCTGGATGTCTTCTTTGTGGAAGTGTCTATTCATGTCTTTTGCCCATTTCTTCACTGGGTTATTTACTTTTTGAGTATTGAGTTTGATAAGTTCTTTAAAGATTTTGGATACTAACCCTTTATCTGATATGTTGTTTGCAAATATATTCTCTCATTCAGTTGGTTGCCTTTTAGTTTTGCTGATTGTGTCCTTTGCTGTGCAGAAGCTTTTTATTTTGATGAGGTCCCTATAGTTCATTTTTGTTTTTGTTTCCCTTGCCCCCAGAGATGTGTTGAGGACGAAGTTGCTGCAGCCAGGGTCAAAGATGTTTTTATCTGCTTTCTCCTCGAGGATTTTGATGGCCTCCTGTCTTACATTTAGGTCTTTCATCTATTTTGAGTTTATTTTTGTGTATGGTATAAGAAATTGATCCACGTTCACTTTCTGCACTTTCTGCAAGTCACTGTTCAGTTTCCCAGGCACCACTTGCTGAGACTGTCTTTATTCCATTGAAGATTCTTTCCTGCTTTGTCAAAGATTATTTAGTCATGTGTTCGTGGATCCATTTCTGGGTGTTCTATTCTGTTCCAATGACCTGAGTGTCTGTTTTTGTGCCAATACCATAGTGTCTCGATGATTACAACTCTGTAATACATATTGAAATCCAAGATTGTGATACCTCCAGCTTCAATTTTCTTTCTCAAGATTGCTTTGGCTATTTGGGGTCTTTTCTGGATTCATACAAATTTTAGGATTGTTTCTTCCAGCTCTGTGAAGAATGCTTTTTGATAGGTATTACATTGAATATGTAGATTGCTTGGGGTAGTATCGACATTTTAATGTTTGTTCTTTCAATCCAGGAGCATGGAATATTTTTCCATTATTTTCTGTCTTCTTCCATTTCTTTCATAAGCTTTCTATAGTTTTCAATGTATAGATTTTTCATCTCTTAGGTTAGGTTTATTCCTAGTTGTTTTATGGTTTTTGGTGCAATTGTAGATGGGATCAATTCTCTTTTTATTGCTTCATTATTGGTGTATAGCAATACAACCGATTTCTGTACATTGATTTTATATCCTGTGGCTTTGCTGAACTCATGGATCAGTTCTGTCAGTTTTTTGGTGGAATCTTTTGGGTTTTCCATATAGAATGTCATGTTATCTGCGAAGAGTGAAAGTTTGACTTTCTCCTGGCTAATTTGGATGCATTTTATTCCTTTGTGTTGTCTGATTGCTGAGGCTAAGACTTCCAATACTATGTTCAATAACAGTGGTGAAAGGGGACATCCCTGTTGTGTTCCTGACATCAGGGGAAATGATTTCAATTTTTCCCAATTGAGGATGATATTAGTGGTGGGTCATTCATATATGGCTTTTATCATCTTGAGGTATGGTCCTTCTATCCCTACTTTCTTGAGGGTTTTTATCAAGAATGGATGCTGTATTTTGTCAAAAGATTTTTCTGCATCTGTTAAGAGGATCATGTGGTTCTTGTGCTTTCTTTTATTGATGGGATGTATCACATTGATTTTTTTGCAGATATTGACCCATCCCAGGAATAAGTCCCACTTGGTTGTGGTGAATAATTCTTTTAATGTATTGTTGGATCTGGTTGGCTAGTATCTTGTTGAGGATTTTTGCATCTATGCTCTCAGGGAAATTGGTCTATTGTTCTCCTTTATAGTGGGGCCTTTTGTCTGGTTTTGGAATCAAGGTAATGCTGGCTTCATAGAATGTGTTTGGAAGTTTTCCTTCCAATTCTATTTTTTGGGACAGCTTCAAAACAATAGGTGTTAACTCTTAACATGTGCTCTTTTTAATACCCATCACCTGTCTAGCCCATCTTCCACCCACCTCCCTCCATCAACCCTCAGTTTGTTGTCTATATTTAAGAGTCTCTTGTGGTTTGTTTCTCTTTCTTATCTTTCCACCCCCCCTTCCCATATTCATTTGTTTTGTTCCTTAAATTCTATATATAAGTGAAATCATATGTTATTTGTCTTCTTGATTGACTTACTTCACTTAGTAATACATTCTACTTCCATCTACATCATTGCAAATGGAAAGATTTCATTCTTTTTGATGGCTGAGTAATATTCCATTATATATAAATATACACTATATATACTACATCTTCTTTATCCATCCATCAGCCGATGGACATTTGGACACTCTCCATAGTTTGGCTATTGTTGATAATGCTGCTATAAAGATTGGGGCACCTGTGCCCCTTAGAATCTGTATTTTTGTATCTTTTGAGTAAATTCCTAATAGTCCAATTGCTAGATTGTAGAGTAGTTCTATTTTTGTTTTTTTTTTTTGAGGTAACTCCATTCTATTTTCCAGAGTGGCAGTAGCAGTTTGTATTCCCGCCAACAGTCCAAGATGGCTCCCCTTTCTCTGCATCTTCACCAATACCTGTTGCTTCTTGCGTTGTTAGTTTTATCCTTTCTGACAGATGTGAGTTGGCATCTCATCATGGTTTTGATTTGTATTTCCTAATAATGCGTGGTGTTGGGCATCTTTTCACATGTCTGTTAGCCGTCTTGATGTCCTTTTTGGAAAAGCATCTATTTATGTCTTCTGCCCATTTCTTAACTGGGTTATTAGTTGTTTGGGTATTGACTTTGGTAAGTTCTTTATAGATTTTGGATACTAACCCTTTATCAGATACGTCATTTGCAAATATCTTCTCACATTCCATAGGCTGCCTTTTAGTTTTGTTGATTGTTTCCTTCGCAGAAACTTTTTATTTTGATGAAGTCCCAATAGTTCATCTTTGCTTTTATTTCCCTTGCCTTTGGTACATGTCTAGTAAAAAGTTGCTCCACTTTTATCCTCAGTTCTATATGTATAAAATGGGAATCATAAGACTTACCAGACGGAATTGTTGGGAACATTAAACATATTTTAGGACTGTTAGCAATGCTTGGCACATAGATGATGGTCATTGAATATTATCTATCGTCCCAATTGAAAAAAGAATAATGTATTTTCTCTATTTAATTTTATACCTTTTGGCCATCTAAGGAGGCATTTTAGAAACAAGAGTTTTCCTGAAATCTTTTCACAGGCATAATAACTCAAACTATGATATTTTAGGGATGTAAATTTTATAACTGTGCATGAGACACCGTTATAGTTACTATTTAATATTTTGATATCCCAAATATCATTTGGGTGAATGTGGAAAGAAAATCTTAGGAGCTTGATTTTCTATATATTTAAAATTTCATCCATTTTAATTTCTAGTTAAACTAGTGTTTATGTTAGTACAGTGGTGTGATGTATATGATTTATAAATAAATAACAATATATGGAGGATGCCTGGTCAAAATTTCTTTACTGCTGGGGTGTGAGATCATCTATTTTAATGACCATTCACCTAGAAGATAGTTTTTTACAGTTTCTGTGATTTGGAATGAAGGAAAGGTATCATAAATCTCACTGCCTGTCAGAACCACAATTCACTGAATATTATTTCAACATGATTATGCACAAAGTTTTATCATTCTTGTGATTTTCAATAACAGTATTGGTATATTTAAATGTTCCCACCCCAGTCTTTCTTTTAAGATTGATTGAAATAGGGAGCAAGGTGAAACATTTCCATATTTCACTGATAGTACCTGGGAAGATTTTTTGTTCCACTGTTTTGAAAATGGAGAATAATACAGGATTCTGACTTTTTCTTTTGAAAAACCTGAGCTAAGTAATAGGGGAGAGCAATGTCCAAATTAACTCTTCTCCTGGTCCCTTTCTTCAATTCTTCATTGTAATAAGGCTATGTAAGAGATAAGGGAGATGTACTTAAGATTGGTGGTATGTAAAATGGTGTCAGGATTTAGGTGCTGGGAGTGATGCTGCTCATGATAGTGGTGGTGGTGGTGGTGGTGGTGGGGTGTGTGTGTGTGTGTGTGTATACACATGCATGCTTATCTTTGATTGGGAGAACCTACATTCATGGTTCCTGGTGTCTGATGGGGTCTTTACAATGGACATTTATACCACCCATTTTTACCCTCATACAAGCAAAATAATGGAGAGTAGAATTTCTTGCCCTTCTCATGTAAAAAGATTTAACAAGGAGGTAAAGGGGTAGTTTTAGGCCCTTTGTTCCTTCCCCCATTTCACAGATTATCAGTATTTTGTGAGTTCTTCCAGAAATTTCTATGTATATAAGGAAAAAAAATGTATGTATATACTCTTTTCACAAACCAGAATCATAATGTGCAAATAGGAATGATACTATGGATATTGTTATCTGAAATGTTTTTCCTTACTTTGTAATATAATTGGGGCATTTTCCATACCAATGTATATAGATTTACCAAATTTCTTTCTACAGGCATGACATTCTGTTGTATGAGTTTACTGTAATAAGTTTAGCTACTTCTTTATTTAACACTGTAATATCTTCTGTAGGTATCTTTAAACAATTTTCTAGAGATACATTTATAGAAATGGAATTACTAGTTCAAAATGTATGCATGTTTAAAATTTAGATCCAACAGGAATGAATCAATTTATCCTCCCCTAAATGAGAAATTTTCCTTTTTTTAAAAAAAAATCATATTGTTTAAATTTTACAGACAAAAAGGCATTTAATTTTCCTCTTCATTGTGATAGTGAGCATCTCCAAGAGGTCGTTTTATAAGCAATTACTGAAGTTAGGGCTCTTTACATTATATTGGTTCATCCTAAACTGTTTCTATACTTAGGGTTGCCAAGGAAGCCAGAGTGGAGGCTGTCGGAAGGATGGGTTTGAGTGAACTTTGGCTGCTCCATCAAGCAGGCTGATTACTGAGGAAACATCAGAAGCTCTACCCGAATGACTCATCACCCAGATCCAACAGAGGTAATAGAATAACTTACATTGCACAGCCTTTTGGCTGTTTAGTCTGTTGTGTGAGATCAATGGTGCCCACGTTCTTTGCTGGATTTTGCTTTGGGAAAGAGATTTATTGGTTAGACCTTACATTACAATGCAGTCAGGGGCTTTGGGACTGATTGCCAATACTCAGAAGCTAGAGAAAAATTATTTAACATCTTGCCCTCAGGTAACAATATCTGCTTCATGGAGTTGAATCAGGCATCAAATTCTATGAGGATATACTACTGTCCACCGGGTTAACTATTGTTCATGTTGTTTCATTATTTTCAGAGGCTTTCCTTTGTTTTGGATGGTGAAAAGCTTGTGGCTAGAGATAAACGAAGGTGGCAATTTTAAGAGGCAGGTGAAATAAAAATGTGACTGATCATGTATGTGGCTTATTAGATATAAAGTATACAATATAGTTTTATATAGGTAGTGTTACCTGAATTGTGCTCATGGGCTATAATTATGATTTTAAAATTTATTACTGTCTTTTCATGAAGTTCAGATGGTCTGACTAATTTATATTCTCTAAACATTTCTTGTTTTACTTTTTCATCAGATTCTGCTCTTAAAATTCACTGCATGGTCTCTACAGACAAGAAGCAAAGGTTCTGCACGGCTACAGGATTTCAGTTAAAAGACAAGGAATCTACATTTTCTTTCATTTTGCTCTTAGACAGCCAGTATGTTTTATAGTCTCCCACATACTTTTCTTTTCTCAAACACATTTTCAGGTTTAACAGTATATTTTTTAAAAGTCAGAGAATTTTCAGGTAATAACATTTTTGAATACTACAGACTTTAAAAGAAATGTGAGTAATTAAAAAAAAATCTCACATACAAAGCCAATTGCCCTATCTATCTGAAAATTATACCTACCCATTTGCCAGTTGCATTATTACAGAATTGCTAATATTTCCTACTTTTCAAAAGCATTAGAATAAACTTGCTTGGAGGTGATGTTATTTACTAAAAATAGAGGTATATATTTCTTTATGTTGGTTTAAAATTGAAGTATATTTTATGTAAAATGAGACATTTAAAGGTTAACCTTAACAGGGAAGTATTTTCCTATATAAATATATCATAACTTCACACTATGTAACTTTGGAGTTTTTCCTAATGATTTATGGTTTTGAGAACTGTGGGTCTTAGTTAAAATGTAATGACTTGAAGAGTTTTTTACCTTTCCCTCTGAGGGTACATGGACCAAAAAAATCATCTCTCCTAGTATTCATTGTACTGCATCTACTCTGGTCAAATGGATTCATCTATTTCAAAAGTTATTGTGAGAGAAAAATTCAAAAAGGATAAATTGCATGTAATTGTGGTAAAGAATAAGCTTTTACTGATCAGTTAGAAAATACCAGACACCATGCTTGTGTAATCAATGATGGGTTAGTAATATTATTTTGTATAAGAAAGAACATTATTAAAATGTATTAAATTGTTCTGTACTGAAGGGCATAAGAGCATTGTGTAATCTCTAATTCCTGCCAGAGAGACTTTTTCACTGGGTAGAACCATTTTTATAGTCCATTCATGTATTCAACCAGCATTTATTGAAGCTATGTTTTTCTTATGTACTCTACCAGGAACAGGACTTTGGGGTGGTAAAAAAATCAATAAAACACACTGCCTTAAGGATTTTCAAGCTTGAGGATGGGAGAGTGTAAAGAAGCAATCATGTAAACAATAAATGACAATACAAAGAAGAATGAGAAGTAATGATTGAAAGGTAAAAATGGCATCATAATAAGAGCTAATATTAGTATGATGTTACTAATTGCCCAGTGTTAGCTAGGGTAGGTGTTAGGTCATTTCCCCAGCATCCATCATGCTCTTACTTACTGTGCAGTTTATGAATGGAAAGATGGGTTTGTAATCCCCTCCCTAATCCCCTCTCATATGCTATAGTGATTGATCCATTTGAGCAGATTCATTCATCTGAACCAATTGAGGGATTCCTCTGCTCTGGGCAATGGTAAAGAATGGGCTTGTTATTCATATCTGGACAGTGGCACAGGAGAGGTTTTTGAAGATCTCTGAAAAAGTTCTTCACTCTTCTGGGAGAGTTTTTTGAAGTGATCATTTTGTTTACTCCCTTGTTTTGGATGAGGAAGCCTCTAACCTAATGAGAGCCTCTCATACTTATGGGGGAGAACAAGGCTTAGGCTGAATCTGATACCTTTGAATGAAGAGCAGAGGGAGAGAGAAAGAAATTAGATCCTTGATTCTATGGTGGAACCACTGAATCAAATCAAGCCTGAAGCCTACCTTTCTTCTGGACTTTGAGACAAGTGATATTCTGAGTTGGATTTTCTCTTACTTTTGACCAGTCTAAATTATATCCAAGAGTTATCTTTTTCAATCTTCATAGCAACCCTATGAAATAGATATTATTTTCATCATTTTAAGTATGTGGAAACTAAGGCCTAGAGTGGTTAAATATCTTGCTCTGAATCACAGAAGCAGTGCATGGTGAAGACAGGCCTTTGCCTATGTAGTTTCATCCAGAAGCCACAGCCCTAAGCACTGCATCCTACTGCTCCCAGGCTTTGGCGATGCAGAGAGAATGTCAGTCAATTATAACAATGCCAGAAGCATTGGATCTGGGCCTGTAAGTGGAGCTTAAATCAACAAAAGATGGAACTGAAGCAACAGCTTTGGAGTACGGGAGATAAAGTAGCTGTGGCAGGGGTCTAGTTCATGTGTAATCTCTCAGGGGGATAAGAGACGACAAGGCCAACCAGGAAAGCTGGAGGGGGGGCTCCCCCAGAGATTAAAAAAAAAAAAGGGCGAGATCAGGAGAATGGCCTAACTAGACAGGGCAAGTTAAAAGTAGGGAGAAGTCCTTGAAAGGAAATAGTGAAATAGTAGAGGAAGCAGAAATATTGAGAATGATTGTGACCTACTTCAAGGTTCCAAACATTGGGATGATAGGGCTAGGGGTGGGTTAGCAGGGAGAAAAAAGATGACATCACCAGGATGTCTGTACTGTATTATCATAATTAGGGGAAATCTAGGCTTCGGTTTAGAAAAGAACTTAAAGGAAGTGTTGCCAGAAGGTTCGAATGAGAATGTGTGCCTAAGGAATGTGTCAACAGAAGGGTAGCTAGAGGAATCGAGGGGAGTTGGAGAGAAAACAAGTGTGAAGGGCTAGCGGGCTGGAAGAAGGTGCATTTCAGTCAATGTATCAAAACGAACAAGGTGGGGAATTGTGGGAAGGGAAGAGGCTGTTTCCAGATTGAACTGCTTCCCAGGTTGTATTTATATATGTGGGCTGCTTCATAATTCTGACTCCCAGTGCATCACATCCTGCGGGCAGAAGGGAACTGAAGTGGCCATGGAAACCTGAAAAACCTCAGACAATATTAATATTCACAAACATATGGAGGCTGCAGTTCTTTAAAAACAACAATAACATCAGCAGTGGCAGCGGCAACAACAACAACCATAGTAATTTGTAACTCTCCCCCCGCCCCCCCCGGAGAACCATAGAGCTGCATATATTATTTTTTAATAATCAGTGACAAATTAACTAATTGCTACAATCCTTAAATCTGTTTTTCCCTTTAGCTTGTCATTATCTGCAGATGTCAAAACAAGTAAAATAAATGGACTGGATTTCCTTCAGATGTTTGTTGATAATAACTGTTCTCCTAAAAAAATTAAACAAGCAAAAAGCTCCTTCCTGGGTTGTTACTTTGGAATGTCTTTTTTATCTTTGAATTTCTGGTAGAGATTTTTAGACTCTGCCTTCTTCCTTTTCTGAATCATCAAATCCAATGGTTCACCTGGAGAACTAGTTAAAATTCACTGTGGGAGCACAATTAAAAATGCACTTTGCTTGTCCCTATCTTAGAGATATGGGTTCATTAGTACTGGAGTAGGGCCCAGAAATCTGAATTTTAAATGATCTCCCCAGGTGACTCTGATGCAGGGGTACTAAGTAAGACTGTGAGAGACAGTTCAAGTCTTCTTGGAAGGCTTGGGGCTGGAGCTTAAGATAGGGAAGTATGTGACTCTGCTCTGAAAGTTGTTTTAGTTCTTTTTTTTCTAACCTTCATTACTTTCCTCTTCACGAATAACCTTTGGTCTTTGAGGTACAGTGTTATGAAAAACACTCAAGCACTGGAATAAAGTCTGAGTTAAGGTGAACCCTTGAAAGAGGCAGGTAAATTCATTGTCTCAGTTACTCCATCTGTGAGATTTTTTTCAGAATTCTAGAGATGACATTCAGAGAGTGCCTTGTTTAACATCTGATACATAATAAGTGCTAAACCTTACTGTTATTATGACCTTGATTTCTACTTTGCACTAACCTATTGCACCGGCCTGTGGGGTGCCCGCTCTGTTAACTTAAGGAGGATCACATGGGATTGTGTACATACTAGAATGGATTTTCTGTTCTTTTACTACCCTGTTTCCCTTTGGCTCTGAATTAAGGCCCGTCAGTGAGTTGGTGAGCGCAGACATAGGTGAAGAAACAGGAGTGCTACCACACTGACAGCAGAGCAAAGAGCATGCATGCAGGGAGATTCTCAGATGCTCTCATCTAATGTGGGGTGCTAAATAGGAAAAGCACAAGGCAGAATAAAGGTATGGTGTCTGTCTACATTTGTGTTTTTTGTTGGGGGCAATAAGCAAAGAAATTAGACCCTATTATCTGTTTCTAGCTGCCTTTCCTTCTTAAAAAGTAACAAGGTGGGTTGGATGGGGACAGAGGTTAGGAAAGGATTTTCTTGTTAGAATTGTCCCTGCTGTGTTCCATGTGTATACTATAGACAGAAAGACTTGAAGAAATGATGGAGTGAAGCCATGCTCTAAGTTCTGTGTGTACTTTGCTGTGCATGCCACAAAACCTGTTTTGGCATGATAGGGCTTTCTAGTTCCACAATTATCATCGGACAGGGATACAAGGTTAGAAGTAGATGTTTTAATTATTTGCTTGTGTTGTAGGAGATCATTAAGAGGATGTAAACTCTAGCTGACCTGAGAGCTGATTTGGGCAAATGGAACCTCTTCAGCCTCTCCCCTTGAGATGTACGTCCTGCCCACCATTCCTCCAGCTGGCCCTGTTTTCAAGGCTGCAACCTTAAAAGAGCAATGCGTAGTTCATGGTACATGTGACTGAGCCTAATTAAGGCCTGTATATAAACTTTTAAGATTCTGGCAGGCCAGTGTGGAGATCTGCTTGTCTCGCAGCACCCAAGACAAGCCTTATATGTAAGTTCCCTTGCTTATTGAAACGACCACTCACCAGTCTGGAGGGGTCTGTTTCTTTGGCCACTCCTTGCCCTTAATGTGCAGGGGCCAGTTTGTAAACGAACAGCTTGGATCATAGATCCCCAAAAGAGAATTTCTTGGAATTGTTAATATGTTTCTTTTTTTTTAATTTAAAAGATTTTTATTTTATTAATTTACATCCAAGGGAGTTAGCATATAGTACACTAATGATTTCAGGAGTAGAATCCAGTGATTCATTCCCTACATATAACACCCAGTGCTCATCCCAGCAAGTGTCCTCCTTAATGCCCCTTGCCCATTTACCTCATCCCTTCATCTGCAGTCTTCTCCAGCAACTCTAAGTTTGTTCTCTATATTTAAGAGTCTCTAATGTTTTGTCCCCCTCCCTGTTTTTATATTGTTTTTGCTTTCCTCCCTTCTGTTCTAAAATTTTTTAAATATATATTTTAAAAATTTATTTTGATAGAAAGACAGAATATGAGCTGGGGATGGGTGCAGAAAGGAGAAGCCAAAGCAGGCTCTAGGCTCTGAGCTGTCAGCACAGAGCCTGAAGTGGGGGTCGAACTCAAGGACTATGAGATCATGACCTGAGCAGGAGTCAGATGCTTAACTGACTGAGCTACCCTGGTACCCCTTAATGTATTTCTTAATGCAGTGACGCCAAGGGGCTTTAATTGTTTTGCCATAGATTGCAAATTGGCTGCTGTGCGGAAACCATTTTAATAGGTGTGTTTCCATTTAAAAAATTAATTAATCAATCAATTAATTAAGACATTTTTAACATATGTGTTTTTGTTTTTATGACATTGACTTTTGAAGAATCCAAGAAAGTTATCTTGTATAATAGTCCACATTCAGGAGTTTTTGAAAGCATTTTAAAGGACACTTACATTGGGCCCTTTTATTTCCGAGACTTTGGTAGGAGGTCACTTGTTAATCTGTGGTTATTAACTCCAGGTGAGAATGAATATAAGGTCTGAGGCATTTGCCCATGGTATGATACTGGGGATTTGTCTCATGAATAATTATTTTGGGAAAATCAATATTAAATCCTTTTTTGTTCTGATCCTACAGGAAAGTTCAAACTTCTTCCAGCTTTAGACTTTAATATAGAAGTAGAATATCTTGTCTAGTATGCCAACTTTGCTTGAATTGTATTTTTATATGGTAACCTGTAAGCTAATATAACAGCAATTAATTTATGAAGCAAAGTAGTTATTGTCTTAAGACATTTCTCTTCTTTCCAAAGAAAACAAATAAAACAGAAAGATAATTTAAAAGGGCTAGAGTTTCATTTGCTTAATTCCTTAAATTTTGGGTTCTGACTGAGGGGAAACAAGTGGACCATGAAATGTTTGACTGGATGAGCCTGCCTTCCTTCTGATTAGTTAGTTCATCTAGTAAGGACGACCATCTATGTGGTATGAGTGCACTTTAGAAACATTGCCTCATGTTGTAAGCTATTGGCGATTATACCCTCTTCCTAGTTTACAAAGGCACTTGGAGTTATAAAAGAAATACCTCTCAGAAAACTCAGAAACCTCAAACATGAATAAGATTTTCTCTATTTGGTCATTTTTTGCTTTTTTAAAGTTATTAATTGCATAGTTAAAATGAATCCTTGAAGCAAATCAATAGATACGTAAAACCTATTTTTCCAGTCTCTTTAGGGTGCTTAGTGTAAAATTTACCCTGGTTTTATTCTAGACTGTGATGATCAAGAAATCAGAAACAGCTTTTTTTGCTTATTGGTATGGAATTATTAAAGATAAGCCAGTTATCTTCATGGATAAGTCATACAGATAACCTTGAAAACTCACTGTCATCCTTTTTGGGATACAAATGTTTACAACAAAACCTTAAAGTAAAATAATGATAATACTACAGTAAGAATACCCCCTTTCTATTGTAGGATGAGTCATTTTTTAAAAGGTCAATAAGTCATAATATTCTGTAGCTAGAATGGATATCAGATATTATGATAATAGAATAGCGAACAGTGATTGAGTGCTTTCCTATGTATCAGGAACTACTTTTCATGCCTTATTTCATTTCATTCTCTCAGCAGCCCTTGCCCTATGTGCTATTATTTCTCCCATTTTAATGAGGAATCTAAAAACTATACAGGTTAAAGAACCTGATCAAGGTCTTATAACTCATTTAACTCTCATCTTGGAAGTATGGGTTGATTAGGTATCTCTCAAGGTCATGTGTAAGTAGCAATTTATTAGAAATTATTTTTGGAAATTGGATTTAAAAAGTTAAGAATGTCTTGTTGCATAACCTTGTTGCATAAATTGTTGATTTTCAGACTTTTCATGGTTCAATCTGCCTGCTGAGAAATC
Source organism: Crocuta crocuta (assembly GCF_008692635.1). Lineage (NCBI taxonomy): Eukaryota > Metazoa > Chordata > Mammalia > Carnivora > Hyaenidae > Crocuta > Crocuta crocuta. Next base: position 7,708,609 of record NW_027532679.1, on the reverse strand, counting down.
CTTTTTCCTATTACAAAGGTTCATAGTATGTGCAGATTTCAGAGCCTGGCTTGACTGTCCTGTAAGATGCTTATTGACTGAACCATAGAAAATTCCGTGTTATCAAAGAAAAATTAAATAAGGTCTCATGTGAATATATCTCATATGAGTTGCTGAGGTAGGGAATGATGTTAGTTTTTAGCTCTTTGTATAGGTCTTGTCTATGTTTGTTCTGGCAGCAGGGAAGAAAAGGGATAATGAGAGAGAATCTACAGGCATGACAAATAATTTGTCAAACAACTTTCTCTAAGCATAAAAAATTAATTAATTAAAGTAAATTATATCAAGTGTCCTGCATGTCCTATAAGAACTTCATTAAAGGTAATAATTCTTTGATTATCTTCCCTTCTAATGAGAATGTTTTGTAGACAAAATTCAGGATATTTCCTAGCCTTAGTTCCTATTGCCTTTGGAGCTTTTTGATGGGTATTAATTAATTATTCTTAATGTAAAAAATCCCATAGACTATGAAGGTTGTGAGGACCAGCACCCATTGATATGCTCAAGATTGCAGGAGCTTCCAAAAATAACAATATCATAAAAGGATTTTTGGTAAGAGAGTAACAATAATAATAATAATAATAATTAATGGCAATGCTTTCTCTGGTTCACTTTGGGCATTACTGCAACCCTATAGAAACTGTATTGGTTATAAAGCAAATGATGATGCTCACTTGAGATGAGCACAGATATTAGAGAGAGAACTTGACATGTAACTCTGCCACTCTGTGTTGAGATTGGCTTTAAACCCCAGGTCTGCCTAGCCTTCCAGTCCCCTTAAATGAATAATTATACCATATTGTGCCTTAGATAAAACATAAATGATATATTGACTTAACTATTTCTCCCTCTTAAACAATAGTTTGTTCTAATTTTCTAAGTCATAATCTGTCATGTATATAGGAATTACAAGTTTGTGAGAAATCATGGGTACAAACAAATGAGAATTGAAGGTACATATTTTGCCTTAGTAAGGATCTCAAAGGAACAGAGATGGTAAACTCATAGTAGTAATTTGAGGATTTAATAAAGAGATTCTTATAAGGGTAGAGGCTAATGTGTTTGCCCAGGTTGCCATAACAAAGTACCATAGACTGGGTGGTCTAGACAACAGAAATTGATATTTCTCACAGCTTTGGAGGCTGGAAATCTGAGGTCAGGTTGCCAGCATGGTTGACTTGTGTAGTAGGGGCTTTCTTCCTGGCTTGCAGAGGGCTGCCTTCTCACTGTGTCCTCACATATGAATTTGGGGGGACACGATTCAGTCTGTGGCAATTAGGGAAACCATAATGGGTAATGCAGTTCCCTGGGACTAGGAACATCAGAGAATTACCACTCTTAGCCCTGAAGGAATGGGGGAGAGTTTGGCCACTGTTCTGGGCACAGAGGGAATACATGTGACAGGAGTTGTAACCATAGCTGGGGATTAAATCCAGCCAGCAGCATCTCCAGCTTAAACAGTGTAAAGACTTCATTCTTCTGACTCTTCCTGATTTCACCCTTCTGCTTCTTAGTGGTGGAAACTAACTGGAAACCAGAGGGGAAGGAAGCCCATTAATGGAGTCCATACATGTGTAAGGGAAGAAAAATAATGTTTTCACCACCCTTTTGAGTTCTTAGTTAAGATCTCTGTAATAAAAGACAGGTTAACAGGAGGAAAACAAACAGAAGGTTTTTTTTTTACACATATATCTCATGTATACCCAAGGAAAATTGAGTAGGTCCATGAGGTGACTTAGAATTCAGACTTAAACAGTATTTTATTTGGGGAAGGTGAGATGGGGGTTGTAGGCCTCTTAGGGGAAAGTTAATGATTTTTAGGATAGATGAATGGGCCCTTAGAAGAATAGTAGGAAGATATGATATGCTATTGTGTGGCAAAGTTGTTCAAGTCTCTTCTCCTGTGATGAATCAGTCTTCTTTCAGTTTGAGTATGAAGGCAGGATAGAACTTACATCCCAGCTAAGGCAGTTAGGAAAGAGGAGTTCCCTCTTACTGGCAAAAGGTGCTGTTTTTTTGTTCTATTTAGGCCTTCAACTGATTGGATGGGAGCCACTTAGACTGTTTTACTAAGTCTGTGATTCAAATTCTAATCTTATCCAGAAACATTGTTCCAGACATACCCAGAGTAATGTTTGACCAAATGCCTGGGCATTCTGTAATCTGGTTAATTTGACACTTAAAATTACCGTCTTAACCATTCTAACTTTCCGCCTAAAGCTAGTCAGATGAGGTGTCCTGTCTTTTCTTTTCTAGCAAACTGAAGCTAGCAGGATGTTTACCTGAGCTTACTGCTGTGAAATTCATGAGGGCAAGGCCTTATACTAGCCAGATCTGCTAAATAGCTTATCCTTAAGAAGACCCTTCTTTGCATCCTTCTCTCATTTACCGAGACTCATATCTCTCTTTCCTTCCCTTAGCAGCCCCTGATCTATTACTTCTTGATCCCTAACTTCTGACCTTGTGTGCCTTGAATTGGGTACCAATTCTCTATCAAGGGTCCAATAACTCAATTACAAGCTCATTCTAAACATTTGTATTTAAAACTTGGCCTTCATTGTTGTATCCCAAAGATACTTTTATCCCAGTACTTTTCAGTTCACATAACAGTTATCCCTGTGTCCCTACAACAATGGACTTGTTTTGGGCCCTCCTTTCCAAAACTCGTAGTTCAACACCAAAAAAGAGTCAATCTTCCTGGTTTGATAAAACTCCTGGAGAGGAGATTTATGACAATTGAACTCCTTTTAGAGGATCTGTCTTTAGGCAGGTAAGGGGAGCTTGGAGATGCCTGTCCTTGCATTTACTATTTTTCAAGTGACTACAGTTCAAACTAATCAGTATATACCAAAGTGACATATCTTGCTGTCTTTCACATGTCAACATCTCAAAGCACACAGGAAGGTGGAAAAGAAAAAAGAGTAGCTCTGCAAGGTCAAGGGTAAGATGCCAAATGTACCTACTGTTTACTTTATTTTGTAACCAACCACATTATCTGAAATGGGCCTTCTTATTCATTTCTCCCCTCTCACATTACTCTCTACCATATCGTTGATTATCTCTTCCATATCAGTTACTACAATGGAGAGTTATCTTCATGTTTATGTATTTTATATGTATATGACTTCATTAGTTTCTAAGGACAGGGACTTTTGTTGTTGTTGTTAAAGACTGTACTTCCCTCCCCCATTATGATTCATATGGTTTATTTCAGCCAATAATTTGTAAGAGATGTGAGGGACACTGCTAGGCAGAAACAGTTAATCACTCGTGCAATACAGTCTAGATCTATTCTTTCCCATTGTTAGAATGACCAGCAGCCTGTGAGATGGTTGTTGCTCTGTCACTTGGCACCAGGGGTGAAAAGACCTGACATGGTAGCTATGTTGTATGAGGGAGAATAGACTTTTTTTTTTTTTAATAAATCAGGGATATTTTAGGCTTGTTAACAGAAAATAACATAGCCCTATTCTGACAAATCCTTAATTGTGGAAAGAATGAACAAACTTGTCTCTTTTAATTTGAGCTGATTTTTAGAGTCTGTGATTATCCAAGTAGCTAATTTACATAGTTTTGAAACTTCAGCTTGTCAATATGTCCTTGTTGTGACCTTAAAATTCACAAGTTTAATATTATATTCTATCTCCCAGTAGAAGGAGTTCTAAATATAACTCTCATTAACGCCAATGCTCCTTTGCATATTGGAATGACACTCTAGCCCTTGAAATTGTAAGTTTGAGCAAGAACGACACATGAAAGACAGATCAGAATCATGCAGGCTGTCTCTCCTGGGAGGACAGGAACTAATTTGAGTTTTGAATTTATCCTTTTGATGTTCTAATATTCCCAACAATAATAAGTCATTTTAAAATGAAGAATTGAAGCTGCCTAAGCCTGTTCTATTCTCTTATGTCTAGTCCACTCTTGTTATTCAAATGTGACTCTCATTCATTACTTTTATTTCTTGACAAGTAGGTCTGTAGACATGTACATGCTTTGTTCTAAATGTTGAACAGGAAAAGAAAGGTTTCCAGTACAGCAAATTTACAAAAGTTGTGAAAAATATGAAGTTGAGTGCATCTTAAGCCCATGCCATGCCTTAATTGTCTATTTTACTTTATCTTGCTTTGGGTAAGAATATTCTTAATATTATAGGTTTAAAGTTAAACCAAAGTAATAAAAATATTAATCAACCACCACTGTTGACCAATGTTTTTTGGAGAGGATATTCTTTTGGGGACATAGTAAAGGTATAACCTTCATTTGTCTGTTTCAGAGAAAGATGTATAAGCCTGCTACTTATCCCAGGGAAAAATAAGATCAGACATGAATGTGGACTGATAATTTCTCTGTTTGGTCCAGTATATCCAAAGACCACCAGTTAGGTACTCAGCTCAAGAATCATATGTGCCAGTGGCCAGAGATTTTCAGAATAAGCATTAGGATACATAAAATATAAAAAGACTTCTGAGTGAAATTATTACTGAAATCAATGAATATATGCCTCCAAAATTTAGGTGTAATTAGAGTCATATGAATTCCTGGGAATAAGTTATTTAAATGAAATTGGGATGGGAGAATTGTTAACTTTGTAGGGAGAAATCTGGGTGTCATGTAAAAGTTGGGTTCATAATCTAATAAAGAGAAAGGCTTCATATTTTTTTTGTTTGGTGGAGTTAGGGGAAAAGGCCTTTGAAAGATGTTGCTCTTGAGGGCTTCATGTAAAGGAAACGGAGTCAATTAGATTCCTGTGAATTAACTTCCATTACTTTCAAACCTGACTGATTAGACGTCATATGTTCCTATCTCTGCTTCATAGAAATTCACACCAACTGTTTACTCTTCTACCTCAATCCCAGCCATACATAGTACAGAATGCTCTGTTAGGGAGATGGAACAAGTTGTCAAATTAACAAAGATGATTGGGCCAGGGACTAAGAATGTAAATGGGATGAAGATGAAGGGAATCTGGCACTTCCCAGATAGCTCTGGATTGAAAGTGAGTAGATAGATGGGGGATTTAATATAATCTTTTCATATTGAAATATCATCAATCAAATCCTCATTTCTGGGAAGTATAACTGCTGGGAAAAGAAACATAGTTTAGGTTTCCCAGTTTAAATTTGTCATATCTTTCAAGACCAAATAACTATTATTGCTAAAGACTACTGAATATTCTGTAGATAGGAGGACCAAAGCCCAATGACTATATTATTATAAGTAATTTCATCTGCCTTATGATATTGTGAATATTTGTGATAAGGTTTTGTTATTCAATGTTAACAGATAGGTATTTCTCTTGATGACCCTGAAATACCTGATTGGTTGGACTTATACATGTTCTTTATCAATATGTATTACATCCATTTAATGGAGGGCTCTAAATTATTTTCCATCTCTTTTTAGAATATGAAAAATACACAAACCTACTCTGATATGCACAAGAAAAGCTAATGTTGACCATCTGCATTTATAGTACAATACTATTTCTGATCAAAGTCTCCTTAAAGCCTTGTAAGATCATGAGGCACCAAGAAAGATTAATTTAGATATATGTATTTAACTATCCAGCCATAGATAGTGTGTGTGTGTGTGTGTGTGTGTGTTTATGCGTGTGTGTTTTCAGAAATTGTTTAATTAAAGGATCCTCTGCCTTAATCTTTAGTTTACCAGGCAATTTAATTAACCCTAGTTTCTCAATGCTTGAGCTCTCTGTATAATGCCAAATGTTTAGATTAGCTGATAAAGTAGCAAATTAAAGTACAAAATGAAATTCAAGATCACAGCACAAAAAGTGTTACCTAACCAGTTATCATTAAAATTATGTTTAAAATAGTTGTTAAAACATACTTTTGTGACCAATTTTAATTCTTGTATAATAAGGCAACTAATGTAGGCATTCCTCTAATTTGCTGAAAACAGCCTTGAAATATTGATTCTTGAATTCCATCCACTTAATTTTTACCCATTTGTGTTTATATTTACAGTTTATTTTCTCATAAGCAGGAAACAATTAGGTCTTGGTTCCTTCCAACCCCCCACAATTGCCTTATTAGCGTGTATAGACCATTTACATTTGATGTGATAATTGATATGGTTAGGTTTCAGTCTGTCCTCTTGCTATTTGTCTTCTATATGCCCATATGGTTTTTTTTTGTTTTCTTTTCCTCTTTTTATGTCTTCATTTGCATTAATTGTAGCTTTTTTTGGCTCGATTTATCTTTTCTATTAGCTTATTGGCTATTATGACTATATTTTTTTGGACATTTTTAGTTGTTGACTAGGGTTTAAAGTACACATGTTTAATTTATCACAGTCTTCATTAAAGTGGTATTATACCACTTCATCTATAGTGTAAATCATGTAAGAACCTTATGATAGTATCCTTCCATTTTTCTCCTTCCAACTTTATGCTATCATGTCACACTTTTACATGTTACAAATCCTGGAGTATGCTGATATTCTTTTGGTGTAATAATTTGTTTTAGTTATTTTTTAAAATATTTTTATTTATTTCTAGGAGAGAGAGAGAGAGACAACATGAGCAGGGGAGGATCAGAGAGAGGGAGATACAGACTCTGAAATAGGCTCCAGGGTCTGAGCTGGCAGTCAGCACAGAGCCCAACGCGGGGCTCAAACCCACGAACTGTGAGACCATGACCTAAGCGAAAGTCGGACGCTTAATCGACTAAGCCACCCAGGCGCCCCTGTTTTAGTTATATTTAAATAATAAGAAAAAATCACAAATATTTACTCATGTAGTTACCATTCCTGCTGTTCTTAATTACTTTACTATATAGTATCATTTTTCAAATGAAGTCAACTAATTTACTCCCAATGTATCTAGGTAACACAAGGGATAAACCCATGAGTATTGTGCTGTGCTTACATCCAATTTATAGACAGTATGGGGGAGAAAAGGCCTAGTAATCTTGTCTCAATTCAGGATAACTCTGAAGACCAGACTAACTTCAGAGTTACATGTGGGATTGGGTGAGACCAACTTTTCTAGAGTTTAACTTTTTCCACTGCTCAGTACTGTTTCCTTTACCCACGTGGGTATTCATGAGTGCATATCCCAATGAACTTCATGCATGCAATCTTCCTTGCAGAGTCTGCTTCCCAGGGAACCTGATCTATATAGCACTTTTCCTTGTTCTTATGTAGCTTTATGCTATAAAACCAACTCTCAGTTTTCAGTTAATACAAAAGTGAGCTTACAGTTTAATATAAGACCTGTATGGAAGTGTCATGATTGACTATTGTTTCTGCCATTCAGAATCTATTAAGCTTTCTTCTGGCAACTGTATACTAATTTTCCTACTAATTTTCCTGTGAGGATACACGTTGCTCTCCTCGTTATGTGTGCTTTGCATGACATTGCCTCTTATCCAACTTAAGGAATTGACTTGAGATTTATACCTAACCATTTAAAGTATCACTTTTCCTGGCCAAAGTTGAGGAATAAATATCTCACTCAATAAGAACCAGTGAAGCAAAACAAAACTTACTTGAGCTGCTAAGGAAAAGGTAATTGCACTTTTCCTACTGTATTTCAACCTGAAAGACTGTTGTCTGGAAATACTGGCAATTGTTGTGCTGCCTGAGATTGAAGCCAGCATTGAGGAAAGTAGAACCAGAAGAAGAAAAGTGTTTGGGGCTTTACATCATTATTTGAGCCTCTGGATCAAGATATACCTGAAAATATTCTTGGAATTTACATTATGTGATTCTAATAGTTTTCCTTTTTACAATAAACTCTTTGTGTTGAATTTCCTGAAAGTCTCATGGTTGATGTAGTAACTTACTAACTACATTGTGAAAATGGAAAATTAAATTACTAAAAGCTCTTCATATGGAGGAAACAATTGCATGAAGGGAACTTAGACCTGAAAAGAATTAGGTGCCATTTTGAGCATTTCAAATGCTCAAAGTTCTAAGTTGGTAGGAGTTCTAAGCAAAATTTAGGTTGATATTTTCCACTTTTCATAGTATGTTCTATTCTTGTTACCATGATGATTACTGTAATCATATCAGCATGTTATAAAAAGGTCCTGCTGTTAATTATGGAGAAATCAGGAACACTTTATTATATTTTCTCTAATTATTAAATTTTGTATTGCAAATCCAGAGTCTTACTCCAGATGAAGACAATGCTGGTTTTTTTTTTTTTTTTTTTTTTTTTTTTGTGCCACTG
>NW_027532679.1:7634122-7700273 GCF_008692635.1 Crocuta crocuta | reverse complement strand
AGAATGTCATCTAGGCACAGTCTATTATAAACTCTCTAAACCTCCATTCTCTAATCTGTGCAATGGGAAAAATGTCTCCCATCTAACAGAAAAATTGTAAGAATGAAATAAAATAATATACAGATAAGTGCTTTGTAAACTACAAATGAATGAATGATTGCCCATGGCTTTTATTGATGGGAACTATTCAGCAATAAATAAATGATATAATGCCAAATTTTTAATTTGTTTATAGTAAGCTATAACATAATATGGTGTTGACAAGGAGATTTACTTTTCTACTTTTAAAGTTTATTTATTTATTTAGAGAGAGAGTAAGGGAGGGGCAGAGAGAGAGAGGGAGAGAGAATCCCAAGCAGGCTCTGCACCTTTAGTGCAGAGCTGGACGCAGGATTCCAACTCATGAACTATGAGATCTTGACCTGGGCCAAAGTCGGGTGCTTAGTTGACTTAGCCACCCACATGCCCATGCTTTTCCACCTTTTTTTTAAAATTTAAATCCAAGTTAGTTAACATATACTGTAATAATGATTTTAGGAATAAAATATAGTGATTCCTCATAAATAACACCTAGTGCTCATCCCAAGTGCCCTCCTTAATGCCCATCACCCATTTAGCCCACCTCCCCAACATCCCTCCAGCAACCCTCAATTTGTTCTCTATATTTAAATTTCTTACAGTTTGTCTTCCTCTCTGTTTTTATCTTAGTTTTGCTTCCCTTCCCCTATGTTAATCTGTTTTGTTTCTTAAATTCCACATATGGGTGAAATCATATGGTATTTGACTTTCTCTGACTTATTTCACTTAGCATAATACACTTTAGTTCCATCCATTTTGTTGCAAAGATTTCATTATTTTTGATTGCCAAGTACTATTCCATTTTGTATATGTGTGTGTGTTTGTGTGTGTGTACTGCATCTTATTTATTCATTCATCAGTCGATGGATATTGGGCTCTTTCCATAATTTGGCTATCATTGATAGTACTGCTATAAACATTGGGGTGTATATGCCTGTTTGAATCAGCATTTTTATATGCACTGGATAAATACGTAGAAGTGCAATTTCTGGGCTGTGGGGTATCTCTGTTTTTAAGTTTTTGAGGACTGTCTATACTGTTTTCCATAAAGGCTGCACCAGTTTGCATTCCCACCAGCAGTTCAAAAGGGTTCCCTTTCTCTGCATCCTTGTCAACATCTGTTGTTTCCTGAGTTGTTAATTTTAGCTATTTTGACAGATGGTATCTCATTGTAGTTTTGATTTGTATTTCTCTGATTATGAGTGTTGTTGAGCACCTTTTCATGCGTCTGTTAGCCATCTGGATGTCTTCTTTGGAAAAGTGCCTATTCATGTTTTTGCCCATGCCTTCACTGGATTGTTTTTTTGAGTTGTTCTTTATAGATTTTGGGTACTAACCCTTTATCAGTTATGTAATTGCAAATATCTCCCATTCTTTCAGTTGCCTTTTAGTTTTGCTAATTGTTTCCTTCCCTGTGCAGAAACTTTTTATCTTGATGAGGTCCCAATAGTTCATTTTTGCTTTTGTTTCCCTTGCCTCTGGAAACATCTCAAATAAGAAGTTGCTCTGGCTGAGATCAAAGAGTTTGTTGCCTGTTTCAATAAAGAAACGTCTCCAGAGGCAAGGGAAAGAAAAGCAAAAATGAACTCTTGGTACCTCATCAGAATAAAAAGCTTCTGTACAGCAAAGGAAACAATCAGCAAAACTAAAAGGCAACCAACTGAATGGGAGAAGATATTTCCAATTAACATATCAGATAACGGGTTAGTATCCAAAATCTATAAAGAACTTATCAAACTCAACACCCAAAAAACAAATAATCCAGTGAAGAAATGGGCAAAAGCATATATCAGTGGAACAAAATAGAGAACCCAGATATGGACCCACAAATATATGGCCAACTAATCAGTAAAGCAGGAAAGAGTATCCAATGGAAAAAAAGACAGTCTCTTCAATAAAAGCAAAAGACATAATAGATACTTCTCTAGAGGGCCAACAGACACATAAAAAAATGCTTAACATCACTCATCATCAGGGAAGTACAAATCAAAACCACAATGAGATACCACCTCACATCTGTCAGAATGGCTAACATTAACAACTCAGGCAACAACAAACATTGGTGAGGATGTGGAGAAAGAGGATATCTTGTACTGCTGGTACGAATGCAAACTGGTGCAGCCACTCTGGTAAACCGTATGGAGGTTCCTCAAAAAACTAAAAATAGAACTACGCTATGACCCAGCAACTATACTACCACGTTTTTATCCAAGGGATACAGGTATGCTGTTTTGAAGGGACACATGCTTCCCAATGTTTATAGTAGTGCTCTCAACAGTAGCCAAAGTATGGAAAGAGCCCAAATGCCCATAAATGGATGAATGGATAAAGAAGATGTGAGATGTGGTGTGTGTGTGTGTGCACACATGCAACACACACACACACACACACACACACACACACACACACAATGGAGCATTACTCAGCAATCAAAAAGAATGAAATCTTGCCATTTGAAACTATGTGGATGGAACTAGATGGTATTATGCTAAGTGAAATTAGATCTATGTTTCTGTTTTTGTGCCAGTACTGTACTGTCTTGATGATTACAGCTTTGTAATACAGTATGAATTCCAGAATTGTGATGCTTCCAGCTTTGATATTCTTTTTCAACCTTACTTTGTCTATTCTACTTGGTCTATTCTTTTTCAACCTTACTTTGTCTAGACTGGTTCCATATAAGTTTTAGAACTGTTACTTCTAGCTCTGTGAAGAATGCTGGTGTTATTTTGATTGGGGTTGCATTAAATATGTAGATTGCTTTGGGTAGACATTTTGGGTACCAACAATTTAACAATATTTGTTCTTCCAATCCATTAGCATGGAATATTTTTCCATTGCTTTGGGTCTTCCTCAATTTTTTATAAGCTTTCTATAGTTTTCAGCATATAGATTTTTACCTCTTTGGTTAGGTTTATTTCTAGGTATTTTATGGTTTTTGGTACATTTATAAATGGGATCAATTCCTTGATTTTTCTTTGTGCTGTTTCATCATTGGTGTATAGGAATACAACCGATTTCTTTGCATTGATTTTTATATCCTCTGGCTTTGCTGAATTCATGTATCAGTTTTAGCTGCTTTTAGGTGGAGTAGCTTTTGGGTTTTCTATATAGTGTATCACGTTGTCTGCCGAGAGTGAGTTTGGCTTCCTCCTCACTGATTTGGATACCTTTTATTTCTTTTTGTTTGAGTGCTGAAGCTACGGCTTCCAATACTATGGTCTGTAACAGTGGAGAGAGTGGACATCCCTGTCATGTAACTGACCTTAGGGGGAAAACTCTGTTTTTTCCCATTGAGGATGATATTAGTGGTGGGTGTTTCATACATGGCCTTTATGATCTTGAGGCATGTTCGTTCTATCCCTACTTTCTTGAGGGTTTTTCTCAAGAAAGGATGCTATATTTTGTCAAATGATTTTTCTGCATCCATTGAAATGATAATGTGGTTCTTGTGTTTTCTTTTATTGATGGGCCGTATCACATTGATTGATTTACAGATATTGAACCAGCCCTGCATCCCAGGAATAAATCCCACTTGGTCATGGTGAACAATTCTTTTAACATATTATTGGGTCCAGTTGGCTAGTATGTTGTTGAGAATTTCTGCATCCATGTTATCAGGGAAATTGGTTTGTAGTTTTTCCTTTTAGTGGGGTCTTTGTCTGATTTTGGAATCAACGCTAGCAGTGTAGAATGAGTTTGGAAGATTTCCTTCCATTTCTGTTTTTTGAAACAACTTCAAAAGCTAAGTGTTAGCTCTTCTTTAAGAAGAGCTCCATCTGGCCCTGGATTCTTGTTTGTTGGGAGTATTTTTCTACTTCTTAAGTAAAATAATGTATTAAATAGTTGTTAAGGCCTCCATGGCCTATTCAGTTTTTTCTTTAATTGGGCTTATTTGTAGTCAAATGGATGTCTCTGTTCCTAGAGATTAATACCTTGGAGTCTAGGAGCAACCATCATACAGACTTCATTTCCGACACTCCTCTTCACTGTTGTTATAGCCTCTTTTATTTTTCTTTTAATTTTTTTTTTGAGTTTATTTATTTATTTTGAGAAAGAGAGAGATAGAAATAGAGAGAGAAAGAGGAACAAGCAGGGGAGGAACTGAGAGAGAAGGAGTTAGAGAGAATACCAAGCAGGCTCACACTGTCAGTGCAGAACCTGATGCAGAGCCCGTGGTCAGGCTCGAACTCATGAACCATGATATCAGGACCTGAGCTGAAATCAAGAGTCAGTCACTCAACCAACTGAGTAACCCAGGAGCTCCTGTTGTTATAGTCTCTTGATGCTATATCTCAGGATATTGAAGCAATCAATATGTCAAGTGCTTCTACTAAACTGAGAACTCCTTGAGGCCAGGGATTATATCTCTTTTAGCAATCTCACAGTGCCAAGCAACTCACAATGACTGACAAATTGCTAGTACTAGATCAATGTTTGTTGAATTTAAATTGAGACTACTCATTGTTTGATCCATATATTTCTTCTAACAAATTTATTGTTCTTTCTTTTGGTTTTGGAAAATTAGCTGTAATTTTTCTACCTGACTAGTTTATATTGATGGAAGAAGTCTTTATTATTAGATCAAGCTTTTGGGTTTTATTTGGATCAAATCAGAAAGATATCAGATAGATCTATTTGTAATGACTCAAAATACTCTTAATCACAAAAATGATGCATACTTGATTGCAATTTTCTTTTTTTTTAATTTTAATGTTTGTTTATTTTTGAGAGAGAGACAGACAGAAGGCGAGCAGGGGAGGGGCAGAGAGAGAGGGACACACAGAATCCAAGGGAGGCTCCAGGCTCTGAACTATCAGCACAGAGCCCTAGGTGGGGCTTGAGCCCGTCAACCATGAGATCATTACTTGATCTGAGGTTGGATGCCCAACCAAGGCCTTCCAGGCACCCCAATTGAAATTTTGAATAATTTAAAATTATTTAAAAATAATTATTAAGTATAGTGTTAAAAGCTACTAACTCTTCTGTTAATCATCTTCCCTCAATCTCATCCTTTTACCAGCAAAAACACCTACCTGTTTGGTATTTATCTTTCCATATATTTTTCTTTGCATTTGGAATCACATGTGTGCAAGAGTCACACATGTGACTTTGCAAATTAGCATATAGAAGTTGTCTCATGATTTTAAAATGGTTGTATTTCATCAATAGCATAGTATAATCATAATTAATGTGTGCGTTTCCCTGTTGATAAAATTTGGTTTTGTTTTTAACTGCAAAAAAGAAATCAGTCATAATTTTGAACATGTTTCTTTGAACATGTCAGGATTCTGTAGCATAGATTCATAGAAGTGGAATCACTGAGTGAAAATATATGCACATCTAAAATAGATGCCAAATTACCCTCTAAAATGGTTGCACCAATTTATGCTTCTATCAGTGTGAGAGTATTTCTATTCATGCATTAGCAACAATGGATATTTATTTTTTATGTTTATATATATATATATTTTTACCAGCTATGGTATGAAAAATGTTATCTCCTTGTTATTTTATTTACATTCACCTAATTACCAATGAAATTTTCTTGAAGAACACTGAAGAATCTTCTAATGTTCTCAACAAAATCTATATTCTGTGGCATTTCTGTTAACATTTCAATCATTAGTTTTAAAGTCCAGACATTATAGAAAAGAAGAATGAAATCTTGCCACTTGCAATGATGTGGATGGAGCTAGAGAGTATTTTGCTAAGTGAAATAATCCAGTCAGAGAAAGACAAATATCATATGATTTCACTCATGTGTAGAATTTAAGAAACAAAACAGATGAACATAGTAGGAGGAAAAAAGAGGCAAACCAGGAAACAGACTCTTAACTGTAGAAAACAAACTGCAGGCTACTGAAGAAGGGGTGGGCAGAGGGATGAGCTAAATACGTGATGGGGATTAAGAAGGGCACTTGTGATGAACACTGGGCATTGTATGTAAGTGATGAATCACTAAATTCTACATGTGAAACTAATGTTACACTGTATGTTAACCAACTGGAATTTAAATTTAAAAAATCCACGCCTTACCAAATTGCAATTTTTTTTTTTAAGGGATGTATGAATACTGACTCTTTAGTTTAAATTGTTGAATTATTTGACTAGTTATTACTTGAAAAGCTAAAAGATATTCCCAAGCACTTTCTCCATTTTCAAGCCAGTTTCCATCTTCTGAACATTCTGTCCACTCAGACTGCTCATTCTGCTCACTGGTTGGCCATTATGGTATGGTGCATTTAAAGCAAGGTGGTCCTTTTGATAGAAAATGTTGAGAATTGGATGTAACAGTAATAACCATTAAAAATTGATGGCTGTTATCCTTTACTGAGATCCTATTAAATTGAAAGCACTTAGCAAGTGTTATTGCATTTAGTTTCCCAAAGTCTCATAATTAGTAGATTCTGACTCTAGAGCTATGATGATCCTATGGTTTCTTTATAATCTCTTAATCTAGTTTGTCTCTAATTAACACCCTATAGACATTTCTTGATGGTCAAAGCTTAAGACAGAAAGTAGGGCTTTTCTAGGTCTTATCAAGAAAATGTAACTACATCATAGTCTGTCAATTCTCTATCTGCCAGCTTTTGTCTACTAGAGTTCTACAAGAAAATTGAGGCATGTAGAAAATGATTGAGCTACTCTTTCCTCAGCTCTCCTAAGGATAGTATACCAGTATCATTCTAGACATATAGGAGTTAGTTTTTTATATATAACCCATGTCTTGAGTCATTTTGGGTTTAATGCTCTCGTGGAATCCTGGTTGAGAAAGCCTAGTAGACTGTCATCTTTCATTAATTTCTGTCCCTTGAGCACTCTTCTTTAAACCTTAAAAGCACACAAGAGTCTTAGTGCCCATGATATAACATTTCTGTGACTTTTGGTACCGAGTTGCCATTCAAGTAAAAGTGTGGTTATCATTAAGCTTGTACTTCTGCAAATTAC
Source organism: Crocuta crocuta (assembly GCF_008692635.1). Taxonomy (NCBI): domain Eukaryota; kingdom Metazoa; phylum Chordata; class Mammalia; order Carnivora; family Hyaenidae; genus Crocuta; species Crocuta crocuta. The sequence goes on along the minus strand of NW_027532679.1, from coordinate 7,693,244 downwards.
CTGTGTATTGATTTCAGTTGGCAAATATGTTAAGAAAGCTTTATTTTATTTTCAACTCCTCTCCCCCATCAAAATGTGGACTTCCTAAGAAATTACACTGGACAAGGGCGCCTGGGTGGCTTAGTCGGTTAAGCGTCCGACTTTCGCTTAGGTCATGATCTCATGGTTCGTGGGTTCGAGCCCCGCATCGGTCTCTGTGCTGACTGCCAGCTCAGAGCCTGGAGCCTATTTCAGAGTCTGTATCTTCCTCTCTCTCTGACCCTCCCCTGCTCACACTGTCTCTCTCTCTCTCTCTCTCTCTCTCTCCTAGAAATAAATAAAAATATTTTAAAAAAGAGAAATTACACTGGACAATAACCATGACATATTCTTATGAAAACTTTTTCAGAGACTCCATGGTTAACATTTATATTTTATTCATTTGGTTTTTGCCCTCCTCATAACTTCTCTTAGTTGATTAAGTTTGAGTCCGTAAGCTTGAATTTATCTGCAAGACTGCATAGGTGCTGATTTTTCTGTATGTGCCTATACAGTGCACTTTGTAATCAGGAGGGGTAGGTAAACTTTTTCTGTAAAGGACCAGATAGTAAAGATTTTTGGCTTTACAGGATATAAGTTTGTCACAACTACTTAATTCTGACTTTGCAGTGCAAAAGCAGTCATAGGCAATATATAAATGAGTGTATGTGCTGTGTTACAAGATTTTATTTGCAGAAACAGGTGGTAGACTGGATTGTCCCCTTGGAGATAGTTTGCTCACCCCTGCCTGTAGAGGAGACATTAAGAACTGGAAAATTCTTAATGTAATGCAATTTTCTGTAATTTTAATTTTTCTAGACCACATGAATTAGAATTGCTGGAGCCAGGCAATTCTTAAGATCAAACACTCAGAATGGCCCCTTACTTGTCTTACTGAATATACCCTCACAGTCAGGCTCTATCATAAATAATATATGCTGTTTCTTTAAATCATTTCTCTAGCCCTCTAGATAGAGATTATAATCACTATCCTCTAGAGGCTCAGAGAGATTGAGGTAATTGCCCCAGGACTTATCGACAGTGACAAAATCTAGACTTCTGCTTAAGTCTGTGGAACTCAAACCTTTTTTGTATTACATTATTTTTCCAGGTAGCATTGGAAAAGATCAAACTAAATGCACATACCTCATTGTCTTCTTAATAATAGCTAGCTTCATGATCTGAGAAAGAACTGCTCTCAAAACCAATGGCAATATCAACATTAACGTCTAAAAAGTAAATAAAGGAAGACACCAGCCTCTAATCTACTCTAGTGAAAAGATAATTAAATTAATTTTGAATGTGCCTGAAAATATGGACTGGATATTATCTAGAAGAGCACTCAGTGAACAGAGAGGTTTGCCTCTCTTTGCTTGTGAAAAGAGGAGATAGTCATGGAGAAGTATGAGGTCTTCATGAGTGATGCCCTGTGGACACTCACTCCCTGCTCCCGGCTGCTTATAACACTGATGATGCAGCTTTGAGCTGTGTATCCTAAAGACATAGAATAGCAAGCCAGGAGTGCTTCTTTTATTCCCTAAGCAGAATTATTTTAAATGTTTAGTCTGTGTGGACAGTCCCATTCCTGTCTTAAATTGAATGTGATTAAGAATTTCTCTTTTAGGGCTGAGATGGGGGTAGGGAAGAGGGTAAGGGGGGTAATGGGCATGGGGTAGGGCACTTGTTGGGATGAGCACTGGGTGTTATATGTAAACCAACTTGACAATAAACTATTAAAAAACAAGAATTTCTCTTTTAAAATGTTTTACTACTTTTTAATGTAATTCTTAAAAACAGGATAATGCCATCATTTCTTTACAAAATCAGAAATCAGCCTCCAATGTTAAAGATTTCTGTAATCTCTCAGGCTTGTTAAATAAGGTTCATTTATTACTAAATACCATGGTATTCCCCTCCCTCTCCCTGTAACTCAGACTCTGTAATAATCCTGGGTAAACAAAAGCGAAAACACAGATGAGACTGGCCTTCAGAACCTTGGGAGACTTAATTTGAACTTGATAAGAACAGGTCAGGCTGGCTTTAGGTATAACTCAAAGAAGAAAGGTTTTATACAGAGTTTGTAGATGAACTTGTGCCCATTATGACAATATTTCCTAGTCTCCTAATTTTCCTCATCCTCACTCTAATGTCCATAACAATCCACATCCCACAAGCAACTATAGTTACTAGTAAGGATACAATTTCCATTGATCTCTGATGTTTGCTTTTCCAGGGAATCTTTGCCCTTGTTGACTCTCCTATCTACGGCACTGACAATTTTTAGCTTCCAAGCATGCCAGACTCCTCAGTGCCTTAAATATAATATTTTAAGTTTCTGTGATTGTAACTCTGTGGTTGTACTAGAGTTACAAAAGATATCAATAACATATTTTCTTTGAATGCATGTAAGGTATAGGAGAAAAATGCTTTCTTCAGCTTTATCCAGTCCTTAGAAAGAAGAAAAATTCTTATTTTTCTGAGGTAAGAAATTATTGCACATGTAGTAAAAGGGTTTCTCGGTTATTTTATCTGGGAAAACAATGATTTTTAAAACCTCACAGTTAGCAGCTTGTTGGCTAGGACAGAGCAAAAGATGCAAAATGTGAACATTTAAGTTTTCTGACTTTTCTCATGAGTATAAATCATTCACTACATTCTTTTTGATATTGACATTAAGAGTCAGAGATCTCAACAGTTATGGTTTCATCCATTTATCATCTGTTTTACACATTGTTTATGTGGAGTGACATGAAATTTAGTGTTCAGTGACCTACATTTGATCTTGATTTTATTATTATGTCATATATTGACTTAGTTGTTTTCTTAATTTTTTCATGTTTATTTATTTATTTTGAGAGAGAGCACAAGCAGGGGAGGGGCAGATAGAGAGAGGGAGAAAGAGAATCCAAAGCAGTCATGGAGAGTGCACTATATAGCGCAGAATCTGCACTGTCACGTAGAGCCTGATGTAGGGCTCAAACCTGTGAACCGTGAGATCATGACCTGAGCAAAGATCGAGAGTCAGATGCTTAACTGACTGCACCACCCAGGAGCCCCTCTTTTTTCCTCTTGTAGATACAAGAGGATCATCAGATACATGAGTATTTTCTCCCAGTTGGTAGCTTACAATTTTTTTTTTATAATGGTGTCCTTTCAGGTGCAAATGTTTTTTATTTTGATGAAATTAAATTAACCACATTTTTCTTTTATTATATGCTTTATGCATATATAAATATGCATTGCTGTAATTAAGAACACTTTGCTGAAACTGATGTCACAATGATTTTCCCTGTGCTATAATTTTTTTATAAAAAATTATAAAATTTTATAATTTTAGGTCTTACATTTAAATCTATGATCCATTTTGAATTAATTTTTGTGTATTATAAAGGGTCAAAATTTATCATTTTCCTTTTTGATATCAAATTGTCCCATCATAATCTTTCTCCATTCTTGACACCTTTATTGAAAACCAATCATCCATAAATGTAAGGATATGTTCCTAGACTCTTAATTCTGTTCCATTGATATGTATGCCTCCCCTTATATCTGTACCATACAGTCTTAATTTTTGCAGTTTTATTTTATGTTTCTAAATTAGGATCAGTAAGTCCTCCCACTTTCTTTTTTTTCCCCAAAATTTTTGGTTATTCTGGATCCTTAGTTTTTCCATGTATATTTTAAGGTCAACTCTTAAATTCTGCAAAAACCTGCTGAACTGTTGATAAGAGAATATATTAAAACTAAAGATAAGTTTGGGGGAAATTGCCATCTTAACATTATTGAATCTTTTTAATCCATAAATATAGAATGTCCCCCCATTTATTTAGAGAATTTTTTAGCTGTATTTTATAGCTTTTAGTAAACTAGTCTTGCACTCCTTTGTTAAATTTATTCCTAAACATTTAATTCTTTTTTGATGCTATGATGGATGAAATTTCTTAATTTGCTTTTCTGATTGCCCATTGTTAGTGTATAAATACAATGAATTATTAAATATTAATATTGTATTCTGTGAACTTGCTGATTTGTTCCAGTAGTATTTTTATAAATTGCTTATGATTTCCTACAAGATTTTATTGTCTGTGGATGAAAAACTTTTTACAGCTTTCTTTCTTCTTTATCTCTTTCTTTCTATGACTATAATAATAATAATTATAATTATTATTATTTGCTTTATTGAACTGGCTAGAACCTCCAGTACAATTTTGAATAGTAGTAGGGACAGCAGAGCAGACAGTGACAGTCTTCCTTTATTCACAAACTTAAGGAGGAAGCAAAGTCCAGTTTGATGTTAGCTGTAGATTTTCTTAAATACTCTGTCAAGTTGACAAAGCTCCCCTTCTTTTCCTGCTTGTTTGAGTGTTTAAATAATGAGTACATTGAATTTTCATCAGATGCCTTTTCTATGTTTATTGAGATGGTCATGTTGTTTCTTTGTTAAGTTGTAAGATGCCTGGACAAATTCTGTGAAGTCTGTCTCTTCTTTGATGTATAGCCACTGGATGTCTCTTCAGTGTTTCTGTTGTTTTTTCTTAATTCTTGTTTTTATTTAAAAATCTGGTTTCCTAGAGGTCATCCATGAGTCAGCATGGTTTGGTTTTCAGGCAATGATTGGTCAGATGTTGTGTTTGTAAGGGAGGAAGAAAAACTTTTTCTCCATTAATCTTAGAGTCTTGGCTGAGGTCCTGTAATAAAAGATTAGCAAAACAAAAGTAAGCAGATGTTTGTTAACATATGTGTATATGAGGAACTCAGGTAAGCATAACTCAAAGAGATGGCTTAGAATTCAGGTTTACATAGCATATTCAACAAAGAACAATATATTTGTAAAGAAACAACCAGACAAAGGAAAGGCATTTTAGGCTTCTGAGACCAGCAAACCAGTGGAAGGTAAAAATATATGAAAAACTATTGGTAGATAAAGGCTACCAGGCTGATAAGATCTACCAATAGTAGTGATTAACTTTTGTCCTTCTTGATGGAAAGGGCAGGAGATACACCTTTGGAAACTTTATGTCCTGCTTTTTGGCAAAAAGGGAGAAGGTAGGGAGCTTTTCTTATATTTCTTATACCTGCTTCTCAAATGCCTTCAGTTCGAAATAATCCTTGTGTTGAGTAGCGTATTTTGTGTGACATATTTTGATTTCCCTCGTGTTCAAACATCACAAGCCAGTAACATTTCCATTCTTTGTCAATGGATATATGTGTGGTTTGGGGAATGCATTCACTGTCCTATCAATTTACAAGTCTTCCCTGACTTGCTGCTCAGCCCTCTTGTTTCATCTCTACCTGATCATGCCCTCATGATCAGTCAGGGGTGTGTGAATTGCTACCTAGTCTCACCCTGTAATAGTGTGCAGCTTCTTAGACTATCGGGGATATGTAATCTCTCATCAAGACCCAATATGTATATCTCAGTCTCTGGATCTCCTTGTAAATTTCTAGCTAGTCTGCCAGTTTGTTACTAGATCCAACCATCATCACCTTAGGCCAGCTGTGACCTTGGTCTTCTCCATTCTTTTAACATCAAGATGGCTACTCTTTCTGACAGTGCCCAGGAGCATGGGCTTTTTCTGACCTTTCTTCCAAGCCAAGACATTCCTCTCAGGCAATAAAACTGCTGTTTTTCCCAGCTCACCCCCACCCTTGTAGAGCTGGAAACTGTTGGTACTGGTTGGGGATTGGAAGCTGCTCCAGGCTAAAACACCACAGACTCCCACTATTATTACCAAATATTTAGTATTTGTTTTCTGAATAAACATTTCAGTTTGTTGTATGCCTTTGGTCCATTTACAATGAAATTGTACCTTTGGTCTATTTCAAAATTCGGAAATGTTAGCTTTTGATAATTTCATTCAGTTTTATCATTGCTTTTTGAGAAGGTCTGTTGAGCTTCTTATTCCAGCATTCCATATGTCCTGCATAAGTTACTTCTTAGCAGTTGTTCTCAGGGTCACAAAGATAAGGTTACAGAGGCTGTTTATTTATGATTTTTGAAAATCTGTATAATTAAATACAACTGGCTTGTTGATTTATCTAGGCATTTGGCACTTGTTGCATATTAATAATCATCTTCTCTTTGTTTAGAATTTTCTTGTAGTTACTCAAAACAGTTTTAGGGCATGAAAACATTTATTTAACATTTTCCTTATCAATTGCAAATTATATAACCATACAATGGTTAATAAAGTGAATATTTTCATTGAATTCTAGTATTCTCTGACTTACACCTACCTGATTCTTCACTTCATAGATGTGCTGCTTTTGTGAGACATGGAGATTATTAAGTGACAATTCTCTGAGGCTGTCTTTCCCCTTCTGCTCTCCATTCATCTCTGTGGTTAATGGCTTTCCCAAGTCTCCCTTCTCAAGGACATTTTTTTCAACCAGTTTAAGGACCCCATCTAGATCATTTGTGTTCAGTCTTGCCTCTTACATTTTTTTTTTTCTTATTTATAGTCTTCTCCCTTTGTAGTTAAGAGACCTACTACTGCCTTAAACAACTTTTACATCATTAAAAATCTCTCAGTTAAGAGGAATGGTAGAATAGAAGTTCAGGCCTAGAAAATATGTGGTTCTGACTCTCTTCACCTATAAAATGAAGAGGTTGGGCTAGTTCAATTCTAAGATTACCTCTGGCTCCATAGTGCTGTGATTCTGTGGATTTGAATTCCCACATTAACTCTGAAATATGCATATTTAATAGATTTGGCCTTACACATTAAAATCCAATTAACATATATGTGCAATGAATAAGAAAAATAGGTATGTGTTAATTAATTGCTCATTTAATACATTTGTCCTGGGAGGGTGAGGTGAAATTTAAAGATTGAAGTAAACCCTCTTCCTTTTCATGACATGTTCTCAAACACAAACTGTCTTTTGGAGGTGATTTGGGCCCAGCAGCTCTCTCTTTTGTAGATGAGGAAAGCAGTGAAAAGTTAATAGACTGGCAGTCAAGGTCACGGAGGAGGTTAGTGAGAGAGCCAGAAATGAGATTTCTAACTCTAAATAGCCTTCCACTCCCTGCTCATCCATAAGCCTTTGTTGCTGCCTTTTCCTTCTTCTGTTTTTAGAAACAAATTTAGCCCATTTTGAGTTGTGCTAATTATTCAGTGTGTATTAAATATCAGTGTGAATATGGAGACTGAAACAATTTGCCATGTATTTATTGCATCTACACATTCTGAGCACATGCATGGCTTGTAAATGAGTCACTATATTACTTTACCATAAAACAATACATTGATACTTTTATTAAATAGTTGTTATAAGTTTATGCTAATTTTTATTTGAAATATTTCAAAGCACATATGGCCATTTATTTACTCACTGTTAGAGAAAGTGCACTTTATTTTTTATTGTATCTTTTCAACTCTCTACTTCCTTTTGGTTACGGTTAGAATTAATCTTGGCTCCTTTGGCTCACCCAAGTATTAAAAAATATCTTTTACTGAACATCTACTATCTCACTGGCCCTATACTAAATACTTCATAAGGAGGATATCTAATTCTTGAAATAATCCTGCAAACTAGAACTTGCTTTGCAGGTGGGAAGACTGGCTTAGAGAGATGAGTAACATAGGCATCTACTGCTAGTAGGTGGTAGGAACAGTTTTCAAAGACAGAACTCTGACTCTAAAACTTGCATCCTTTTGATTACTCGACGTACAGTTTCCCTGTCTACCACTCATATTGGCTCCTTTAAGGCATATTTGTGGATGTTGGCTATTTTATTTTACTTATTTATTTTTGTTCTGTATCTATTTTTTGTTTTGTTTTTGGAACTGTCTATTTTTGCAACACCCTGCAGTCCTGAAAGTGTTCTTAATTATTTGACCCTGATTTGCCTGCCAAAAGCTTAGGCATATTATCCAAGTAGGGATCGCATGATCAATAGACATTCAGGGGTACTCTTTTTTCTGAATTTGTAGGCTCTGAGGACCACATATATTGTCTCTCCCTTTATACAGCAAGGGTTGTCTGGGAGAGCAGAGATTAGGGAAAGAGTGAGAGACTTGATAACACTGTTTGAACCCCTTCAACCTTCTGTGCCTGAGACTAGTCCATCCCTCTGTAACTTCCAGATTAAGTGTAACAATATATTCCTGCTGTTGCATAAACCAACTTCAGTTGGATTTCTGGTACTTGCAAACAGACAATCCTAATTGAGAATTCCTAACACATACTTACTTTTATAGGACTTGAACAGTATTGTGAAGCTTGTCAGTGATAACTTTATCCCATGTAATACTGACTATTTGGTGGTTGCATGGCTGTTCCATATGATCAGCCCAAGCCCCCCAACCTGGAGTCCCCGTGAAGGCAACCATTTGCCTGAGTGAAGACTCAGGTATGTAAAATTCATGCTGACTGGGTGGAGATGCCCACTCATCTTCCACAATTGGGAAGGGAAATCTGGGGGGAAGAGATGGAAATGACTTAAAAATGATAAGCTCTTAAGGTTGCTTTTAATTTGATGTGCTGAAGCTTTTGTTCTTGGTGCTGAATATTCATGTCTAGTGAGGAGTCCCAGAGGCTTCACAACAGTGTCATTTTCTACAATTTTAGAGTGAAGAGAAATGTGCCTTTTGCTGATAATGTACCTGGAGGGTGATGAAGGTGAGCTGTAGAGTCTTTTTTAACCATTTGTATTCTGACAAGTCATGTTATAAAAAGCTCACAATTCAGAAGATATTATCACTATGGGAGTTCTTGCTTAATTCCTGGTAAACTTGTTTTTAAAGGAGGATACGTGGAGGGCAAAAAGGCCTAAGAAGCCCATCTTTTAATAAACCCTGGTTAAACTCAATGTGAGATGTATGCATTATTTCAAAGTAATTAACTTCTTGACTCAGTTTAAATTGCTATGAATTACATCTGCACCAATGACTTAGCCACCCTCTTCCCTTAGTAGTGCAAAATGTCATGGGTTGATAACAGGGTTAGAAGTAAATTGAAGCCAAAATGAAATCTTAATTCATGCAGATTGATAGGATTCCTTATCATTACTCCTTGTTCACATGCAAAAACTTGCTGTCTTTTTACTTGCCAGCACTTTCCATCATGCTATAGGGAGATTTCTTAATAAATACTATTTGGAGGCATCTGCCTTTGGGGAAGCAGAGTAACAGGAGAAAGTGAAATGTGGTTAGATTAGAAAAACAGAAGCAGACTTCTTACATGAAGCAATTAGAAACAATGGGTGGTGGGTTAATTGAAAAAGTCATTTTGAGGGGGAATCGTAAAAAATAAAATGTATACACTTAAATATTTTATTTTAATGTAAAACATTTAAATGTATATTCATTTGCCAATTTCATTAACATAATCTGAGGACTTTCTTTGAGCAGAGCTCCACCACTTGACTAAACTGAACCCATGAGGTGGTGTCTCTCATATCCCATTTCCAGGTTCCATTTCTTCAGAAAGAGTCAGGTTTGGGGCACCTGGGTGGCTCAGTCAGTTAAGCGTCCAACTTTGGCTCAGGTCATGATCTCATGGTTCATGGGTTCGAGCCCTGTGTTGGGTTCTGTGCTAACAGCTAACTCAGAGCCTGGAGCCTGTTTTGGATTCTGTATCTCCCTCTCTCTCTGACCCTCCCCTGCTCATGCTGTCTCTCTCTCTCTCCCTCTTTCTCTCTCTCAGAAATAAATGAAAAACATTTAAATTTTTTTAAAAAAGAGTCAAGTTTGAAAATATGTATGAGGCTGCCTATTTCCAGATTCCATCTAGATTTTTCGGATTCCTCCATTTCACTCACGTGAATTTCAATAGAAATTTTTTGATAGTGGGCCTATTTAGAACATCTTTTCACAACATTCAACTTGATTTTCACAGTAAAACACCTTTCATTGTTTTTTGAACTCATATTTCAGTGACCTACACAATAGTTCATTAAATATTTTAATTACCTTGATAACTTCAGCTGGTATAAACAGGGTAGGAACAAACACAAATGACTCTTGATTAAAGTACAGCCNCATGGAGGAGCGCACTTGTGGGGATGAGCACTGAGTGTTATGTGGAAACTAATTTGACAATAAACTATTTGTAAAAAAAATAAAGTACAGCCCAACTAGTGGGCCCATAATTGGGTAGAGGGCTAGGAAGATGCCTGTAAGTTTTCATGCTATGGATATTATTGTTGAGATTATCAGAAGGAATGGCAAAGTTCTGTTAATCTAATGAATAGTTTAAATGAAGGTTAATTAGGACTTGCCACAGCAAAATATTTTTAGAGAAGGAGCTGGACTGGACCTTGTACTCAACAGACATTTTTCTTTAGATCACTGATCTTTGCCTCAATGAGCCAAGGAGATAAAACCCCACAAGAAACTCGTACCTCAGTAAAAGTAGGCTCTGTGTTTGACAATAAACTATTCGTAAAAAATAAATAAATAAATACATACATACATACATACATACATATACTAATTAAAAAAAACAANGGACCCTTGTGGGGATGAGCACTGAGTGTTATGTGGAAACTAATTTGACAATAAACTATTTGTAAAAAAAAAAAAAATAATAAATAAATAAACTAATTAAAAAAAAAAGTAGGCTCTGTGTGTGTGTGTGTGTGTGTGTGTGTGTGTGTTTTCAGAGTGAGTAAACCAATTAGAAGTGAACTCTGGTTTCCAGTGTAGCCACCAGGAGTGGGTTGGAGAGGTGATAGGTGCATCCCTGCTGTATTTGATACAAGTGCAGGTAAGACTGTAACCCGACTGGGACTGCTGGCATACACTCTTGTTTAAATTCTGCTTTGAGAATTGACTCAATCCCAAAGACAATCTCCAGTGAACTTGTTATCTCACAAATGTCACTGCCTTATTCCCTGTGGCCTTACAGGGAGGAATGTCAAAGTGATAAACTGGAAAGTGCATGCTGCCCTTGCCCGGCTGCTGTAAACATGTATCCAGCCTTCTCTCTATCAAAATCCCATAGCACTTGTTTGCAATCAGGTTCCATCCCCATAACCTAGCAAGGGAACCTGACAGGTTGGCAGTTATAAATGTTTGGTAGCTTGGGGTAGGCTATAGGTCTTTGATCGTAAGTGCCATCTTTTTCCAAATAAACTATGTTGCCATTACAATTTATAAGAACCAGTTTTAATGCATTACTGATTAATGGGGCAATACAATTATACCTCTTAATGAAAAATAATGCTGGGTATGCTTGGGGCTACAGAATTATTAAATAATGTCATCTATTAAATATCTACAGGTTATAACCTTATTGGAGCATAGAGTAGAAGGCTCTATGGAAAGGAAAAGAAATTATGTCCACATTTTGGTAGCTGCTAACTAAGCAGGATCTTGCTCCTACATTGTGTGGACAATCACCAGGGCTCATTGCAATGGATGTTACAAGCCACTGTAAGCATTCACACCACAAATGGAACTCAGATATATTTCCATTTATCCTGCTTTCTGAGTGTTGCCGTCATAGGAACGTGATTCATAGATAATAAAACCTAAGCCATGTGGTTCTCAAGAGTTGTGGGACTGAGCTCCTCCTAATGGGAAATTTTGATTCCAGATAAACAGGCCTTGTTCTGATGAGTGATCAATGCTGATAATTATGCACCCTCCTCCCACTCTCTAGCCACAAATAGGAGAGAAGGAGTGAAGAAAGGGGGTCTGGACTCAAAAGAAATATTTCTAGAATTAGTGAAAGCCTTTTGTCTTGTGCTATTAACTTTGCATGTATAGTATTAGATGACATTATGAGGACAGAACTGTTTTCTATTAATATGAATAAGAAAATTAGGTACCTTTTTTTAAGCTTTTTTTTTTTCCCCAAAGACTTCCTGACTCATATCCCTCCTTGCTTTCTTTTGAGTTTTAGCTCTGATTCACCCATTGAGTTTCTAATTAGGAAAAAAGTGAGAAAAGCTGGATTTGGTCCCATAGGTAGAAAACTATGATTAGAAACATTTATGTGTTTATGTTACTATATTTTATACGTGGAATTACATGTCAGGTAATTATAGTGGGCATAATTATATTTCTACAGTTCCTTATGACATAGATATTTTAAAATGCGAAAATGTTATTTTCTGAGATCTCTGGATAATTGGTCAATGTCACAATTGGTTTTTAGTATCAGAATGTGATTGTGGGTACATGTGTAAAACAGTACATATTCTTAGGTAAATGGAAGTGTTACTGTAGCCACTGAAAAGATTATTATAAATCTTCTCATGATGTAGTCATCAAAAAATAAAAATTATGTCCTAAATAATTGAAGATATATTAATGATTCATACACATTGGATCACTTGAAAAGCTCAACGTGTCCTTTAAGACACCGTCTCTGGTGATTGTCAGGTACTTTCATTTTTTGCAAATATTTCCTGTGCTTTTCCAATGACATATACTTTGTGCAGATTTGTGTATTTATTAATGAGTCATCAAGTAATGTACAAAAGGTGACAATATTGAATATTACATAATGACATCTCTTCTTTTCAGAGCTAAGTATTTTATATTCTCAGTTAGCCATGGTGCAGGATAGATAGCTATATAATGGGTAAAGTTTAGGTTCAATTAAGACAAACTTTCAATATATGGAAATTAAACAGTTTAATTTTGTACTGCCAAAAAGAAACACTGATCTGCTTTTAGGATGACTCTGGGTCTACTAATTTGGAAAGAGGCAGAAGCAATATAACACATCAGAAGCAGAAGAATGACTGATTCCCAACAACTAATGGAAATAAAGTAATTGTAGCTTAGCCATAATTTTTGGATCAAATGTGAAAAGTTTTTGGTTCTATATGTATCAGATATTCTCAAATAGAGCAAAAATGTTTTTGTGTTTAGAGGTGCTATTCTTAAGCTATCAAATATTGAAAATATGTTGCAGTCTATGGAAATATCAGCTTAAAGTTTAAGACTATATAGTTTCATTATTCTACGTTTTTGTTAGCTCATCAGAATGAGAAATAATGTAAACCTCAGTTGTTCTCAAGTGTTTAATGGCCAATCTTGTTAAACTTTTCCCATATCATTGATTTATTCTGGACTTTGATCAAGTCTGACTCTGATCCAAGAACTGATGCTTCAGCATTGCAGGGACTTTGGCCTGAAGTGGGATAGCAGGCAAAGCTAATCACCTTTTGGATCTCATCCAGATATGAACCATTTCAGTGTAATATATGTTTCTATAGGCTTTTAAAATGTCATTTCAATACCAAATTTGCCATGACCCAGGGAATCCTCAGTCAAATTGTATAAGAAAGTGGAAAGAAATATGTCATCATTGACTAAGTCAAGCCACAATTGATTGCCTCATCCTATAGATAGGATCAATCATAGTCAGAAGGAAATGATATATTAGTGAGTTATATTATTATCAGCCATATGGGGTAACATGAAAAATAGTAAGAGTAGTATACTCAAGTTGAAGAAAGCTTTTAAACTTTGCTCCTTTCTTCATTAATTATTAGGAAACATTTGGAGTCAAGATAGTTTTGATTGACTACATATCTGAATATTGCTTTTTCTTTTCTTTTCTTTTTTTTTTTTTTTTGGTAGTTTCTTTCCAGCGAATTCTAAATTCATTCAGGTTGTGAATTCAATTAAAATTCTCTAAGAGAGGCTATTGGTAGAAAATAGAAAAATTACCTATCTTTCCTTCTTATCAAAGGAAAAGTGGATTTGTTGGATTTTTGAGGTCTGGTATGAGGAACCATTCAATGATATCACATGATCAGCCCAAATGTGCTGGTATCCACTTATACTACCTTTTTTTCTGTTACTATAGAAAAACTATTTATTTTCCTTCTTACAACCAACACTTCCCTGGTCCCATTTTCCTGTGCTTTTAAAAGAATTCTGGCAGTTTCACTTTTCCTCTATAATCAATTTTCCCACTCTAATTTTTCATCAGTATAATGACATGATAGAATATCATCCACTAAAAAAGAAAGCTCTTGCATTTACTTCCATCTCTGGCTCCCATCCCATTCCTTAGCTTCTCCATTACAAAACTTCCAGAAAAAACAATTGATTATCACCTGTGGTCAATTGCGCTCTTCCCTTATTTCTTGGCATTTTTCTCCTCATGTCATCAAAGTTTTCTTGTCAGGGTCATCAGTGACCTCCCCTTTGCTTAGCTAATGACCAATCCCTGATTCTTATCTTGCCTAACCCTTCAGACCATTTGACACAAGTCCTTATTCCTTCATTTTCAATTTAGCTTTGGGAACATCATTCTTCATTGATTCTTCTTTTACCTCACTGGGTACTTTTTCTATCTTTAATAGTTTCTTCTTATGTACTTAAATAGTTCTTCTCATCTTTGGGTTGTCTTGGAGCTATATCCTTAGCCCATGCCTGTTCTTTACCCACAGTCCCTTACTTTGTGATTTCATCAGATCTCATGGCTTTAAGACCTTCTAAATATTCACAACTCCAAAATTTCTGTCTCCACAATTGACCTTCTTCCCTGAACTCCAAACTTACAGACTCAAATGCCTACCTTTCATTTATATTTCATTGTATTACAAACTTCCTAAAGTTAATATTATATATATGTCTCCAACTGTACTCCAGTTTCTGCCCATTCCTCCCCAAAATTGCTATTTTACTAAAGGGAAACTCCTTCCTTCCAGTTGCTCAGACAAAACTTAACAAAAGGAAAAATAAGTAGAACAAAAACAAAAGTCATGGAGTTGTCCTTTACTCTATTTTTCCCAAGCCCCACTTCTAATTTTTCAGGAAATCCCATTGATTCTACTGTCAAAATACATATAGAATTGATTGATTTGTCATGACTTTCATTATGATCACCTTAGTTCAACCTACCAAATATTTTGTTCCTATTACTGCTTTGGTCATCTAACTGGTTCCCTTGCTTCTACACTAGCTCCTCCTGTCGTCTACACTCAACACAACAAGCAGAGTAATTTTTTTACAACTTGAGTTAGATCCTGCTCTTCTCTTCACTGTCACCAATTGGCATTCCATTTCAGTCAGAATAATTATCAGAGACTTTTCAATGGCCAAATAAGCTTTTAAGATCAAACCCTTCACTACTTTTCTAACTTTATCTCCTTATTTTCTCTTCCTTTGGCTTAACTTCCCAGTCTGGTGTCCTTGCTGCTCCTTAAACATTTCATTTAAGCTCCTGCTCCAGAGCCTTCCCTGATCCCTCTTCTTGGAACACTCTTTCCCCAGATATCCCATGAGTCACAAGCTTCCTTTCTTTAATGCCATCTTATTAGTGAGACTTTCCTGGTTACTGGATATAAAAACACCAATTGCCCTAAATTGCTTTTACCATGATTTATTTTTCTGCATAGTACTTATATTTATTTGTTAATTTGTTTGTTGTCTACCTTCTCCCACATGGAAAATATATGTTCTCCAAGGGGAGCATTACTGAACGCATGACAGAATATCCATGTAACACAGAACAGTGCTTCCTAAACCTGAAAGATCATTACAGTCATCTGAATAGCCTGTTAAAAATGGAAATTTTCAGATATTTTTGTGTAGCCACTGTAGCATTCAAATAGATGGCAGAACAGTGTTTACAGCATAACAAATGCTCAATAATTATTTGTTGAGTGAATGAAGGACTGCATGTGTGTATAACCACAGAGATTCACTCCCTACTCTTCAGGGGAGTGAATTATTATTTCCCTTTTTACTAATGCATTTCTTACTAAGTGCAACACTTCTTGAAAGGCACCAGAGGAAGTAGAAATATAGATCATCTTTCAATTTATTTTATTTGTTTTTCATTAATTAAAGAAATTACTCTCATGGTTAATAAAATTAAGCCTAACCACCACAATCTCACAGAACAATCTTTCCTAAATCTTGGAATGAGATTGTCAGGTGTTGAAAATTCATTGGACTTTGAATAATATAGGTCAGGTTCAGGTAGACAAACATTGGTTGGAGTGGGGAAAAGCAAATTTTTGGAAAAGTATAATTAGATGTATAACAGCTACAATGCTTTACCCTCTAAGTAACAATACACAACTAAAATCATCTGAAACTATGAGAATATTTAACAAGAATTCTGGATGTGGGGCAGATTTTAGGATTACCTAATTTAGCATCTCAGTGATGACACTTTTCTAGCCATTAAGGAACTGCCATTTTTGGTGGTTTGATTTTTCATGGTTACAATTACTGCATCATGGTTGTTATATGGCTACTGTAGCTCTAGACTTCATGTTCTCCTACAATTACATCTATGAAATATATGTATGTATAAGAGGTAATATGATGAATTCCTCCATATATATGTATATTTAAAATTTTTAAACATTTATTTATTTTTGAGAGAGACAGACAGAACACAAGTAGGGGAGGTGCAGAGAGAGAGGGGGAGACACAGAATCTGAAGCAGGCTCCAGAGTCTGAGCTCTTAGCACAGAGCCCAACATGGGGCTCAAACTCACAAACCATGAGATCGTGACCTGAGCCAAGTCAGACACTTAACCAACTGAGCCATCGAGGTGCCCCTCTCCTTACATATCTTTTAACTAGGAAGGAAAACTATTCCCAAAATCTCTTAGCAGAAGTCCCCAGATTGTGCCCCATGTCCAAGTCTGAAATTTAAAGTGTCTGATAAGCTGAGTGTTGAAAGCTTTGGGTTTTTAAAACACCAGGGAGACTGTGCCAGGAAACAGGCACTTCTGGTAACCAAAAGTGCCAGAACAAATATAGTAAATACCTAGTATAAAAATGAAAGAATGCATATTTAAAATTTAAATTTGTGAACACTGTTGTCCCTTTCACCCTTCTTTCAAAGACAAAGGCTTTCTCTGGATCTCAGGAGTATGGTGGAACATTTATGTGAGTGAAGGAATGAAGAGGGACACCTGAGTGGCTCAGTCAGTTAAGTATACAACTTCGGCTGAGGTCATGATCTCACATCTGTGAGTTTGAGCCCCACATCGGCCTTTGCTGACAACTCAGAGTCTGGAGCCCACTTCAAATTCTGTGTCTCCCTCTCTCTCTGCCCCTCCCGTTTGCACTCCATCTCTCTCTCTCTTTCTCTCTCTTTTTCTCTCTCTCTCAAAAATAAATAAACATTAAAAAAAGAATGAAGATAAGAATGTGGTTTTTAATTGCTTTGGTATCCCTAAACTTAAATGAGTTTTATTAGTCTTTTTCTTTTATATCTATTTGTAATTGTTGTAGAATTAGGGTTTTTGATGATATGTAGCATGTTGTTCATGACTGGTTACTGAAAATATCTAATTATTTTTTGAAATAAGCTTTTAATCTTAGAATAGTTTCAGATTTACAGAAAATTTGTGAAAACAGTATAGAGAGTTCCATTATACCCTACATTCAATTTCCTCTGTTATTCATATTTAAATATAATACATTTGTCACAATTCCTGGATCAATATTGATACATTATTATGAACTAACGTCCATATTTTATTCAGATTTTGTCTTTTTAAAAACATTTTAATGTTTTATTTATTTCTGATAGAGAGTGTGTGAGCAGAGGAGGGTCAGAGAAAGAGAGAGACACAGAATCTGAAGCAGGCTCCTAGACTCTGAGCTGTCAGCATAGAGCTCGACATGGGGCTCAAACCCACGAACCGTGAGATCATGACCTGAGCTGGTCAGACGCTTAACCAACTGAGCCACCCAGGGTCCCCAAGATTTTCTTTGTTTTAACCTGATGTCTTTTTGTTGTCGTTCTTCCAGGATCCCATCCAGCACACCACATTAATTGTTATGTCTCCTCAGGTACTTTTGGCTATTAAAGTTTCTCAGTCTTTCCTTGTTTGTAGTGTTTTTGACAGTTTTAAGGAGTACTGGTTAGGTACTTTGTAGAAATCCCACCATTCGGATTTGTCTGATGTTTTGCTCATTATTGGCCTTGAGGAATGTGCTCTTGAGAGAAAGAACACAGAGGTAAAGTTTGACTCTCCTCACATCATATCAAGGGAACACACTATCAACATGAGTTATCACTGTTGATATTTACCTTGATCACCTGGCAGAGTCAGTGTTTGTCACGTTTCTCCACTGGAAAGGTATCCTTTTTCCCTCTTGTCATACTCTGCTGTTTGGGAAACAGCTGCTATGAATAGCTTAAAGACAGGCAGTTATCATTCATCCTCCTGAGGGAGGAATATCTATATAAACTATGTGGAATTCTGAACAGATTTGTCTCTTCTCTGCCATTTCTTTATTTAACCATTTATTAATATCAGTATGGACTGGTGAATATGCATTTTATACTTTGGGTTATAATCCAATATTGATTTAGTGTGCTCACATTGTTACAACTTTGGCCACTGGGAGCTCTTTTAGTTAGTCCTGTTCCCTTTGACATTCTTCCATTAGTGTGTGTGTGTGTGTGTGTGTGTGTGTGTGTGTGTGTGTAGCACTTACTTTCTGTCACTACAAGGTGCTCCAGGCCTATCTTGTATATTTCCTGCCATATTGCTAGTCATGCCATTTCTCCAAGGAGCTCTGTTTCCTTTCATTGAGAATGATGTTAGAAGCCAAGATGTGCATGCTAGGTACCATGGACTACAGGTATCTCAGCCAACAGACCAAGGACATACACATGTATATGTATATATAGATATCCATAAATATTTCTATTTTGTACCCATCTGTCATTAAGCTAAACATGAGTTCATATGATATCTTCAACTCTAATTTATTACTGCATGGATCATGCTAGTGTCTCCTCTTGCTTGTCTTTTAAAAAAATTTTTTTAAACATTTATTCATTTCCAAGAGACAGAGAGACAGAGAGTGTGAGCAGGTAAGGGCTGAAAAAGAGGGAGACACAGAATCCAAAGCAGACTCCAGGCTCTGAACTCTCAGCACAAAGCCTGACATGGGGCTCAAACTCATAAACCATGAGACCATTATCTGAGCTGAGGTTGGATGTTTAACCAACTGAGCCACCCAGGTGCCCCAATTCTTGCTTGTTTTTAACAATGCATTCCAACAATGAGAAATCTGGTTCCTACCATCCATTTTCCATTTACTTACTTTTTCAATTACAGTGTAATTTCAAAATCATTAGCTCATACCCCCATGGGAATACAACTGCAATACAGTACTTGTGGGCAGCTCTCTTTACTTTGTGTATTTCAAATTCCAGTCATTTTTAAAGTTGTAAAGTTAGCACTTGTTCCCCAGTCCTTTTCAGTGAAGATGTTCATACCTTTGTAATAATGTTGGGTTCTTTGGCACACACTACCTTCCATCCTGTGATCTCTGGCCTCCTAAATGATTTTTCTGGAGGTTTGCCTACATTAAAATTCACACTTGGTGCTGCACAGTTCTTTGTGTTTTGACCAATGTATTGAGTCATGTATTTGGCATTACTGTATTATGCAGAATAGTTCTGCTGTCCTAAAAATCCTTTGTGTTCCATCTATTCATCCCTCCCTCCCCCCCACCCCCAGACTCTGGCAACCACTGACTTCTTTTCTAACTGCTGATTTTTTAAAAAATTATATCTATAGTTGTTTTTACCAGAATGTCATATAGTTAGCATCACATAATCTTTAGCTTTTTCACACTGGCTTCTTTCACTTAAAAATATCCATATTTTTCCCCTCTGGCACCTTTCAAGATTTTCTCTTTGTTTCTGCTTTTCTTGGGTTTGAATATGACATACTTAAGTGTGGATATTCTATTTTATTTTTGTATATTTATTTATTTGGATATTTTGGGGCTGGGTAGAGATATTTATCCTGTTTATTATTGTCTGAGTTTCCTGAATATGTGGTTTGGTATCTCTCGTTAATTTTAGAAAGTTCTTGGTCATTATTATTTCAAAATGTTTCTTCTGTGTTGTTATATCTTTCTTCTCTCCTGGTATTCCAATAATATATATGTTATAGCTTTTGTAATTGACACTCAGTTCTTGGATGAGATACTGGTTTTCTTTTTCTTC
Source organism: Crocuta crocuta (assembly GCF_008692635.1). Classification (NCBI taxonomy): domain Eukaryota; kingdom Metazoa; phylum Chordata; class Mammalia; order Carnivora; family Hyaenidae; genus Crocuta; species Crocuta crocuta. The sequence continues at coordinate 7,673,312 of NW_027532679.1, read as the reverse complement.
TTTTTTTCTCTTTGTAGTATATATTAACCTGTATATTAATATATTAATTATTCTTGGCCATTTTGAGTCAACTGATAAGACATCAAAGGCATTCTTCATTTCTATTATTGTGTTTTTGATTTCTAGCATTTCTTTTAGATTCTTTCTTAGAGTTTTCATCTCTCTTTATGTTACCCATCTTTTCTTATATGTATTGTATTTTCCAAAAAGTTTTAATGTATTAATCATAATTATTTTAAATTCTATGTCTGATAATTCCAGCATCTGTGGCATATGTGCATCTGGCTCAGACGATTGCTTTGTCTCTTCAGTCTCTGTTTTTTCTAGCTTTAAACATGCTTGTAATATTTTATTGAAAGCTATTGTATCAGGCAATAGAAATAGGCCTTTGGTATGAAGATTTATAGTAATCTGCCTAGAACTTGGGCTGTATTTAATGACTGCTATAACTATAAATGCCAGAGACTTCGAATTCCTCTGGGTCTTTGCTTTTGTCTCTTCTCTTGGTTGTGAGCTTCTCTCAGTACTCCTTTTCAGAGACAATCTGTCTTATAGCTTTTGCAGCTCTAATCCATGTTATTACATTGAAGCCTTTTTGTGTGGTGGTAAGATATGGGGAGGCAGAGCATTCTATAATGTTCTAATTAAATTTCAGTCTTTTAGTGGCCTTGTGTCTTGGGATTGTGACATTCACAGTTATTTTTCCCTTCCTCTTTTTAAAAATTATTTTCAATGTTTATTTATTTTTGAGAGAGAGAGAGACAGACAATGAGCAGAGAAAGTGCAGAGAGAGAGACACAGAATCTGAAGCAAGCTCTCTAGGCTCTAATCTATTAGCATAGAGACCCACACGGGCTCAAAGTCGGACCATACCTGAGCTGAAGTCGGACACTTAACTGACTAAGCCACCCAGGAGCCCCATCCAGTAGTATACCTTTTATCTGCCTTGGCCCTTACTTTTGTCCCTGGCTACAGCATTCCCAATTTATTTCCTTGAAGCTTTGAACACTATTGACTATAATTGTTACCCCCTAGGTGAGACAGCAAGGCTGGGGTGAGTGGAATGCCCTTCCCTAGCTAGGACAAGGCTCTAGAAAAGTTTTTTTCTCTGGAGAAAAAGTCTTTGTTATGGAGAAGACTCTAGGCATATTTCATACGTATTACTGTTTCTCTTCCCTGCCAGAACCAAAAGGAGATTTTTCTCAAATCTTCTCTGTAAACACCTGGTGCGATTCCTGGAGTTAAAGCCCATACAAGCACCTTTTTGCCTTAAGACTGCCTGCAGCCTTAGGAGTTTCTTACTCCCACACTAGACTACATACAAGCTGTCAAAATTACCATTTGTAGTTGATTGAATTGTGTTCCCCCCAAAAGATATGTTCAGGTCTTTGAGGAGTCCATTCCTGCCCAAAAACTTAGGTTTGATTTTTCAGGCCCAACAGTAGGAAGTTTACAAAGGCTTTACCTGCCAAGCCTCATGAGGAAAAACTATGCTCCCTCTACCAGACTGTGCACAGTCAGTGATCTGAACTCTTTGTAGGAAGCTACAGTCAAGAATCCAGGCTGGGCAACCATTCTCTTGCACACATCTGTATTCATAGCCTAGGCACTTGCATTCAGAAGCCTTGTTATTGGGGCCTTCTTCAGGCACATCTGCTAAAGCCTCCTTACTCAGGAGAGGGTCCCCTGAAGACATTTTTTCTTTACTCTGATTCAGTACTCAGTGCTTCTCCATTCTTATCCCTTCCCTTCAGCTTCTCTCTGGTTCTCAGTTCAAGAAAACTGCAGGAGCTTTTTGTTGGGGGCTCCCTCCACAGTGAGAAAACTCCCTATGTCTGTGCAGATCCATCTGGCCTTCCATAATTACCATTCCATGGAGAAAAATAGAGCAGAGTGTCGTCAGTGTTTGCTCTAATGTAGGCTTTTGTTACACTATGGCAGTAAGAGATCAAAACTTGAGTTTTACTTTCATTTGGCTTGTTTCAACTGGCTCTTCCAAAACTCAGCAGCTCACCTCTTTTCAGCTCACCTCAGCTCTTTACAGACCTAACTCTTGTAGTTGTAAATGAGACCTTATTTGGAAATAGGGTCTTTGTAGATGTAATCCAGTTAAAATGAAATTATACTAGATTAGGGTAGACCATAAATCTAATGAGTGGTATCTTTTTAGGAGAAAAGAGAGGGAGACTTGAACACAGAGACACAGATATATACATATAGAAGCAGCAATGTGGAGAACAGGCAGAAATTGAAGTGGTGCAGCTATAAGCCAAAAATGCCAAGGATTTCTGGCAACCACCAATAGATATAAAGGTGTCCTGTTGACACCTTGAATTCAGGTTTCTTGTCTCCAGAACTATGATAGAATATCTTTCTGTTGTTTTACATTGCCAGTTTGTGATCATTTTTTATGGCAACCAATAAAAAAAAAATTCTCTCTGTATGAGCCTGTTTCTTGAGATTTGGGGCTGGTGGTTTACCCTGCAAAGTCAGTTTTCTGAGGTCCAAGAAGAGTAATTGATTTTTAGTTTGGCCATGTTTTCAGCTTCTTTTTTTTGGATGGGAATGATAACTTCCAAATTGTGCATGTCAGAGCTAATACTGAAGATCCCCCTGTTAAGTTGCTTTTGATACATGTTCTTCCTCCCCTGCCCCACTCTTGTTTGGCATTTCTTTCTACCTTTAGATAAGTGTTCTGTGGAAGATATGATTTTATTTACTGTAAGGCTTCTATCATTGGACACTCTTTTACCCTTTAAGGTTTTGACAATATTGTAGTGATATTTAGTCCTAGATCAGAATGTTAGCTACTCAATGAAATATCAGGTTTCCCCTCTTACTTGGTTAGAACGAGTCTTTCACTATGAAGCAGCTTGAACATTTCTTGATCATAGTGTTCATCAAATTATATTATAGATATTTCTTTATTCAAAAATAAGTGCCCTTAGCATCTTCTTCTTATTTGATGCTCTTAATTGTAATTGAATAATTTTTTAATTAGTTGTTTAATATTTGTTGTGCACTTTAGGTAATACTTACATAAGTGAAAGAGGTACGCTCTCATTGTTCAACACTATATCTCCATTCATTTACTGAACAAGTATTTTTGAATGTTTACTAGGTAATAGGCTATGAGACAAGGAACTGGGGTTATTAGTAACAAGAAAAATGTATTTTCAGGCCTCTTATACCCTACCAGTAGAGAGAAATACACACACGCACACTCACACACCACACACACACACACACACACACACACACACACACACACACACTGATTATACAATAGTAATAAGTACCACAAAGGAAATAAAGGACATTAAGACTGACTGTATGTGTTAGGATCCAGTCAGAATAAATCTCTTCAGAGATGACATTTGGCTGATATCTGAAGGGTGCAAAGAAGTGAGCTATCAGAGAATAGTAGAATTGTGTCCAGCTTTCCTACCTGAGAAAGGAAAGTGTATGGCATGAAGTGTATGGCATGAAGTTAGGAAGGATTTGAAATTTTTTTACACTGAGTACTTCTGAGTCAACAATTATGCACTATATATTTGTGTTTATAATATATATAGTAGCACATTGTAGGAAAGGTTACCTCCTTTTGATACTGAATTTCTTGCCTTATTGACCATATCATTTTGCTGCCTAACAACAAATGACTGTTGAGTAAATAAATAAGTTAAGGCTGGAAAACCTGCTAAATATGTACATTTAGGTGAAGTTTATACAATAAAATATATATATAAAATGTAAAATATATACTATATATAAAATATATACTATTCTATATAAAATTTAGAATTTTATTTTAAGTATTCTTGATTGGATATTTTAAGTTATCTAAATTTTATGTGGATGTATTGTTCTATCTTGGTTTTGCAATACTGTGCTTATTGCTATGACAACCATTCGTAATAAACCAATGTTTACCAAGCTGAAGGTGGCCAGAAGCTCAGTTTTCAATCTGGGTATTTATATCTTAGAAACAGAGGTGAAAATATAAACTATTAAACAGTGGGGTTTGTAACCTAACTCAATATAGAAATGTATAGCATTGAAATGATCAAAACAAAATGTGCTTTGGGAACAGTTTGGAGACATTTTATATTCAATGGATTCTAAAATGTTAGACCCTTTAACCTATAGCCTCTGCAGCTGATAGCCTTCTGTTCACCAAAATGGAAAAATATGTTTCATATTAAATGATGGCAGAAGCATCTGTTTCTGTCACTTTGACTGTACATCAACTTCATTTCACACATGCAAATGATAATAAACTCCTTAAAAAAGAGCCCCATAGTGTAATTGACTTTGTATTAAGGATTGTAAAATTTGTTCTTCTCCTAGACCCTCATTTAACCCTTGGGTAAACTTTGAGTGCAATTCATGGCTAGAGATTTGAAATATCTGATCACCTCAGGGAAGGCCAAATCCAGATTACAGGTGTGTAGAAAGATGGGAAGTATAGTTTTAGTGTCAAATGAGGACTATGGTTAAGTGGACTGAGCCCTAGAACAGGTGGAGAAAATCTGGTTCCAAATATGAGTCTACCCTGAACAGTTGTGTGAACCTGAGAAAGCTGCTTTTATTCCTTATAGAGTGAGATATGTAAGGGGCTTACCCATTTAGTGCAGGGCATCCCTATGTGCCACAAGTAACCTACTGATGATATATGTGTTGGTTTCAAGTAGTCTAATGGAATGACTTTCAATAATTTTGAATCTCATAAGCAAAAAATTTACTTTTCTCTAGAATTATTTTGATTTACTCAGGAGAACAAAGTCTGTTCGCTGTTGGTGTGTCTTTATGTCCTCTCTAATACCTTGTAATCTCCTTTTTTTTTAACAGAAGGAGACCCAAACTCCATCTTTGATAGAATAATAGCTAACTGAAATACCATAATACTATTTTGTTTTCAATGTATCCATTTTTCAGACTACCTTCTATTTGTGGCAAATACTACTGTGAATTGGTTACTTGTATTTTTTTTTCACTTGAAATACAGGTACATAAGTAACAAAGACATTCAATTTAGAGGAAACAATGTCAGAAAAATAACAACTTACAGGGGAAAGCAAATAAGAAAAAAAGAGTGAATATAAAATATATCATATTGTGATAAATTCTAAAAACAGAGGAAAAAAGTGTAGGGAGTAAAGGTGTGTGTGTGTGCCCATGTGCACACATTCACTATTTTAAATATACTCTGGGGAGAGTCTTTTTGTTTTCTTTCTTTCTTTCTTTCTTTCTTTCTTTCTTTCTTTCTTTCTTTCTTTCTTTTTTTAAGGATAACTGGAATAAATTGAAGTAGTTATCTGTGTAAGTATCTTGGACAAGGCGATTATATGTAGAAGGAACAGTGACTATGAAGTCCTGAGGTACAATAAACTTGGTGTGCTAGAGAAACAGCAAGAAAGCCGTGAGACATGACAGTGGGTAAATATGGCAAATAGTGTAGAAAGATGAAGTAGAGGAGGAAGTGTGATATCATTCAAGGCCTGTTAACCATGGCAAGGAGTTTGCACTGCATTCTGAGTGTGATGGAAAGTCGTTGGAGATCTTTAAGTCAGGTTGTGCCAAGATCTGCTTTGTTAAAAAAATATATCTTCATGGTGATTTTTATAGATGATAAGAAGACTTTATGCAAGGGGAGACCACTGCAGTAAGTTTTAATGGAGGTTTTATAGCAAGGGAGACAGATTGGGTTCAACTCGCAGTACAAAATGGACATCTAGGGGTTTATATCCAAGGAGTAGGATGGGATCAGTGACTAGAAAATTACTAGGAGGAAACATGAGGGGCAAAGGGGATTTCGGCTAGACAGACTTGACAGGATTCTTGCTGAAGACTGGCCACCTTAAGATATCAAGGGTGATCATATACCAAAATGTGAGATGTAAGGAATTTGGTTAGATACTGAGGGTAGAGGATTCTCACTAAACTGATCCGCCAGGATTCTTGCTGAAACTGGACTCAGCAGGCCAAGTTTGGAGGCTACTAGAGAATAGAGAGGAGCCTGACTCAAGTTTCATCAAGGAGAGAGTCCTTGTCAATATTACAATTTGGAAATGCCACTTTGGAAATTTTGTGGAGAACCAAATGTACTGGGACATGAGTTGTAGTAAAGAGGTGAATAGGATGGGATTGCAGTGCCCTCTGTGAGGGACAATGGTGAATTGGCTGCTAACTATAGTTGTGCAAATTGAGGGTCAATTAGGAGCTGAAATACAACTAGAGCTCTGCTCCTCAAACTTTGTGTCCTGGCATAGATAGGGTTGTTTTTACCTAGAGGAGGAAAAGCCCTTTTCTAATCTTTGCAAAGTCATCTGCTAAGCCATGTGCTCATAGAAGGCATATTTTTCTAAATCTCACAGATGCCTCATTTTTCTCAACCAGCTATGTGTCTGCCCAAAGTGAGTACATTTCCACATGTTACACAATACAATTTTAGGCCAGTAGCATCCTTGCTTCTACTATGGTTGTTATGATGGAAATAGGGAGAAGATAATGCATGCAGGATAGGTTTCAAGAGCTTAATCAGTAGGGTTTGCCAATATATTGGATATAGTAGTTGAAGAAAAGAGAGAAATCAAGAATATTTCTAAGACTTTTGACCTAAATGACTGGGTAAGAGGTATTGCCACTTAGTGAGTTGGGGAAGCATAAGGAAAGAGGTATTTTGGAGATTTTAAAGAGGGCAAGTTTTGTTAAAGGGATTTGTTTTGGACATGTTAAAGATGAGGTACCTATGAGACGTTTAAGTGGTGATGTTTAATATGAAGTAGTGTACATAAATCTGAAGTACAAGTGAAAGGTTCCAAAGGGGTATGTATTTCAGAGTATCTGTGTAGATAATGCTTAAAGTTAAATGTGTGACTAGTGAATGAATATAAGTTGAAAGAGAAGTGGGCTAAAGATTGAGCCCTGGAGCCCTCTGACTTTTAGAGATCAGAAAAGAGGAAACTGGCAAGAAGACTGAGAAAGAGCAACCAGTGAGGTAAGAGAAAAGCTCAGGATGGTGTGGTATCAGAGAAGCCAGATTACGCATGTGTTTCAAGAAGGGTAGAGTGATCAACTATATTAAATGCTGGAAATAGTTTCAGTCAAATGAGAACTGAGAACTGATCATTGGATTTGGCAAAATGGAGATAATTTATTACCCTGATAAACATGGTTTACTAGTATGTAAGAAAGAAAATGTAAATGTAAAGAAAATGTAATTAGAATGGGTTGAAGAAAAACATGGGGATAAAGAAATAGACACAAAAAGAATGGGAAAATTTTTTTAAGTTTTTATTTTAATTTCTATTAGTTAACATACAGTGTTATATTAGTTTCAGGTGTACAATATAGTGATTCAACACTTCCATACATTACTCAGTCCTCATCATGACAAGTGTACTCCTTAATTCCCGTCACCTATTTAACCCATCTACACTCCCTCCACTCTGGTAACCGTCAGTTTGTTCTTTATAATTAGGGGTCTGTTTCTCTCTCTCTCTCTCTCTCTCTCCCTTCCTCCCTCCCTCTCCCTTTTAGAAAAGATTTTTGAGCAGCCTTGCCATAAAGGGAATAAGAAAAATGGAATGGTAAGTGGAAGGTGATGTGGGGTTTGGGTGATGATGGTATCACTACTTATTTATATGCTGATGGGAATGATTCAGTAGGTGGATAACAAAGATGGGTAGTAACTGAGTTTTGAGGGATTTCTTCCCTGTTTTAATATTCCTATGTTTGTAGATAGGCTCTTGCAGTTCAGGAGGTTAAATGATTTATCTAAAATCACACTACTAGCTAGTAGACTAAGATTTCAGATTCCTAGCCTAGAACTATCCCTACCACTTACATTGTTTGAGTGTCTAGTCTCTGAGCTAGGGTACTTGGGAAAGCATATAGAATTTGCCCTCATCTGTTTTCATATTGTCTTGAAGGAGCTCAGAGATGAGAAAAAATTCAGGAAACAATATACCATACCAAAATATTGAATAACTGAATTTTTGGAACAGGCATTAATTTTTGTAGGCATATGAGGAAAGAATGGTGATGAATGAGTCATTGCTATAAAGTTTTTTTGGTTAAAAGAAACACATAAAAGGAGACATTCAAGAATGATTCTGGTATCTTCACAAAGCAATAAAGTGTGCAAATTGATTAGAACCAGGAAAAGGAATGAGTAGCAACTGCGATGAGGTCAGTAGGTAAAATGATTCCAACCTGTTAAAAGATGTAAAGGGCCTGGGAGAGGTTTCAGCTAACTGTGGCAGGAAATGGGAACCTATTGAAGTTTTCTCAGGTGGAGAATTTGGATGACATCATGTTAATTTTATTTGTCAAAGGGATGTGCGAATCTCTAAAAATCTGAAAGTTTTTAAGTCAGAGTAGGTGATGGGTAATAGCAACAGAAATTAGTGAAAGAAAAAGATTGTAGATGTTCAGTTCAGTTTGGATTATGGTCAAATATACAACAAAAAATGGTGAAGAGACATTTGGCAACAAATTCTTGGAGCTTGGATACATAGGAAGAATTAGAGGTAGAATTTTATGAGGCCATTATATAAAGTTGAATGTTGAATTTATGGTGATGTGGTACAAGAGTAATTTTGAGTAATGGAAGAACAGGGACTCAAGATAGGTTTTGCAGATACTCACATTCATATTTCTTTGAGTTTCCATTTCTCCTACTCTGAACTGTGGTTAATATTATATATCACATACCATATTCACAGCAGTTGTGAGACTTCATGAAGTGAGATGTGAACATTCTTTGAAAATATGTGGTGTTATTTCAGATGCAGGGTGAAATTGTAATGACAAATAACATAAACATGATCAAATAGGACAACATTTTGTGTTATTTAAAAAAATAATGAGGTTATGGGAAGGTAAAATTATGTGTCATAAAGAGTGGCTTTAATAGGTTTTGTCAGGTCTCATATTCCTGCAAATATGAGTTCGAAACTTTCAACTCAAACATGAGTTTGCAAATGTAAAACAACTGCTACAGAAGAACATTTTTTTAAAATTCAAATTGAGAAAACCAAAGTTGTGTAACTGTTGCTTTAAAGAAGCAGCTGGTAGCATATGTCAGAACAATTTGCAGCTATTATCACCTCTTTAAGATACTGAGAAAATTGAATTGCTGACTAATGTAGTTGGGGGTGAAGGTCACCTTTCAAAAACCCAGTGACTGCAGTATGATCCTATTTTAAAAATCCATCTTGCAAATTCGCAATTAGAAAAAAAGCTCTCCTCTTACAACAAGTTATATTTTATTTTAAGATACATCAAGTTTGACTACATACATATATATATGGTGAACATAGTATATATTTGTATCACTGGAAGAAAAGCCCATCTTCCTTACCTTTTTCTGTTCTCCTTAAACCTATAGACACCAGTTGTGGGGAAGTGGGACTAGCAGGAATTTGGATGACAGCAAAAGGAAAAACAACAAGACAAATTAACAATTCAAAGGTATATTTTTATGTATTTTTTTTTACTGAGGGGTGGTGATATGGGACAGATGTTTATGTTGATATGCATGCACTGTTATCTGTTAGGTTCTTAGGCACAGAGAGAACCTGACTTGGTGTGAACAGGAGGGAAACTGTTCTGCATTGAAATGTAAAATGCTGTCTCCACTGTTGGCAGAAGCTTTTGCAGATAAATTTACATTTGAGAAAATATTGTTTTTTCCATGAGAGTGTGTTTGCATGTATGTGTGTATATGTATTGTGCTCTGATAGTTGAAAGTGTGAAGGGGCATATCTTCACCTTACCACTGGTGGTGACCCTTCAAAATGCATATTGCCTAGCATGCAGTAGGAACAGGATAGTGTATGTTTGGTGTCTTATTTAGTTTGGGCTGCTATTACAAATCCATAGACTGTGTGGCTTATCAACAGAAGTTTGTTTCTCAGTTCTAGAGGCCAGAAGTCTGAGGTTAGGTTTTCAGCATGGCAAATAGCATCCTCACATAGTAGAGAAGAGAGAGAAAGCAAGTTCTTTTGTGTTTTTATAAGGGCACTGTCTTATTAGGAAGGCTCTACCCTTCCAGCCTCATTACCTCCCAAAAGCCACATCTCCGAATACTATCACATCGGGGGTTAGGATTTCAATGTGAATTTTGAAGGGACACAAACATTCAGTCCATAGCATTTGGAGAACTGACTGATGAAAAAGCCAAATATACTAAAAGCCATCAACATCAGCTAGATTTAAAGTGTCAAAACTCTCTCTCACTGTGCAGTGTTTTGCTGGAGCCCTCCATCACCTTTTCCTAGAATGAATGAACTTCAGAAAACGTACTGGACTGCTTAGTTCTGTTTCCCTGTGAGCCTTGGATAGAGGAAGACAATGGATCCTATGACAAGATTGAGCATTTCTTCCAAATGAGGATGAGGATTTGTATTTGAAGGGAAACATTTTTGAGAACTGAGAGGAGGAAGGATTTACAGAGAAATAAGGCTGGAGACTGTGGATCATTGTTTAAGAGAGCCCCATGTAAATAGCTAACTTTTATTTTACAATTTGTTCCCTCAGACAATGAGAAAGAAATGTATTCAGTATCCAGGTCTATTTTTTTAAATTTACTATAACTTACTTTAATTGTGTCCAGAACAATAGAAAATCTGATAAAAACAGACAGATTGTGTTAGAGTTTTGGTGATTTGTATGTGGTGGTGGTGGACATATAGAGAGAGCCCATGGACCATCTAACATGATTAGTTCTACTAGCCTTTTCTTGGCTTTTACATTTTGGAAATAAAATGCAGCCCAGGAGTTAGGAAAAGAAAATCATAACAGAGATGTCCAGCAACATGTCAGACAAATTGGCTTTGCTGAAACCTTTGGTGTGTTAGGATTTTGGCTTTGACATTAATAGTTTGGAGACATAAGGACATTTAATGTCCAATAAGAAGGCAAACTGATTTAGACCATTTAACCAATGCAATGGTTAATTTTTTTGTGCCGACCGACCTGACCGGGCCACAGGGTGCCCAGTATTTGGTCAAACGTTATCCTGAGTGTTTCTGTGAGGGTGTTTATGGATGAAATTAACATTTAAATCTGTAGACTGAGTAAAGCAGATTGCCCCTCCATGATGTGAGTGGGACTCATCTAATCAGCAGAAGACCTGAATAGAATAATAAGGCCCTCCCCTGAGTTAGAGATAATTTTTCTTGCCTAAAGGCCTTTGAATTAGAGCGTTGGTATTCCTGCTTCTTAGACCTCTGGACTTGGACTGGAACTAAACCATCAGCTCTCCTGGATCTCCAGCTTGCCAATTCACCTTGCATATCCTAAGACTTACCAACCTCCATAATCATATGAGTCATTTCCTTACAATAAATCTCAACCTTCCCCACCTCCTCTATCTCTTATTGGTTTTGTTTCTCTGGAGGACCCTGACTCATAGAGCTGCTGTCTTTAGTTGATCTTTTAATAAACTTGCTTCCTTCATTAGTAAGTTCTCCAAAAGTACTATATTTACAATTTTCCTGCTACATGCCAGGCACTACAGCTGCTGAACATTCTGCACACAACACGACAGATATTGCCCCTTCTTCTGTTTAAGCTCACAGACTAGTTAGAGATAGATAATACACAAAAAAATGTATAGAGAATCCTGTATTTACAGGATAGAAAAAGGAGAGGAAAGAAAGAGGTACACCACCTGCTCCAGGACATGGAGAAGACTTCCCAGAGACAGTGGTATTTAAGTTAGGTCTTGAGCAATGAGTAGGAATTACCCTGTGAAGGTGTTTGAGAGTGAGGATGGAAAAAGAGTGTTTACAAAGGCTCTACACTCAGATAGGACTTTGCAGGTTTAAGGTATTGGTATGTCTGGAATGGAAGGAGGGAGAAGAAAAATGGTAATTGTAAGGGATCAGATTACCCTGGACCATTAAGTTACATTAAGAATTTGAGATTAGATTCTAAAAGCAAAGGTAAACCATGTAAAACCTTTACTCAGAATGTGACAGCATCAAGCCCTGTTCCTTGAAAGAAAAATGAAATCACTCTGAATGAATGAATACCAGCAAGACAAAGGTATCTGTGGAAGACCATTTGGGGCGACAGATAAAGTTATCCAGATGAAATAGGACAATTGCTTTGATGTGGGTTTTGTCAGGGAAAATAGAAGGAAGTGGATAGATAGTTGCATCATTTACTAAGTCAAGGAAAATTGGAGTGAAGCAGATTTTGTGGGATGATCGAGTTCTGCATTAGAGGTGATAGGTGGCTGAGATACCCACTCTGAAATGTTAAATAGGGAGGTGGAGCTTAGGAGACAAAAATGTTGGAGTGTTCAAGATATATAAATTAATTCAAGTCATGTGTCTGGAAAAGGTGGCTAAGGGCAAGGATGGGGGCTATCGAAGGGAAAGGAAAGAAGACCCAAGAGTAAACCCAAAGCATGCCCAGCATTGTCAGGAACATATTTTAAACAGGGCCATTTGCTCTGTCAAGAGGGGCAGCTTTTCTACATGTGTAACTTGGAATGATTTGCAGTGGTTATTAACCCTTACCCAAACTGACTACTGATGACCTTTCTTCTAGTCTTTACCCTTCACCTAGAAATTCCTTCTCTACCTCCCTTCTCTTCCTCAGTATAGCAAAGTCATTTTATTGCCCTCTTTTCTGTCCCCAGATCAGAGTAAACATTTCTTCCTTATTCTCTAGGTGGTGTTAGGTTATCTGACTTTAGTCAACCTCTCCCCACTCTGTAATTTAGCACCCAACTTCAATGTTTGTTGAATTTTATCTAGGACAGTTAAGCCCCTGAGGCAACTTCAGAAACAAGTGGGAGGTACTCAAAGCTCCTAACTAGGAATTGGTTTAGTTTGCTGATTATTGGTCCCAGAGTTGAGTCAGGATTCTAAAGGAAAAGAAATGCTAACCCTTTCAGGACCTGCAAGTTTTAGCAGTCAATATCCAGGAACGTAACTTTAAAAGTAGTTCAGTGCATTCTGGAAAAGTACATTTTCAAAGGGAAAAGAATTAAGGCTGTTTCTTACCACAATCAGAGTCCTATTATCAAGGTGAAGCCAATTTTAAAATGTAAGGATTTTTAGATGTAGTAACGCCTAGAATTTTTTTATTTCAAACCTTTCTGTTCCTCATCCTTCTGGCTTTGAAGATAACCTTCAGAATGTAAATTGATGCAGCAAGGGTTGAAGCCCAGAACGAAAAATTCTGATGCAATATCTCAAAGAATGTTGTAGCCTCTTTCTTCTGTACTGACTGCTAAGAACACTGTCAGTACTTAAAATGGAATAGCAGTCAGATTTTATTAGACATTAACTCAGTCCTTGCCTTGAGAGTTTGAGCTCTTCTAACTAGTTAAAAAGCACTGTGTGACCTGTTTTTACCATAATCAGCTGCCTCTTTCATTCTGGCATCTTACTGGAGGTTTCAGAGGGCAATCTATTTTATGTATTCAATTGCATAAAGCAGAATAAAGAGCTCCATCATTCTGCAACCTGGAAGGAAAAATGAAACAGTGGAAGACTTTAGGTTCAGTTCCATTTACTAGTTATTTTTTTTATGACCTATTATGTACCAAGATCTGGATTAATTATGAAAATATAAGACAAAATTACTATCTTCAGAGGGCAGATTGTGCAGTGAGGGCAGATAGGACAGATATAGAAAAATAATTACTATATTATTAGAAAAGCAGTTTAAGTTCAGAAGTAGGAATGGCCCTGTATTTTTTATTATTATTTTTTAAAATAATGGATTCTTTCCCAACAATGGCTACTATTGACTATTTACTTTGTGTTGGTACTGTCCTAAGTGCTCTATACACTTTATCTCAGTTAATCCACACAACCCATGAGGTTGGTAGCCATTTTATAGTTGAGGAAACAGGCTGAGAGGAGTGTAATTTGTCCCAAATCTCATAACATAATCAGTAAGCGGAGAAAGGGGAACTCAACCCTTACCCCTTTAAACTCCTTACCATAATGAGTTTGCAAAATTGTTTCCTCAGAATGGTGAATGTTAAAATGGAACCTGGGAGATGTAAATTCCAGAAAGACAATCCCAGAAATCTCAGAGAATTAGAGATGATGCATTTTCTAGGCGATTCTTAGAATTTTATTTTTCTTCATGCACTGAAGCAGCAGGTTTATGAGGACCACACTTAATGACCCTAAACTGACAAAGGTAAAGAAATACTTAAGTGAGGTATTATTTCCTTGTAGTCTACTGTTAGCTACCCACCCCATGCAGGAATATAAGCTTCTATATACATAGTCATAAAAACAAACAGAAAACATTTGGTAGATTTTCTACTGCTAGATGTTGCTGTATAATGAATCAAATCAGTTTTGTTTTTCCTTTTTTTCTGGAAGGTACTATTGTAAATAGCATTTGACTTTTTTGGGGTAATTTTAAATGGAATATTGAAAAGGAGTATATACCAGAATAACACATTTCTGTGTGGTTGATTCAATTTACTCAAATCTAATGGAAAAATGTGTTCATTTCCATTTAAAAAAAATATCAACAGATTCAGAGCAAAAGGAAAATATAGCTAAAGCAATAAAAAATAACCCCTCTTTTTGCTGTTAGTGAATCTTTAGAAGCTGGGACTGTAATATATATTGTATCACTATTTTTGAAATAATATTATTTAGATAGATATTCTCTACTAGTTTGGTATTAGCACTAAAATAAATTTCAAAGATATATAAATATGAATATATTTTAATGTCAAATTCTTACCTCTTGTGGGAGTTAAAAGTTGGTTACTTTTATTATCCCTTGAAATTTCAAATTCTACTAATTATTACCATTCCCTATCTAATACATAAAGCATTTTTTAGTCAGTGTGCTTTAAAATGGATGAATTAAATTTATATTTTATGCATAGATCATTTTATTCTTTACCATTTTCCTTAAATGGAAATTTGGGGATTTTGCCTGATAAGAAGAATGCAATTTCCATTATTAGAGTCTTATTTTCTTATTTATTTCCTCTTGTGTTACTCTTTTGCAGTTGGGATAAGACACAGAATTAGATTTTGTATTAAAATGTCTTTAAGATGTCAGTAATTTCCTCTTTGCCTACAAAAAGAGGTCATTTTCCAGGGACTTGCCATCCCTCTAGGCCAGCATGAGATGTTCTTTCAGCTCTGTGATTTTCATCCTCAACCCTTCTGTTCCTATTCAACTTTCAGATAAGTCATCTAGGGACCCGGAAGTGGGCCCCTGACCTCCCTTGGCCTATCAGGTCTGGTTTAGAGAAAGGAGACTTTTGTGGTCAGCTGAGCTAGAAGTTCCTATGCATTCTGGTGTCAAGTTGTCTGTTTCTGGATGGCCTAGATGAGGAAGGTCATTTGTAAACCATGGAATGAATGATTTAAGTGAGAAGCTGGTTTAGAGTGAGAGATACACAAATGCCCCAGAACATAGAATATAAGGGATATATCCTGTCTTTTCCTCTGTAGCCTCCATCCCAACATCCCCCCCCCTCCACTCCCACATACCTAGCTGTCGGACAACTTTTTGTTTTTCAAGAGACTTTGCTGTCATTCTTCAAGTGAGACTGATTGAGAATAAAGTAAAACTAATTTTTCCTTGAAGTATATTGAGTGGGTATTTGTGCCTTTCAATCAAATGGGCATTGTCTAACACAGGCAAAAAAGATTCTTTATATGCAATCTTGAATGAGAGAGGATGGTGTATCAATCAAGGTGTGTTTGATATGTACTTTAAGCTAATAATTCTGTTTGGGGCATATATGTTTTCTCCTGTCCAGCACCCATTGTCTTCTGCTAATTGCCATTCTTTTGATAATCATGCTTGGATTTCCCTTTCAGCAAGTACCCCTTCTCACTTCTTAACTCATATAACTTGTAAAAGTTGATCCCTAAGTCCAGATGTATTCAGAGATGTATATGTTACTCAAGTTAGGTACACAGCACTGAATTCGAGGAATGTGCAAATATACCATTGAGAAAGAGAAGTCAAGGTATAAGTCAAGGTGCTGAAAGCAACCACGTGGAAAAAACCCACCAAATGATGAAGCCAACACAGAGAAAGGCATGCAAACTATGGCAGGACTGACACTGGCATCACTGATTGAACTCTGGGATCCAGTTGTGTCAGAAGGAAGAATTATCCCTTAAATGTTTAGTTTTTGAAGACAATGACACTCTTCTTCCTTTTTTCCCATAGGCAGTTTGAGTTGTTACTGTCACCTGTAGCTCATAATATTGACCAAAGTACCCTGTGAAAATGACATGGGAAGCAGAAGACCTAGAACCTACCCATAAATAATTTCCTATAAGTAAGATAAAACAGATTGACAGACATGTCATTAGAAAACAGTACAAAATGTATTATTAAATGTCAGACTTTGAAATAATCTAAATATTGTTCCATGAGATACTGATACTTTAGCATCTCTATTCATTATGTAGAATATCTATTTAAGTTTGAATCACATTTGAAGGTGCTGCTCCATCTTCATAGTCAATAGATATGAAGACAAAGTACTTGGAATGGTGACAGGTAAGCACCTGTATTTTTTTTCTTTTTATTATTTTTTTAATAGTTTATTGTCAAGTTGGTTTCCATATAACACCCAGTGCTCATCCTTACAAGTGCCCTCCTCCATGCCCATCAACCCCCTCCCACTCCCCTCACCCCATCGGCCCTCAGTTTGTTCTCGCGCATTCAAGAGTCTCTCATGGTTTGCCTCCCTCCCTCTCCCCTACTATTTTTCCCCTTCTTCTCCCCCATGGTCCTTTGTTAAGTTCTTCCTAATCCTCCTATATGTGCAAACATATGGTATCTGTCCTTTTCTGCCTGACTTACTTCACTCAGCATAACACCCTCAAGGTCCATCCATATTGCTACACATGGCCAGATTTCATTCTTTCTCATTGTCATGTAGTATTTCCATTGTATAGATAAACCACATCTTCTTGATCCATTCATCAGTTGATGGACACTTAGGCTCTTTCCATGTTTGGGCTATTGTTGTGAGTGCTGCAATGAACATTGGGGTACATGTGCCTCTATGCATCAACACTCCTGTTTCCCTTGGGTAAATTCCTAGCAGTGCTATTGCTGGGTCATAGGGGAGTTCTATTGTTGATTTTCTGAGGAACCTCTACACTATTTTCCAGAGGGGCTACACCAGTTTACATTCCCACCAACAGTGTAGGAGGGTGCCCATTTCTCCACATCCTCGCCAGCATCTAGAGTCCTCTGATTTGCTCATTTTAGCCACTCTGACTGGCGTGAGGTGGTATCTCAGTGTGGTTTTGATTTGTATTTCCCTGATGAGGAGGGATGCTGAGCATCGTTTCATGTGTCTGTTGGCCATCTGGATGTCCTCTTTGGAGAAGTGTCTGTTCATATCTTCTGCCCATTTCTTCACTGGATTGTTTGTATTTCAGGTGTGGAGTTTGGTGAGTTCCTTAGAGATTTTGGATACTAGCCCTTTATCTGATATGTCATTTGCAACTATCTTTTCCCATTCCTTTGGTTGCCTATTAGTTTTATGGATTGTTTCCTTTGCTGGGTAAGCACCTGTATTTGCATCAGATTATAAAGAAATCTGAAAAAAATCATAATAGAAGCATTTGCATTTCACATCAGACAAATCTACTAAGAAATCATAAGAAAACAAGCAAGGAAACATTTTCACCAACAGCAAAAAATAAAGCAAAAACCAAACCAAACAAACAAAACCAAGAGAGGAGATATATTTTTTTTTGGTTCTTAAAAATAGTTTGTTTATTTATTTATGTCAAGATTTTATTTAAATTCCAGTTAAGTTGACATATAGTGTAATATTGGTTTCAGGAATAGAATTTAGTGATTTATCACTTACGTACAACAGCCAGTACTCATCATAAGTGCCCTCCTTAGTACCTATCACCTATCTAGGCCATCCTCCACCTACCTCCCTCCATCAGCCCTCATTTTGTTCTCTATAGTTAACAGTCTCTTATGGGTTGCCTCCCTCTCTGTTTTTATCTTATTTTATTTTTCTTTTCCTTCCCCTATGTTCATCTGTTTTGTTTCTTAAATTCCACATATGAGCAAACTCATCTCATATTTGTCTTTCTCTGACTGACTTATTTCACTTAGCATAATACACTCTAGTTCTCTCCATGTTGCAAATGGCAAGATTTCATTCTTTTTGATGGCTGAGAAATATTCCATTATATATTTGTGTGTGTGTATATAAATCCATTTATCAGTTGGTGATCATTTGGGCTCTTTTCATAAGTTGGTTATAACTGATAGTGCTTCCATAAACATTGGGATGCATGTGCCCCCTTGAATCAGTATTTTTGTGTCCTTTGGGCAAATACCTAATAGTGTAATTGCTGGGTCATAGGGTAGTTCTATTTTTAACTTTTGGAGGAACTTGCATACTGTTCTCCAGAGTGGCTGTACCAGTTTGCATTCTCACCAACAGTGCAAAAGGGTTCCCCTTTCTCTGCATCATCACCAACATCTGTTGTTTCCTATTCTGTTAATTTTAGTCATTCTGACAGATGTGAGGTGGCATCTCATTGTGGTTTTGATTTGTATTTCCCTGATGATGTTGAACATTTTTTCATGTGTCTGTAAGCCCTTTGTATATCTTCTTTAGAGAAATGACTGTTCATGTCTTTTGCCCATTTCTTAATTGGATTATTTATTTTTTGATTGTTGAGTTTGATAAATTCTTTATTGATTTTGGATACTAGTCCTTTAACCTATATGTCATTTGAAAATATCTTCTCCCATTCTGTAGGATGCCTTTTGGTTCTGTTGATTGTTTCCTTTACTGTGCACAAGTTTTTATCTTGATGAGGTCCCAATAGTTCATGTTTGCTTTTGTTTCCCTTCCCTCTAGAGACATGTCTAGTAAGACGTTGCTGCAGCCAAGGTCAAAGGGGTTGCTATCTGTATTCTCCTTTAGGATTTTGATGGCTTCCTGTCTCCCATTTAGGTCTTTCATCCATTTTTAATTTATTTTTGTATATGGTATAATATTCCATTGAATACTCTTTTCTACTTTATCAAATATTGGTTGACCATATAGTTGTGGATCCATTTCTGGGTTCTCTAGTCTGTTCCACTGATCTGTATGTCTGTTTTTGTGCCAATACCATACTGTCTGGATGATTACAGCTTTGTAATATAGCTTGAAGTCTGGAATTGCGATACCTCCTGCTTTGCTTTTCTTTTTCAATGTTGTTTTGGCTCTTCAGGGTCTTTTTTGGTTCCATACAAACTTTAGAATTGTTTGTTCTAGTTCTGTGAAAAATCCTGGTGGTATTTTGGTAGGGACTGTGTTGAATGTGTAGATTGCTTTGGGTAGTATAGACATTTTAGCAACATTTGCTTGTTCAGTCCATGAACATAGAATGTTTTTCCATTTCTTTGTGTCTTCTTGTTTTTTTCTTTCATAACTGTTCTAAAGTTTTCAGTTCTTTGGTTAGGTTTATTCTTGGGTATCTTCTGGTCTTTTGTGCAACTGTAAATAGGATCAATACCTTGATTTCTCTTTCTGCTGCTTCATTATTGGTGTATAACAATGCAATCAATTTCTGTATACTAATTTTATATCCTGTAACTTTGCTGAATTTGTGTATCAGTTCTAGCAATTTTTTGGTGGAGTCTTTTAGGTTTTCTACAGAGAGTATTGTTTTGTCTGCAAAGAGTGAAAGTTTGACTTCCTCCTTGCCTATTTGGATGCCTTTTATTTCTTTCTGTTGTTTGACTGCTGAGGCTAGGACTTCCAGTACTATGTTGAACAGTGATGAGAGTGGACATCCTTGTCATGTTGATGACCTTAGGAGAAAAGCAAGAGAGAAGATATTTGAACATTGGTTATGTTAACAGATATGAAGGTGATCTGGTTGTGACATCTGTCATCCCATTGATCTCCAGGGTTGATTCGACTGCTCTGGCTGGCTAGGCAGGTGTCCCCTTCCTCCCTTACTGTTCCATATGCATCCCTCCCAAAGCTGAGGGCTTGGTTGAAGAGGACAACCTTCCCTGATAGAGGAGGATCGTTCTTAGGTCAAGGGTATACAAGTAGCTGTGCTCCCCTGCTAGAACCTCCAAACAAGCTCTCAAGGTCCAATTGTAGGAGAACGTAGGGTAGTCAAGCTTTCAATTCTCCAGACATATTCAGATGAGGTACTGCACGTGGCAGTTTGCCTTTCTGTAAAAAAAAAAAAGTTGATTTGGTTAAGGTATTTTTTAAATTCTTTAAAAAAAATTTTTTTAATGTTTTATTTATTTCTGAGAGAGAGCAACAGTGTGAGCAGGGGAGGGTCAGAGATAGAGGGAGACACAGAATCTGAAGCAGGCTCCAGGTTCTGAGCTAGCTGTCAGCACAGAGCCAGATGCGGGGCTCAAACCCACGAACCATGAGATCATGACCTGAGCTGAAGTCGGATGCTTAACCAACTGAGCCACCCAGGTGCCCCAAGGTATTTTTTTAAATTATTAATTGCCACTTAGAATTATCTCATCTGTTTTATTGTGTAAGATTGCTGACCAGGATACTAAATATATTTCATTTCTCATGAATGCCAATTTACTGTACCTGTTTTTATGTACACAGATAGGCTGGGATAGCAGATGTGGAAAATAGAACAGAGCAAGCCTCACTGAGCCCAGGGATTTCTAAGATGTCCATGTTTGGGCTTTAGGGACGTCTGTGCTTCTCTGGAAATTGTCAAAATTTCTATAAATGCACATTTTTTTTTTGCCTTATGAGAAACTATAATTTCCATCAGGTTCGCAAAGGGATCTATAGTCCTAGAAAACATTATAATGTCCTGTCAACTTTGGGTCATTTAAAAGAAACTATTTATCATAGCTACATATTAATAGATGCTGTCATATTAAGATATTATTGGCATTTTGAAGTAAACTTAGACATTGCTAATGTCCTAAGTAAATTTTAGAATTAAATATATTTGTCCTACATAAGATATACCCATACAGCCAAGTAATAATTCTTTCAGGATATTTAGCTTAAAATATTTGTAGCAATTGGGGCGCCTGGGTGGCTTAGTCGGTTAAGCGTCCGACTTTCGCTTAGGTCATGATCTCGCGGTTCGTGGGTTCGAGCCCCGCGTCGGGCTCTGTGCTGACTGCCAGCTCAGAGCCTGGAGCCTGTTTCAGTCTGTGACTCCTTCTCTCTCTGACCCTCCCCTGCTCACGCTGTCTCTCTCTCTCTCCTAGAAAGAAATAAAAACGTTAAAAAAAAAAATATTTGTAGCAATTATTATCTGTATCAAAATTATGTTTTGACTAATTTTCATTTGTTAGCTATTTCTATTGCTTTCTGGATGTTAGTTTTATTCTGTTTGAGTGCCTTCCTCCATTTTTAAGAAACAACTCTTCACATAGCACCTGACCTTTATGATCTTCAGCTTTTTCACTAGCAAAGGTCTATCTCTTTTTAACATTTCCAGCTTGAAAAAACTTAGGGAAAATATTTGGTCAGTCTCACATACTCATTCCCGTTTCCATGAGGCAGAGAGGATGGGTACTGTGGTTAGCAGATTGTATTAGAACATGTTTGGGGTGAGGAGCAGGGATAAAAGGACATACCCCACCTCATCCCAGGAGCCTATTATTTTTAGGAGTTTTAAGGATGATGGGAAAATAAAATGATAAGACTTGGCTACAGGGAATGTATTACAGGAAGTAATGTGAAATATGGCACAAATATTTGAATTAGCATGGACATTTTCGAGTTCAACTAGAACAGTAGCATCCTCTCTGGGTTGTAAGAAGTATAGACTATAGAAATAGACAAGGACCAGGTTGGGAGGACTGTGTATGCTATGATAAGGAATTGAAATTGTATCCCACATACCAGCGTGTTGTAAATGTTGCATTGGTGTCATAGGATGGAGAGGGATTTACTAAAATGCAGATTCACCAACTCAAACACTAGAGACAAAGAACCCAAATCACTGGGGGCCTGAAAGCCTGCGGTTTAAAAAACCACCTCAGGTGATGCTTATGCTTATGTCCACTAAATACGGAAAATCTCTGCTAAGGAGATTAGAAAAATAGGAAGAAACAAAATGGCACAAACTAAAACGTCTGTTAATGTGGTTACAGGCCCCAGATTAGGTCGGTTTTGTTCCACGTGGCAATGTGTGAGCGTGAAGCACATGAGGGCATGTCCTGCATATACATCTCAGAGTGATTTTGTTCTAGCTAAACATTTCTAGGAAAACACCATGCATTGGCATAGACTTTCAAGAATGAAAATGATGGTGAAATATCCCTACTTTAACTTATTCAAGAGAAACCTGAAAAGTTCTGTTAAAGAAGATGCAGAGATTCTGAAAGACACGTTAGTGAAGGAGGCTGTAACCTGAGATCACTAGCCAGAGAGATGCTGGTAATCAGTGTATTGTCCTTAATAAGGAGAATTCAAGTATTAAGTAAGTATCCAGTTTGCTGGTAGGTTTTCCTGACTACTTTTATTAGTTAATTTTACTTACCAGCATCTATTAGGAAAAGGTTTCTGCTACAGTGGATTGTCCTTTGCTATGCTGCCTGCTGCCCTTTATAAACAGTGTTTGGGCTAAACAAGTGTCCCAAAGATTTTGCTCATGGGTCCCCAGTGTTTGACCCAGGACTTAGGCTAAATAGACTTAAGAGGATTACATTAAAATAACTGTAGCTTTTTTCTTCTTTGAAAACAAAGAAGTCCGAAAATGGGGTTAAGTTTTAGGTCAGAATACTTAAGGTTTTGCTTCAACCCTGCTGTTGAATAGTTTTGTGTTCTTGAGAAACTATTTAATCTTTTTAAAGTTTTTCTATGAAATGGGATAATAATGCCATCTTGCTCATCCTCACAAGACAATGAGAGTCAAATAAAATGATATAATGGAAAAACTTTATTGAAATATATGTTCTTTTATAAAAGCAATGAGTTACTATTTAGAAGAAAGTGCAGCCAGTTATACAAAATTTACTGTAAAATATATCATTGCCTCTAGGAGTTTAAAATCTAAGACAATACATAGACAGGCAAAAAAGAGCTCCATGCAAATGCTTTTATAGTTGGGAAAAGTGAAATCGGCACATAAAAATATGTCAAGAGTTTGGAAACGTGCCCATTTCAGAAGAGTTGTTGACATCAAGTAGAATAATGATTCCATTTAAAATTCTGGCAACTGCTGTTACCTGTTTTTGTTTTGTTTTATTTGGAGAATATTACTTCCTGCCTTTTCTGCTCTTCCATGCTAGTCAGATAGCAGGATTTAAAAGTTGGTGTGTACCCGTGTGAGTCCATAAATGAAAAGAAGCCTTCAGAAATATCTGCTCTTTCAAAGCTGGTCTTTGGGTTTTTCTGATGTGACCTGATCTTATTGTTTAGAGTTTAATCCCAACAAGCCGCCTTTGGTTTACTGGCCTCTGCAGCATAGCCCTCACTCTGCTCTTTGATCAGTTATCATGTTGCTTCATGCTGCCATTACATCCATCTTGCTTGGCAGCTTCATTATTCTTACCCTTGAGTCTCACTGCTTCTTTGCATACAAGAATATCTGTATAGAATTATTGCTACTTTGGTGCAGTTATTTGTCCTGATTTTCCTCAAACCCAGTGAAAATGTAAACAAGTGAGTGTTTGTGGTTTAAGGATTTTTTTTTCAGAAGATTATTAACAATTCAGTTTATAGCATTGGCAAAGATGGACAGCTTGTAAGTGTGTATATTGCTGTTTGTTACAATAGGATCTTGTACATCCAGGTGCCCAACATCTGAACTCCTTTAAAATAGCCTTAATATTTGTCAGGGATGAAAAGCCCATTTTCCTAAAACCTCCTAGACATATAGGACTGTTGTCAGTTTGATGTGTGTGTGTGTGTAGTAATGTAGGAGCACCCCTTAACCAAAGACCTAATATGGGACAGCCATGAATCTCTCCTCTGCAGTATGTACATCTAGGTTCAGATCTTCTGATACAGCTGAGATCGGCAGACCATTAGCAGCATTGAGCAAAGCTTGGTAAAAGTCCTGATTATTTTTATGTCTTTACTTTCCCTCCAAACATAGCTTTGGAATCAGACAAGTCTTGTGTTCAAAAGTAAGTGCGATTTGCCACTGTGTCATCTTGTGTATGTTACATTAGCCTTCCGGAAATTGAGGATAGTAACTTCTCATAGGTTTGTTGTAAGGTTTAAATGTGTAATATATAAAGGCCCCAAATAGTACCTGACATATACAAGGTACTCAGCAAATAGAGATCTATCCCATTGTCAGTTATGTTTTCCACCTTGTGTTTATGCATTGTGATGGCATGATGCATATCGTTCATATTTTCTCTTAGCCAATGTTTTAGTTTAGAGGATTTGTAACCTCAATTCCTTGAAAGCCCGACATTTTTATGCATCTTAGGTATGCATCTTGGAGAAACTCAAAACAGCTCTGATTAGCAAACTTAATAAAAGCATAGCTAAATTAAACTAACCAAACTCCTTGTTCTTCTAATAAATCTCTTTCAATAAGACTTTCTGGATTATAGCAAGAATTGCCTGAGGATAAAATATTAATTTGTTTTTAATTCAGTGCACTGCAATGAAGTACGCTGATATTATTAAACTCAACTTTTCTCTGACTTGGGGGCAAAACTAAATCACCATCAAGTAGTAAGGCCACATACCACAGCAACACACCAGCTGAAGGGCTTTTCAAACACTGCATATTTAGGAGAAAGTTTAATCAACTGGAGCAAAGCTTTATATTTAATGTCCATTAAAACATCATAGATGAGTGATATCAAGTTCATTGTTTACTTTGATTTAAATTATTTAAAGGCATTCAGCAAGATAAAATGGTTTATCTTCTATGGCTTTCTTTGGATGGGCTGTATGATTTAAAAATCTTTTTACAAAAGGAGAGAAAAAGGTAAATTTGGTAGTAAGAGAGCTGAATCTCAGAGGGCCATTTACATACTATTGAAAATTGCATAGGCAACAGTGAGAGACTTAAACTATTAAAAGGCCGTCTGGCATTAGTAGAGGTCGTTTGGTCTCAATTCTTTTTTTGCTCACAGGGTTGAATATATAACTAATGTGCTCTTATCAGTCTCCTATGAAAAATACTTTTGCTATTTTTTCATCACGAGTACCAGAGTAAAATACTCATCTGCCTTCCCAGGTTTGGCAGGAAATAAAATAAGTGAATTGAGCTGGGCAGGGTCGGTGGCCAACTGGATCTCACATGCTAATGGTCACTGAAACTCACCTCCATAATTATTGCCACATAAAAGTTTTCAAGAAAAAACAAAAATTAGATTTTTATGTAAAAGTGTCCCTTTATGTAATTTAGGAAATTAAAAACATGTCCTTCTTTACAGAGCAAATTTGAACTGCATGGGCCAGTGATTTGTCTGACCCTTCACTCAAGCACAAAATGCCATACCCAATCTGGATTTAACTTTCTTTTTGTCTTATTGTTTACTCACACCTACCACTACCACCACTACCTCCCTAATCCTACCTTTCACATACATACATACACAGAGCACTCGCCCTCCCGTTATGTCAAATTGTTTATCCTTTCTAGAGCACAGTTACTTTCCTACCTCCCTGCTCTTCCATTAACATGCATGCTCTCTTCCTAGGTCGCTTTCCACATACCAGCTCATGAAATCTCTGTATCTTCTTCAAGTATCAGCACGTGACAAGTGTTCTGAGTTTTCTGTGAGCATCTGATCCCAGGACTGAGATGAATTCATGGCTCACTAATTGTACGTCTGTACTTCCTTGCATTATGATTCCTCATTTGCATGTCTATTTTACTATTACTCTTCCATTTCTGTTCCTCCAGTGTTGCTGGGAAGAAAAACACAATGGCCATGACAAAATATACTTAGTCAGGTTTGACAACCAGAGAGACTTCCTGATTTGTTATCAGGTCACAGTTCCTACCATTCCTTCTTGAGATAAGACTGCCTCATGGGGACAGGAGCTAGGCTTACAGGCTGTCTGCTTGGACTACTTTGCAGAATGGATATTTAGAATTTCTGACTCAAGCTCCATAGGGCAAATGACCCATAGTTCTTTGTTTCATAAGGCTGATTTCATAATCTTAGTTCGATCCAAGCCTGGATAATCTCGCCTGCTTCATTCCAGTCTCCCAGCCTTGGCACTCATGAAGAGAATCTTTATCAGGGAGGGGGAGACCCTTCATGATAATAACTTTGATAAGTATTTTGAGGGATAGAGCACTTGTTTTCCATGATCTCTACAAACAAGTCATTCTCAGCCCCTGTTGCTGCTCATCATATTGCTCCAGAAGTCAGTTTTTAAGGTTTTCTTATTCTAAACAGACTGGGAGCTTTTTATGGGGGTAGAGCTATATCTTATTAACTTTTGTATCTTCTGTTCCTAACAAAAAAAAAAAAAAAAAAAAGGAGCTCAAATACTTGTTAAGGGAACAAGATCTTGTTTTTCACTTATAGTTAACTTTTTGTGAGGTAGGCTGGCAAATGTACCATGGGCTCCTTGACCAGTCTCACATTTACTAAACAAATAAAGTGAAAGCTAATAGAACACCACATTGGCACTTTCTTTACATTTTAGGCAGATGGAGCAAACATAATTTTCTATGGTTTTATTTTATTTTGTTTCAGCCCTTATTGAACTTAGAGTTTACTCAGTATTTGCTCAGCTCTCTCAGGGACCTTGTCAAGATCAATGGCAGTTCTCACCACAATTTCCTGGCCTTATAGTTAAAATTATATATTTTAAAAGAAGATTTAGTTTTAAGATTAATTTAAGATTACATTTACTCATTTTGACTAAGAGTGAAGCTCTCTGAACATATTGTGGTATGTCTTCTAGTTTTGTCTAAAGACACTTGCTAAATAAGATACTATCAAAATGATAATCACGTTAGTTAAAGTAGCAATCATTTTTTGAACATTTGATATGTGCCATGGTATGTACCAAGCGATTCCGAGAACTGATGCATTTACTCTGCAACGTCCTTCTGAGTTATAGATGAGATGCTACCACTCAAAGGTGTTAAGTAAACCACCCAGGTGTGTAAGCTAGTAAATGTTCATCTGCATTTAAAGCCTGAACTCTTTCTATGATACCAAAATCTGAGAGTGCAGTTTTACTTCCCTTGTCTTCACAATTCAAAACCCAAAGTAAATTATTTTGGTAGTTCCACAGTTCTCTAAATTAGTAGCAATTTGAGGATTGCAGCATCCTCAGAGATAAGAGGGTGAATGCAGGGGCTGCAGTGCCTTCTGGATTGGATATTTTACATGGATGTTTTGTTTCTTTATTTAAATATTTACATTTATGTTCTCTGAAAGTACCCCATTTTATACTTTCATGTCAGTCTTGATCTCCGTTTTTTTGTTGTTGTTGTTTTTTTTTTTTTTTATAGTTGTCTTGTAGCCAAGTAAAAAAGTAAACCTTTTGGTAATTACATCTACTAACTCTGCTTCTCCTGGTGCTCATTGTATTAAAATCAATAACCAAGTGATCTCACTTTACAATCAGTACATGCCCTGAGAACCTAGGATAAGACTGGTGTTGGAAAGTTCTGGAGAGATTACCAATATGATGTTTACCTCAACATTGACTACAAGGAGAGAGGCACTATTTGTCTTGCTTAAGATTTAATAAGAAGAATTAGGATTTAATAACAAACAGAAATATAAAGCACCTTCCCAGACAT
Organism: Crocuta crocuta; assembly: GCF_008692635.1. Taxonomy (NCBI): domain Eukaryota; kingdom Metazoa; phylum Chordata; class Mammalia; order Carnivora; family Hyaenidae; genus Crocuta; species Crocuta crocuta. The sequence goes on along the minus strand of NW_027532679.1, from coordinate 7,645,605 downwards.
AAGGGCTCTGGTGATATGTGTGAAACGTATGTGACTAAATATCAGGAGTGCCTTCTGGATTGGATATTTTACATGGATGTTTCATTTCTTTATGTGAATATTTACATTTTGGGGGAACCTGGGTGGCTCAGTTAGTTAAGTGTCTGACTTCAGCTCAGGTCATGAGCTCACAGTTTGTGAGCTCAAGCCCTGCATCAGGACTCTATGCGACAATTCAGAGCCTGGAACCCACTTCAAATTCTGTGTTTTCCTCTTTCTCTGCCCCTCCCCCACTCACACACACACACACACACACACACACACACACTCTCTCTCTCTCTCTCTCTCTCTCTCAAAAATGAACATTAAAAATTTTTAAATATTTAGATTTTTAATCAAACTTTTAATAGTATAAGATATTTACTTAAAGCTTTTTAACCTATACTATTAATAAGATATTTACTTAAAGCATTTTCAGTTATAGCATCATGCTTCTATTAGTTTGTCGGTAAGTATAAATACTTTTTTGCACATAAATACTTTTTCTTACACTTGGGGAAAAAAAGGAACATAGGATTTGAAATTTCTATCAGGAATATGTATAAGCTGAAATAGTAAAACACTTGACTAACAGTGACTTTAATAAATAATGGCTTATTTTCTTTTTTTATGACAAGAAATCTGGAGGTAGATGGTTCCTGGAATTGGTTTAGTGACTCATTATTATCAGAGATGGTATCTCTGTAATCTGATTTTTTCCCCATATGGTGACAAGATGGCCACAGTCCTGGGCATGAAATCCACATTCAAAGCAGGAAGAAAGGAAGAGGAACCATTAATGAGGAATCTCTTTCAATCAAGTAAACAAAAGGTTTCCTAGAAATCCCCAATTTCTGCTTATATATCATTGTCCAGAACGTTGTTTCATGCCCATCTCTTATTTTCTTTCATGGCCGTTTCTTACACAGAAAGCTGGAAAAATGAGCATTTTACTTTTCTAGCCACTACAGTGGAAGTTAGTATGGGAGAAGGGAGTGGGAAATGGTTTTTGGATCTGCCAAACTAGCTGTATTTTTTGTTGAAGCATAAATAAAATATCTGGAAAGCACTTAACAGTGAGTCTGGTTTATAAAAAGCAGATATGTAGTGGTAACGAACATTACCAATAGCAAGGAAATAAAAAGTGCTTCCTTGGCAATCTTACCTCTCTTTGTGTACATCGTACACTTTTCCTGCATGCTATAAACCCACTAGAAATAAGGTATCCTACCTTTATTTTAAAACTTTAGAACTTTTCACTTTCTTACATTATTTTTCCATACATGTCTATTTTGGTTGATGAATTTAAAGTAAAAACAAGTCATTTCTGTTTTCTGATTTATAGTATTCTCTATTCCCACAGAAATGGGGAGGAAAGAACAGTTATTTGAGGACAGAATGTCATAACACACAAACCTTTCTCTCTCCAACATCATTTGATCTGTGATAAAAGGGGAAACAAGATTCTGAGAGGTTGAGCAAATAGCAAATAACTTCACCTCTCAAATGCCCCAGATTTCTTTTCTATATTAGAAAAATATATTGAAGTTTTCCAATCTCTGAATGGAAAGACACATGATAAACATATTATACTAATGTTGATATAGTACTGTCCATGGGAAAGATATGGATATCTTGGCAAGAAGTGGAGTGTTGCTTTAAAATGACCATTTACTGGTAACAATAAGAAATAAATAGGTTGATTCTAGTTGTCATCAAGCTGACTTTTATTGAAAACTGAAAGAGAAAATGTAGCCCCAAGGAATTACATATACTCTAAGCAAACTCTTATTTGATATCCTGGAATAGATTTGATTTCTTTTTTAAAAAATTTATTTTCTCAAAGCTTACAGGATATTTTAGTTCTCAGATTAAGCCACATCTGTTTTAGAAGTATCCCTTGGTTAAGACTAACTTTGCTGAAAGGTATATTGGATAACTATAACAACTTGTCCTAAAAGATAGTAATTTTAGTTAACTGGTATGTCACAGCTAAATGCAAGTAATAACAGAGAAATATTTAAATGTGCAATGAAACATTTAATTTCAATTTATTGAGGGAAAAAGAGACAAATGGAGAAAATTGTGCTCAGAAAGTCAACTTATTCAGGTAAAAAAAAGTGTGTTAAGTTTTTAGAAAGATTTTTCAGATTATAATTAGGTATGTAAATGATCTCTTGACATAATGATGCTGTGTAACAAATCACCCCTAGAACAAAAAGATTTAAAACACATATTTATTATTTCTCGTGAGCCTATGGACTGGCTGGTTGGTTACACCAATATAGGCTGGATTGTTATGTGCTGGGCTAGATCATACCTCTGTGGTCATATGGTACGTTGGCAAAAAGCTGTCTTAACTGTTACTGTTTTACCTTGGACAGGTTGTCTTTTAGTCCATAAGTCTCTCACATACTTTCATCAGACAAACGGCATGCCCATTTGATAGTGGAAAAGGTCCAAGAATGAGCCAGCCCAATCATATAAGAGGGCAAGTGGAAACATACATGTCCTTTTCAAGCCTTTGCTTTCAGCACATTAGCTAGGATCTCATTGCCTAAAATAAGTCAGATGGTAGATTCAGTGTGGGAGAGAAGAACACAGTTAAGGGCCAAGGTTTAAGGAGGCCCTATCTGGGACCCTTAATGTAAGCAAGCTACCACACCAGGCTTATTTTTGTTTTGTTTGGAGAGTGTACCAAGAACAAGCCCCCTTCTCTGAGTACTTTAGGTAACTTTTGTTGTATTGTTACTAATTGGCTGCAGAATTATCAAGCTAGTTCTATGAAAACTAGTTTGCTTGTTTTGTTTTGTTTTTCCAGATGGTAATTATGGTCTTCTCAGACTTGATGCCAATTTCCTTTTTATTTTTTTGAGAAGTTTTATGAATATTGCAGTTAATTGGCTATATCTCCAAAAAGCTTTATGTTTCTTCTCAATAGATAAAAGCTTCTATTTCTCTCATAGAATAGATATTATCTTTGATTAAAGGAAGCCCTATCCATGAGAGAAAAAAAAAATCAATTCTTTCTAGAAATAAGTTGGGCTAGACAAGAGAGTAGACTGGGATAAATTCCTTTCAGTGTAATGTACTACATCAAACTATGACACTTGCATAAAGATTTTTAGATGTAGGATGGTGTATATGTTGCTTACAGCCATTGGAAAACTTTGCCCTATAAACACCTCAGAGATGTGACTTTATCATAATTGCTTAGATATCTGTTTGCAGTTACAGAATGTCACTGTTACTATTAGAAAAAAAATTGTTATTGCCTTAAAATTTTTATAACTTTTTGAAAAATTGCCTTATATAAGCAGATGATTCTCTGTGAAACAGACCATCTCACATTTTGCAGAGGAAGAAATGAGTGGAGTGTTTTCCTAAGGCAACTTGAGTTTCCAAGGCATATGTTGAAACTTGCATACGCCCCTGACCCACACTTAATTATTCCTAACTTAACCTAACCTTGCCACTATAAAGTGGAAAAGTCTGGACTAAAATTTCAACATAAAAATTTCCACTAAAATGCAAAAGGGAGTGAGTAAAAGTGAAGAACCACAACAATTATTTTCCAAGATGGAAAAAAAATGCAAATGAGCACTGTTTGTGAGCTTATGAAAGATATATGAAACAGGCTAAAGCGGCCATCTGCTAAAATAATTCAAAAGCGAAAATTTGGTTAGTTATTGACTGGTCTTAATAAGCTCGAATGTTGTTCACCCGCAAAGAATTTCAATCTAAAATCAACTCTTCATTATTTCTGAATCAGCATTCCATGATCTGTGTCAGATCATCGTAGCTCACACATAGCAGCAGGTGGACCAGATGCTGAACGTTAAATTAGCAAAATAACAAGGCAAAATTCTCCTTGCAAGCTCTGATTCCCTCTTTGCCTTCCTCCCACATACAGAAATTGGAGACAAAAAAATGGAGAGAGGTATTAGGACAGACTGCAATTATATGGCACTGGGTCCTTGTTTTTGTATTTAACCTTGTTTTGTTTATATATTAGTTTCTGTTATAGCATGCTATGTGGTAAATAGCTGATAGTGATGCCTCTATTACTTCTCTAAAGGTTATTTATACTTTCTCAAGTCTAGATCACTTGACAAATAAACTCAAATCCTAACTCAGATCCTGGTGCTTCTATTTTAAAGGGATTTTTCTGGGTTCTCTTTTTTCTATTCTGTTTCTCCACAATATACATATATTTCTTTTCAAAATGGCTGTTGGCGTGGTTACAGACATGGTCAGGAAAGAAAGTTGTTAATCTTTCATAGATGGCAAATAGCTTATGTGTATAGGAATTGAGATATTGGATTTCACTCCACTTCAGCCATACTACCCTTAGAGGCTGATCAGTCTGATTCTTAGGCTAAATGGTTGAAGTTTCTTTTTTTTTTTTTTTTATAAAGAACAAGATTGTTTTCCTTTTTTAATTTAGGATCTTATTAGCAATACATTAGCATCATTAATAGAAAAAAAGAACCATTGACACAGAAACTCAAAACGAGCCATTAAGAAAATAATGTAGTAATCAACCACTATGAGAGAAAATAGGTCCTCTCATTTGATCTACTGGCAAACCCAGGTTTATCCTGAACTTTGAGAGACCCTCTGTCCTGAGTGGGTGATAAAACATTCAAGTAAAGGGTAAGGAGTTTTAAGTGTGAGTTTCTGAGGGATACTGCCTCCGAAGAAGTTCAGGGGTAGCCACAGTCCTCCAGTTTACTCCAATGTTGGGACGTTTCTGGGACGACCAGCATAGGTTCCTTTTGAGGAGTTTTGACAATTCATCAGCCTCAGGATTCAGATCTTATAAAACATTCCTCCATGTTAAAAAGAAAACCATTTTTCCACAAGAATAAGTTTTTCATCGCTTCTCCAGCTTCTTGTACTTGGCTTCCAGTTTTTTTGAATATGCATCCAACTTGTAGGCTGCCTGCTCAAGAGCTGCTACCTGTTCTTCAATTACATTGATCTGATCCAGGTAAGGCTGCAGTCCAGCATACTTCTGGTTTAAGTCCTTTAAGTTTCTACTAATGTTTATAGCAATATCTTTCATTTCAAGATACTTCAGGCTGGTTAGTTTATTCATATTTTCCAGGAGCTTATAGTCTTCGCTGGTGGCCGTCAGTTCCCCAGTCAGGTAAGTTGCCATTTTGGAGAACATGTCCCGGCAGAGCTCAGTGATGTCAGCTTCAGCCAGCTCCTTTGCTTCCTCAGCTGTCTCCACGGCGGCATCGTCTCGAACTGGATCCTCTTTTTGGGTCGCGGGGACACCCTCGGCAGCTGCCGCCGCCGCCATGCCTGGCCCCGCCTAAATGGTTGAAGTTTCTTACTATTAATGGGTATGCCATGGAAAATAAAAAAAAAAAGAGGGGCAGAAATATGCATGGTGCTCAGAGCAGCCACAGCTTGTCTGTGTGCATACCATGGAAATAACAAAAATTTGGTCTAGAGAAAATAAGTTTTCTGCATCCCATACAATTAGCAGTAGAGACATATTGAGTTAGCTACAATTCTGTCTCGATACTTGACCAATCTCACTAAAATAACAGGAATAAGAGCACACTTTTCCCAAGAAGAAGAGTTCTGCATTTATGTGTTACATTATGATGGTTTATGACAAATTATAAGGAAATAAACTTCATTATTATATTGGTGATTGCAGTTGACAAATTTTATTGCTACCTTTTGTAACACAAAAGCAATTAAATATTTAAAAGAGTAACATGATTGAATGTGTTTTCATTGTTACATTAAGTGCTAAATAGATTATGGCATTGTTACTAAGAATGCACATCACTATTTTGAGTAAAAATTTTAAAAAAAATTCTGAGTAAATTTGATTAGTATCTTAAAAATGCAATAGAAATTGCTGCTCTCAGTGGAGAGTCTCATGGAGACTGAGGAACACCGAGTTTTAAAAAACTCAAAAAATGCTAGAGTTTCTTATAATGTTGATGGTAGCATAACAGTAAAAACTCTAGAAAATGAAGCTTTCTAAAATATAGAATATGAGACTAATTAAGAGAGCAGTAAGATATTGAATCCCATGGAGATTTTTGGACAGCCTAGATGAAGACATAATCTGAAGACACTTGCATTTGGTGCTTGCAATAGATGTGCTAGGTTCCCCAGCACAGAGGCTCTGCAGGTTGTATGAGGTCCCTGAACCCTGGGACAAAAAGGAAAGGCTTAGCTGTTGGCTTGTATGGAAAGTGGCTGATGGAGTTTCATGATTATAATGGATAATCTTTTTGCTATAGAAAAAAGAATATGAATGTAATTGGAAGGAGGGCTGTTATTATGGGAACCTGTTTTTCCAAATAAAATTCTGAAAACCTTATTGAATGAATTCCTTGAAAGTTAGTGAGATTCACCAAGACAACTTTATGAGCTCCAAGTGTTCTGTGATGTTGTTTTCATTCTCTAAGCAGAGAACAAACTGTAACCCACAGGCAAAATCTGGCTCATTGCCTGTTTTTGTTTTGTTTTGTTGTAGAGCAATTTTAGGTTTATAGAAAAATTGAACAGAGTTCCAGTATCCTCTCACCCCCTCCACAGTTTCTCCTGCTGTTAACATCTTGTGTTGGTGTGGTACATCTATTAAAATTCATTAGCCAATATTGATACATTAGTATTAACTAAAGTCTGTAGTTTGGATTCGTGTTCATGATTGTGTTGTAAATTCTAGGAGTTTTGACAAATGCTTAATGTCATGTATTCACCAATACACATCACACAGAATAGTTAGACTCACTGCCCTAAAAGTCCCATGTGTCCACTCATTTATTATCCCCCTCGCCGTGCTTGGCAACTATTGATCTTTTTACTGTTTCCATAGTTTTCTCTTTCCCAGAATGTCATGTAGTTGGAATCATACCATATGTAACCTCTTCAGATGGACTTCTTTCACTTAGCAACATGCATTTAAAGTTTCTCCTCATCTTGTCATAACTTGAAAGCTCTTTTTTTTTTCTAAATTTTTGAGAGAGAGCAAAGAGAATGTGTGCACGCACTTATGAGCAGGGCGGGCTGAGGGATAGAGAACCTTAAGCAGGCTCGAAGCCCAGCACAGACCCTGACTAGGGACTCCATCTCATGACCATGAGATCACAACCTGTGCTGAAATTAAGAGTTGGATGCTCAACTGGCACCTAAGCACCCCTTGATAGCTCATTTTTTAAATTACTGAATAACATTTCATTTTATGGATATCCCAGTTTCTTTAGTGATTCACCTAATGAAGGACATCTTGGCTGCTTTGAGTTTTTGGCAATTATGAATAATGCTAGTATAAACATCTACATGCAGATTTTTGTGTGGACATAAGTTTTCAGCTTCCTTAAGCAAATACCAAGGAGTGTAATTGCTACAATGCATGGTGAGAGTAGGTTTACTTTTGTTAAGAAACCACCAAACTCTTCCAAAGTATCTGTGCTACTTTGTGTTTTCACCAGCAATGGATGAGAATTCCTGTTGCTCCACATCCTTACCAGCTGTTGGTTGTTGCCTGAATTTTGGATTTTGGTCATTCTAATATTTGTTGTTAACCTCCTACTTTTGTAAATAAAATTTTATTGGAATATAGATATGCTCATTCATTTACATATTTCTGTGGCTGCTTTCATGCTACAATGGCAGAGTTGAGTGGCTGTGACAGGCACCATATGGCCCACAAAGCCTAAACTATTTACTGTCAGGCTTTTTATGGAAACTGGCTTTAGAATATTTTTTTTCTAGCACATTTCCTGTTGGCTTATCCAAAATTCCTACGAAATAGTTGTGTTTCGTTCACGAGAATAATCATGAGCCCACCCAGGTCTTTTACGAGTAGTGGAGTAGATCCATCACTAATGCAATAACTTAACAGGTCCATCCGGTAAAGACCTTGGAAAAATAAGACTTTTGTGTTCCTGTTTTTAAGACACATTAAAGAAATGGAGGCTTCTGAAAGCCAACAAGGTATCATCAGAAACTGTAAAAGCAACAAATAGAATAATCTTGAAATCATACACTAACTTTGTAGCATGCATATATGGATAGTTATGTATATATGTACATATATGTGTAAATACTTAACAGTTAAGAATAAGCTTAATCTTCTGCACTGCAAAGGAAACAGTCAACAAAAGTAAAAGGCAACTGACAGAGTGGTAAAAGATATTTGCAAATGATATATCGGATAAAGGGTTAGTATCCAAAATCTATAAAGAACTTATCGAACTCCACACCCGAGAAAACAAATAATTCAGTGGAGAAATGGGCAGAAAACATGGATAGACATTTTTCCAAAGAAGACATGCAGATGGCCAGCAGACATATGAAAAGATGCTTGACATCAGTCATCAGCAGGGAAATACAAATCAAAACCACACTGAGATACCACTTCATACTGGTTGGAGTTGCTAAAATGAACAAATCAGGAGACTACAGATGCGGCTGAGGATGTGGAGGAACCCTCTTGCAATGTTGGTGGGAATTCAAACTGGTGCAGCCACTCTGGAAAACACTGTGGAGGTTTCTCAAAAAATTAAAAATAGAACTACCCTATGACCCAGGATAGCACTACTAAGAATTTATCCAGGGGATACAGGATTGCTGATTCATAGGGGCACATGTACCCTAAAGTTTATAGCAGTGCTTTCGACAATAACCAAATTATGGAAAGAGCCTAAGTGTCCATCAACTGATGAATGCATGAAGAAGATGTGATTTATATATACAAAGGAATACTACTTGGCAATGAGAAAGAATAAAATCATGCCATTTGCAGCAATGTGGATGGAATTAAAGGTATTATGCTGAGTGAAATAAGTCGGTCAGAGGACAGATATCATATATTTTCACTCATATGTGGATCTTGAGAAACTTAACAGAAGACCATGGTGGAAGGGAAGGGGAAAAAATAGACACAAACAGAGAGGGAGAGAGGCAAACCATAAGAGACTTTTAAATACAGATAGCAAACAGGGTGGATGGCTGGGTGGTGGGGGAAAGGAGAAAATGGGTGATGGGCATTGAGGAAGGCACTTGTTGAGATGAGCACTAGGTGTTGTATGTAAGTGATGAACCATGGGAATCTACCCCAAAAAACAAGAGCACACTTTACACACTGTATGTTAGCCAGTTTGACAATAAATTATATTAAAAAAAGAATAAGCTTTATGATGGACAAATCCTACTTGTGATCAGGATTACTTTCTCTTTCTCAATTTTTAAAAATTAGCAACAAAAAGCAAACACACTGATATATAAAATAGCNAACGGACGAATGGATCAAGAAGATGTGGTTTATCTATACAATGGAAATAACTACATGGCAATGAGAAAGAATGAAATCTGGTCATGTGTAGCAACATGGATGGACCTTGAGGGTGTTAGGCTGAATGAAATAAGTCAGGCAGAGAAGGACAAATACCATATATTTGCACGTATAGGAGGATTAGGAGAAACTTAACGGAGAACCGTAAGGGAGAAGAAGGGGGAAAATGGTGGGGGAGAGGGAGAGAGGTAAACCATGAGAGACCCTTGAATGCTGAGAACAAACTGAGGACTGATGGGTGTGGGGGGAGAAGGGGGAGATAGGCATGGAGAAGGGCACTTGTGGGGATGAGCACTGGGTGTTATATGGAAACCAACTTAACAATAAACTATTTGTAAAAAAATAAATAAATAAATTTTTAAATAAATAAAACTTTCTATTCCGGCAGGGCCATGTTTACTATCCTTTATTTAACATTTAAAACTCCTTAAAACTGGGTCTAATATGAACCTACTTTCATCAGTCTGAATTTATGACTGCTGCTCTGTGCAGAGTAATTTTTGCTCTGCACCTCTATGTGTGCCATTTCATCTGCCAGGAATGCATTTCTTACCCTCCATTTCCATTTGCCTGGGATGCATTTTTTTACCCGCCATTTCCATTATAGACTTTCTGGTTCTTTTTTTACAGCTCAGCTGAAATGTTAACATCATCTGTATTTTGCTAACCCTTCTGACCCAGTACTAATACCTTTTTCCCTTGTGCTCCTCTAATGCCTAGTTATTTCAGAAACTATCTTTGACACTTATGCTTCCTTTTAGTGTAGAGATTTATATACCTGATTTTATATATTGAGGTATTCATTTCTTGCAAATTTTAATGTTTCTGAAATTGAGATATCCAAAAAGTTCTATGCATATTTAATGATTTTCTTGTTTTCCATAAAGCTATTACTTTGATTTAAATTATATAGATGGTGTCTTATGTTGAATGAATATAGTCTGTACCTTGTATCCCTTTGCTGTAATATAAGTTTCTTGGGTGGTGAGGACCATGTCTTGCACAATTCTCTATTTTCCACAGCTCCTTGCACATAATAGATAATCAATAAATGCTCTTAAAAGGAATGGAATACATAAAATGATATAAAAAGGAAAGATACAATATACTCTTCCTTGGGCTGTGTGTGAAATGAGATCTTGCACTTCAAAGGTTGTCTGGGAGTTCAAAGCATAAGTCCTCCAGCGGTTGTATCATTCATGCCTATTGTACACCTGTCATAGGTTACTGCTAGAGAAATGAGATACATTGTCTCTCATGAGGCTTTGAGATGATCTGCTTATTTTTTTCTCTCATATCCAGCTACTGCATTAATTTTTATGCCAGACTGCTTAAGTAGGCAATAGTACATTTTGCCTTGCTTTGTTTTATTTCAGTAATCTTGCTCAGCCAGCGGGAAGGCCTATTAGTAGCTTTCTTGGAATCTATTTACAACAAATTCTTTCTATTTACTGAGTATAATACTTTGCCCAAAGCCATCCAAACAGTTTTGGATCCTTCTTCCTGGCCCTAAATTGGAAGAAGCATCAATTTGAAACAGCTTCAAATCGATTTCCAATTATTTCTGTGCTTAAAGCATTGAGAGATTCACCTGGAAAGTTTAATATTCCTCTGTTTTGTACTTTAAGATTTTCCTCTATTTTTAAAGCCCTTAAATGTTCTAGAAATTATCTTCACTTGATCTTTGAACCAAAGCATCTCTTTATTATTTCTCTTTCCCTCCTTGGATTATTACTCTTATTTTTGAAGAATTGCCCATGCAATGACTTTCTATTTTGATCATGCTTTTCTAATCTCTATCTAGTTAATGAGAACAATTATGAAAGTTAATATTTTATGGTTAGCCTTTGTCATGTACTATGGGAAGCATTTTATGTGAATTATTTTATTTAATCTTTATAGTAAACCTGTGAGCAAGAAGTATTATTATTCTTGTCAAAAGTAAACCCGAAATATCACTTCTTAAAATCCTCTAATAACTGGGGCCCCTGGGTGGCTCAGTCGGTTAAGCGTCCGACTTTCGCTTAGGTCATGATCTCGCGGTTCGTGGGTTCGAGCTCCGCGTCGGGCTCTGTGCTGACTGCCAGCTCAGAGCCTGGAGCCTGTTTCAGTCTGTGACTCCCTCTCTCTC